>NC_135316.1:52701017-53301017 GCF_048772815.1 Callospermophilus lateralis
CCTTCTCCTTCTCCTTCACCTTCTCCTTCTCCTTCTCCTTCTCCTTCTCCTTCTCCTTCTCCTTCCTTCTCCTTCTCCTTCTCCTTCTCCTTCTCCTTCTCCTTCTCTCCTTCTCCTTCTCCTTCTCCTTCTCCTTCTCCTTCTCCTTCTCCTTCTCCTTCTCCTTCTCCTTCTCCTTCTCCTTCTCCTTCTCCTTCTCCTTCTCCTTCTCCTTCTCCTTCTCCTTCTCCTTCTCCTTCTCCTTCTCCTTCTCCTTCTCCTTCTCCTTCTCCTTCTCCTTCTCCTTCTCCTTCTCCTTCTCCTTCTCCTTCTCCTTCTCCTTCTCCTTCTCCTTCTCCTTCTCCTTCTCCTTCTCCTTCTCCTTCTCCTTCTCCTTCTCCTTCTCCTTCTCCTTCTCCTTCTCCTTCTCCTTCTCCTTCTCCTTCTCCTTCTCCTTCTCCTTCTCCTTCTCCTTCTCCTTCTCCTTCTCCTTCTCCTTCTCCTTCTCCTTCTCCTTCTCCTTCTCCTTCTCCTTCTCCTTCTCCTTCTCCTTCTCCTTCTCCTTCTCCTTCTCCTTCTCCTTCTCCTTCTCCTTCTCCTTCTCCTTCTCCTTCTCCTTCTCCTTCTCCTTCTCCTTCTCCTTCTCCTTCTCCTTCTCCTTCTCCTTCTCCTTCTCCTTCTCCTTCTCCTTCTCCTTCTCCTTCTCCTTCTCCTTCTCCTTCTCCTTCTCCTTCTCCTTCTCCTTCTCCTTCTCCTTCTCCTTCTCCTTCTCCTTCTCCTTCTCCTTCTCCTTCTCCTTCTCCTTCTCCTTCTCCTTCTCCTTCTCCTTCTCCTTCTTCTCTCTCTCTCTCTCTCTCTCTCTCTCTCTCTCTGTTTCACAATCATCATGTGAGCTTCTTACCTCTGCCACACTCTTCAGGCATAATGTTCTGCTTCACATCAAGAAGAAGGAAGGGAATCAGCATTATATGAACTAAGGTCTCTGAAACCATGAGGCTTTAAATAAAATTTTCCTCCTCTACAGTTGATCTGGTGGGGTCCTTTAGTCAAAGCAGTGAAAGAGATAACTAAAATAAATAACATTAAGGGAAAAACAAAGCAAACAACAACAACTATAAAATCCTTCATATTCCTCTTACACAAGTTCTTGAACCATGTTTATTTCCACAGAGAAATAGATCTCTACTTTCCTCTGCCTTTCTATACCAATTATACACTGTTAATCTAAACAGACATTACTACCAGTCCTCTACATAGAATGATAGTAAGATAAATTGGAATCTTTACAAAAGCTATATAAATCTTTTCATGGTGATTAGCTCACAGTACAAACTAGAGGCATGCAAATGGAGCAGTTATTTGAGCAAATTCCCCATGATTTTTATATAAAAGTAGTGGAAAGAGCTATTTCCATATGGATCCATTGTGAGAATTGATGTCTCTGGTGGTTGCTGGTGTCCCCATTTATAACTACAAGGTAAACCTAGTACATTTTAGGAGAAAATATTACTCAAACTAGAAAAAAATATTTAAAGGGGAGTGAGTGCTATAGCCTAAGCACTTGATTCTAGTTGCTGGAAGTTTTAGGGCTGCAAACTGATTTGCATTCCTAATGTTTGACTTGCTAAAGCTTTATTGAGCTGAGTATTCTTTACTATTTTATAAGCTAGTTCAATTTGAGCTTATTTTGCTTGAAGACAAATTAGATTTCTGACTAACATGGGCAGATCTTAAAACTTATTTCCCTGTTTTTTAATATTACATAAAATTTTAATGTCATAATTAGCATTGGATCCATAGGAAAACTTATTTTTAAGAATAAAGATGTTTAATTCACATGTACATATAGTTTGAAAGAAAAATTTTCCAGAGAAATGAGACTAGTTACCCTCAACTGAGCTTTATTCTAAAGGTGAGTGGAAAGTGAAATGCATTTCACTTATTTTAATATTTAGTGCAATCCAGTGAGGTATTATCATTATCCTTATGTAGAGAGGAAAAATGGGCTCAGAGAGACAAAAAAAATTGTGCAAATTCAATCAAAGATTATATTGAATCAAAACTGTATGCTTCACTACTATACTACATGCACTTATTATTCGCTGGGCAGTCTTAAGAAAAAGAAAACCTTCAATGAACTGGTGCATCTAAATATTAAAAATTATGGTAGCTAACATATGTCTCTTAATGTTAGTGGGAATTCTCCCTGAAAAATCTGATGCTTGCTTCCGAAAATAAATATAATGAAGAGCCCAGAGTGCTTTATTTTTTTCTTACTATTTGGAGACCATACTTGCTTGTACTCCTGTACAGGTTTCCCTTTTGACCTTTATACCAAACAAAAAAGATAGTAAGATGATCAATGCATGAATAGCATTTACATATTTAATATACTTATTTAGAACAGTGATTTATTATGTCAGTTTAGGGTTGTCACATGGATAGAAAATCCTAAGAAGATGCATAGAACAATAGACTTTTGCAATTTCTCATTTTTCTCACTGTTATTCTTTCCTCATTTTTCTTTCAATTATTTCTCCATTTCTATTTCATCTCTTTTTCTCCATTATTATCATTTGAAATATGCAAGTATGTATCCCTACGAGGCACCTCCCTAGTTTATATTTTATCAGCCAAAAATAAAGTGGAAAAAGTTTACATTTTAAATAGTGTACTAAATTGAAAGTATTTTTAATGTATTTAGGCAAATACAAATTCTGCAGGGGAAGCAGGAAGGTAAAATATACACATTTAATATAATTTTACATACAGTTGGACCTGTTTATCTGTGACTTCCACCCTCTTAGATTCATCCAATCACAGATGGAAATTTTAAAAAATGTTATTACTTAACTTGTACAGATGTTTTTCTTTTCATTATTTCTTAATTATTATTTTCTTAATCATTATTCCCTAAGAATTACAATAAAAATAAGAATTACAATTATGTTGTATTATGTATTAAATGTAAACTAGAGATGATTTAAAGTATATGAGTTGTTAAGTTATATATAAATATTAAGAATTTTATATAAGGGGTTTAAATATCTGCAGATCTTGATATCTTCAGGGACCTAGAACGGTTTCTACATGAATGCCAAGGGAGGAAGTCTGTTTATACACACACAAACACACACGTGTGCACGCGCACACACACACACACACACACACACACAATTAAATTTACATATGTAAATAATATATTTGTGCACACATGTATATATGTATATATTACAAACATTAACATGCTAAAATTGATAGTTTTTCTATCCAATAGAACTCACTTCAATGACTGAAATACTTAACTTTTGCTCTCCTTAGATAGTTACTGGCCATGTGTAGCATTGAGTACTTGAAATGTAGGGAGTGAGACTATAGATATGGATTTTTAATTTGTAGTAACACAGGGCTTATGCAAGCTACATTGGACTATATCATTATAGAAAAAGAAACTTGATGTGAATAAATTTATCAATATAGAAAGAACATAATTTTATGATAAAATTTTAAGTAACTATTCTGTCCAAATGAATGAATGTAGTAATGGGCATATCTGAGTTATAAACACTGAAAATGTTAAAAAATATATAGAAAATAAATGTATGCCACACATGCTAATATAGCTGCAATCATTTTTTAAACTACAGAAATTTCAAGATGATTTAGGATGCAGTAGATTGGCATCTCTCTATTTTAATACGGGGATGCATAAATTATCTCATATAATAAATAAATAATAAGCAAAAAATGAAAGGAAGTATACATTGGAAATCATATATATATATACATATATCTGTGTGTATATATATGTATATGTATGCATATATAAATAACACTTTGAAGTAAATGGGTCATTTCCCAGGATTAGAGAACTAATTCTCTCATTTAGTATTATCCTATTTAGGCTCATGAAAGTTATTTTGTAATGATATCCTCCTGCTTTTAAATTTATTATTAATTTCCCAAGTAGAAGAAAAATTTATTCAGAGAGAAATTTCATACAATGTTGTGAAAAGGGATCTCAAAAGGAGTTATGTAGATGTTTTCAAAACTTGATAGACAAATACAGACTTAGAATGTTTAAATTTTTAACTGCTGACAACTTTAATTTTCTAATTTAGAAGTCCTTGCCCTCAGATTCTACTTGAACCACACATAAATGTTTCCAATCTTCTTTACATGTCTCTTTTACAGATAAGAAAATTGTTCCTTTAATACATGGATATGGATGCAGCTGAAGATGGAATCATTAATTGAGTTATATTTTATGTATGTTTCGAAATTGAACTGGGACTGTCAAGTAATTTCACTTAGGCCACTGACAAAGCCATTGGATATTATAATGTTTAGTCAACAGTGGGTTGGTTTGAATTTAATGTATCTGTGAACCAGAAGTTAATATTTTTGTGTCTTATTACTGATCTTTTGAGAAAGCCAGACTTATTTATTTCCCCATATTTAGAGTCAAAGAGGTCATTTCTTCCTGATTAAAGAAAAATTTTCTAATGCCTGGTACGTGGTATTACTACTGTAACTTTTATTCATGAAAATACAATTTAGCCAAGTTGAAACCCTCTTTACATAACCAATTCTCCTCTATGTATCAATCTCAAATGTTGGTCTTTTGAGAAAGCACTTTCCTTTACACAACACTATAATTGCTCTTATATTATAGAGAAAACCATGATTTTCTTTTATTTCAAGTCTATACAGAATTCAAAAGTTGTTGAATTTTTTTCTTTTTTTTTTAATTTACTTGCAGGATGAAAATGCCTAATCACTAATGTTTCTTCCTTTTCTGCAAGAAGAATGAATATTTGGCTGATGACAGTAATTACAGCATTTGAAAAGTAGTTTTATGGGTAATGCTATGTAGCACCTTGTTGGTAGCCCCTGCTGTAAGAGCAGTCAGCCTCCACAGTCCCACAGGTCTTATTAAGGAAAATGTGAGGAAAAGGAGAGAGAACCTTGCAGGGTATAACCCTCATCTATTTGATCACAAGGATTTACATTGTTGCAGAACATTGCAGTTAAAGTTATAAATAAACCAATAGAGTTTGACTCATCCTTAAGAACAATGAAGTATCAAATTTATTTTTGAATTTAATTAGCAGATTATTAACAAATGAATTGCAGAGGACAATGATATAAGAACTGTGAAAGACAACAATATACTTTTAAAATGTGGCATAATAAAATAAATTTTCTTATTTAGCAATCTTGATATACATTTTGAAATGTAAATGTAAATGACACAGGGAAGGGAATCTTTGTGATCAAATAGATCAGGGTTACACCCAGCAAGGTTATCTTTCAACTTTTAGGTAGAACAAATGGGACTCTTGAGGTATTAGTTCATTATTCAATGAGTCCACGTGATTCTAGTAATACCAGATGAGAATCATGGGTCTAAAACCTTATAGAATTCATTATTATGATGACTACAAACATACTTAGAAATGAAGCATGATAAAATAAATAAACACAAAAAATAAACATTAGAGAATTATTTTATGATTATGTAACTTATGGCTTTCTTAAAATATTACAGGCCTGGCCAGATATCATGGCCATGCTTGCACTCTTAGCAGCTTGGGAGGCTGAGGCAGGAAGATTACAAGTTCAAAGCCAGCCTCAGCAACTTAGGGAGGCCCTAAACAGCTTAGGAAGAAGTGGTCCCCCCCCCAAAAAAAAAAGAGAGAGAGAGAGAGAGAGAGCTGTGGATGTGGATCAGTTGTTTAGCAGCCCTGGGCTCAATCCCCAGTATACACACACACACACACACACACACACACACACACACACACAAAAATGATCCTATAGGTCTTCAAGAAAGACAAAATATATTTATGAAGACATATCTATGATGGACTTAACTGTGTCTCTTTCAAATTTTATGTTTTGGTGCAGCTCCATTGATCTCCAATGGAGCAGTATTTGAGGATATGGTTTTTAAGGAGTTAAGAGGTTATGAGAGTAGGATCCTAATCCTAAAGAACTGAAATTTCTATAAACGAGGAAGGGAAACCAGAGAGCTCTCTCTCCATGAATGCATGAGTCTATGAGAGGACACAGTGAGATGGTGGCCATCTGCAAGCTAGAAAGATCACCAGAAACCAGCCATGCTGGACTTCTAGGTTCCAGAATTTTGAAAACAACTTTTTCTTATTTACGCCACTCATTCTATGATATTTTGTTATGGCAGCCTGAGAAGACTAATACAGTATTTTAAAGTTACATCTTTTCTTGTATTTCCAGGGAATGGGAATAAACCAGTCTCAGGGTAAAGTACAGTTCATTTATTTTGAATACAGTGATCACAGAGGCAATTACCTCAATTGCTGACAGTCAAAAACAAAGAGAGAGTGCCCATGTACAATAAGTCCTAGCATAGAACATATTAGTCCTAACACATTGTGTGAATAATGAACTGTATGCAGTGATTAATTCAACATTAATTAATTTAAACATTGATATCATGATGTCTCTGCTAACTTTGTAAGTTCCTACAAAAACAATGTGGTCAGGGTTTTCAAACAAAGTAACATCATAAAAGCTGCAAAGCACAGCACTATTATTAGAGGAAGACGATCAGTTTGACTTTGAGGCAATTAGATTAGATCAACAAATTAAACTTAAAATTTTCACTTCTGAGAGGGAGCACAATGTATTATGTAACTTTTTGGGATTTCATTTTGTGGCAAAGTAAGATAAAGAAATAATCTGCTCTATTTCATGGCAAAAAGGAAAGAAATAGGTAATTATTATATAAAGAGCACCTTATATCAGGCTAAACAAAGTGTTAGATATTTTACTATGTTTCAGAGTCAGTGTAATCTTTCAAGCTGATATAGGTCATTACTGCTACTAATAACTTAGGGGGACAAAGCTTAAAATTATTACAAATCTTAAAAAAATAAAAATAAAAAATAAATGAAAATTCAGAAATTTGGAACCTAAACATTATAAAAAATATATGTTTTGACCATACTAAATCAGTTTAATTTAATTGTATATGTGTATGTGAAGGTCAGATAAGTCATTTCCAGCAATATAATGAACTAGTCATCCCTAAAACAAGGGCAAAAATAAATGTCTTACTTAGATTCACCTGGAATGATACATGACAGCTAGCATTCTGAAGGAAAATGATTTTGCCTGTTTTAGTTAATACTGTGTACCTTGTATCAAGAATTAATGACTGCCATAAAATAAGTGCTCAGTAAATTATTGTTGAATAAATAAATACAAACCCTTGCTTTCTGGAAAGCAACAAAGATCTCATTAAATAAAGAGGAAACAAACCAAAAAAAAAAAAAAAAAAAAAAGAGCAGAGGTCTTGAGATTCAATGTGGTGGTGAATGGTGGGGAAAAAAAGAGTCATGTTCTTAAAAACAGACAGGGTAGAAATGAACAGCCCTTAAAGAGATAGAGAGCTTTCACTAAGATCCCACAGAAAGTGAGAGGGCAAAGGCCTACAGACTCAACATTCAGATGAGCTCGAGAAAAAAAAAAAAAAAAAGGAACTAGCAAACAACAAAAGAACAACACAAAAACTCTCAACCTAAGAAAAGCTGGGGATGTAGATCATATTCAAATTCAGTACCAGAAGAGAGAGTGAGAGAGATAACAAAGAAGAGAGAAGAGAGAAAACAACAAAGAGATAGTAGCTACCTCTAAAGGGGAAAAATATAAAATATGCTTCTATTATAACTGTAGGTACTAAATTTCTTTAGTGGGGTGGGGGCTTTAAATGTGTTGATTATATTATTTGGTATATTTTTAATATAGTTCAAATATGTCAGACAAAACCTAGATAATGAGAAACACAGGATTTTTTAATGATATAGGTGAGGATGTAACTTTTTAAAGTAAACACCTATGGCAGCACCTTTCAACACTTGGTAAATATTATTTCCCAAATTTTATTGTGTTGTTACTCTTAATGAGAAGTCCTTTCATTTTTCTTCTTTTCCTTTCTAGTTACATGATTTACCCAATACCAGTCTCCTTCTTCAGGCTCTTTGAAATTCCCATTTTTAAATTATGCAAAGGTATTCAGATTTGGCTTTGTGCCTGCTTAAACATGAGGGCACCCAATCTACCACAAATCTCAGGAAACAGCCCTTTAATTAGCAGGTCCTTATTTTTACCAATACACACACACACATGCACACATGCTGTTATAGTTTGGGTGTCCCCCAAAAGTTCATGTGAACAAGAAGTTTTAGAGGAGAAATAATTGAGTTATGAGAGCCTCAACCCATTCAGTAAATTAATCCCTTGCAGGTTTAACTGAGTAGAAATCAAAAGCAGGTAGGGTGTGGCTGGAGGTGAGTCTTTGGGGACATGTCTTTGAAGTATATATTTTGTATCTGGTGAGTGCAATCTCTCTCTCTCTCTCTCTCTCTCTCTCTCTCTCTCTCTCTCTCTCTCTCTCTCTCCCTCCTTCCTGATCATCAAGTGAGCTACTTCCCTCTGCCACACTCTTCTATCATGATGTTGTCCCTCACCTAGAGCCCTGAGGAATGGAGCCTGCTGTTTAAGGACTGAAACCTCTGAAATATGAGCTCTGGAAATAAAATTTTTCTCCTTTACAATTGTTCTACCCAGGTTTTTCAGTCACAACAGTGAAAAAGTAACTAAAACCCATGCACACACATAAAGACACATCTGCACATGCATACAAACTGTTTAAAAACAAATGCATAAAAAAATTTCTGCACTCATATATGTATATGTATATATACTGTTACATATGTATAATAGAAAATGCATCTTCTGCAAAACAGAGGGAGTTTGTTTTAGTTTTATACTGTTCTTGTCTCCCCAGCATCAAGGACATATTTGGTGACATATTTGGCGTGACAAAGCCTACCATGAAATTGGATCACTTGATGCTGTAGCTGTAATTTGAATGACCAACAACTTGACATGCCTGCCACACAGGTCTTATACATAAGTACATCTGTATGTCCTTTATAAATTTATGTACAAGAAAAGAATGTCAAAGGGAGGGAAAACATTACAAATCATAGTTAAAATATAAAGAACAGGAAAACTGCACAGACAAAATTTGTCAATTTCCACAGAAAGTAGGCTTCTCTAAATTTTGTTCAAAACAATACTAAAATGATTTATTATTGAAGCTTAAAGAGATTTGCATAATGTGCTGAAGCCACGAATAAGGAGAGAAGCAGTCCATATATAAAACAGGCTGTCATAATGATGTTTGCTTTTTGATGTACGTTCCTACTGAGCAATAATCATGTGGAGGCTTATGACTTTAGCTGTTTTCCTGATTTTGGAACTCCAACCCTTTCTCTGATTGACACAAACAAAGGAAAGACCACCCACTGCTTTATATCTTATATTAGTTTATTGCCATGTGGCCCTCAGAAATCATTTTTTGGTATTCATTTGTTTGTTTTTGTGTTTGTTTTTCTTTAAAACTCAACCCTTAATTATCTAGTATAGGATTAGGCAAGTTGTTTTTACCAAATACATGATGGTTGGATTGAGATGCATTTGCTAAGCCTTTTGTTAGCTTCCTTTGTCCAAAGGCTATCTACTTGAGCACCATCTCTGAGAGGGGAAATAACTTGCACATTATATTTTTTCTTTGAAATAGCCCATCCTGGTTCTGCTCTTCCAGCATACCAAACTGTTGAGCATTATTAGGTCTCTTTAATATTCTCTAGAAAGGTAGCTTAATCTAATTTAGAATTTGAATAGTTTTATGAATCCTTTTCATCACATTTCCATCATTGCCTATTTTGGGGGGTTTGTTTTTTATTATAGTTATTTCAGAAGATTAATAATCAGATTTCATCCAGAGGAACTATTTTTCCCTAGATAATTTTTACAAGTATGTAAGAAAAAATTAAGAAATGCCAGCTGAATTTTAAGGTGTTTTGAAGAAAGTAACACAGAATATTCTTATCCAACAGGGATATGTTGCTAATCTATGAAGGTTAAAAAAAAAAAAGAGCTTGGCTGCAGAGCTTGGAAATATATTTTTGTATGATTTGAGAACACTGAGGAAAGTCAATAGTAAATGCACAAATTGACTTTTGTATGATGTACTTAAATTTTCTAAGTTTTTGCTCTTCCTGTTTTTTGAGAAATGCCATTTTATGAACTGAATTTGAACTCAGGAGTTCAGCTCATTAAAGGTTAGATCACTAACCCCAAGGAGTTTAAGAAAATATAAAACCTCTCTATTGCATATGTCACAACTCAAAATAATAGAAAAATATTGCAATTTAAAGAAACTTCAATATCTCATGTCCTTTCACTAACTTTTTATTTGATCTTGCTTTTTTGTGTCTTTTAACTCACTTGAAGAATATTCAGAATTAGAGTTAAACCACCTCAGGTCCTTTTTTTTTTTTTTAATGGTGGCAATTTTATGTACCACTGTAAGGAGGCCAAACAATACAAAACAAATTTCTTTATGACCTCATCTCTTTATAACCTCATCTCAAAACCCCACTGTTTTGAGGGACATGTAAAACGTGGACATTCCATAACATCAAAGAGAAACATATTAATAGCTTTTAGTAGTCAAAAATATATGATTTGTCTTAAAGGAAAATAAATGCTAAAGATTGACTTTACCTTGGGATTATATATTCATTGGTCTATTTTTCTTCAGCTAGGATGTCATCAATAAATATTTCTGTGCCCTGCACCAAAATCTGCAGGTTTGTAAACTGTGCTTAACATTATCTAGCATAATAATATGTAAACCTTTCATGATGTTGTGTCCTACATTTTTGCAAGTAAAATATGGAGCATCAGTGGATGGATCTGTCTTGACACACAGCAGTCTCTCAGTGGCAAAATAAGAGGGAATTTCTATTTCAATAATGGTAAAATTAATAATTGATATACACTAGAATAAATGTTACAAAAATATATAGGAACTTTAGGAATGGGTAAACTAAACATGAAGTTGAAAATAAATACAAAATACAGAATTTATTCATTGTTTTTAATAAAGTTACTCAGGAACCTTTGACTTCTCTGTTTTTACTATGTCTTTTTCCCAGATCTCTCCTCCAAACATTCTATTTGTGTTCTGTCCATTTTTCCTGTCTTCATTATTATCATTATGAATTTAAAATTTATATATTTTAGGTGTATAACAAGTCTTATCTTTATAATAGCCTGTCCTTGTGACCACACATTTTAAAGTCTAAATTCTTCCAGAGGCACCCTAGATTAGAACAAAATTGTGACTTGTTCCTATTTCTACTTATTCAGCTGTACTACAATTTATAAGCCCATCAGCTACTATAGCAATTTTATTCATTGTTAGTTGAATTTCAGTTTGATAATTTTTTAGTGCTGTGCTAATTCTGCCTTCTTTGTATTTTTTTCTACTTTATCTTAACAGAGCATCTTCCTTTAATTTGGACATCTCCATCTTAAATGTTGTGAGACACTGACCAGGAAAAGTGATACATATGCATGTTCGTTAAATAGTTATGAGAAACCTGGAGAATGAGAACTTGTTGGCCTTCTTAAAATTATTCAATTTCAAAAATCACAAAATAATTAAAATTGTTGAATCAAACATGAAGTGCCATGACCAGTTATATAATCCAGTTAGAAGTTAAACAGATACACCCATCTGCAACTAGAAATAGGTGAAGAAACAAACACCAGTTTCCCCAAATAGTGAAAGTTTCACATAAATATTATATTAAATTTTAAGAACTTTCTCATCAGTATTGAAACAAATAGTTCCATATGATTGTATATAGTTTAAAAATACTAAACATTAATTATAGACTTTAATTTACATGGTAGAGAAAAACAAAAACAAAAAATCTATTGGAAAAATTAAGAAAGACAACAATTTTAAGTGAAAAAAAAGCATTTTTTCACATAAACAAACACTAAATTCATACCTACAAAAGAATATTATGGAGGCTTAACAACAACAAAGTACTATGAAAAGGTTGGAATGCTGATTAACTTAGTGGTTGCATTCAAAGATAGGACATCTGTTTTTAATGAAAGTACTAAAGATTTAAAATCTTGAGCTGATACTTTTGTGTATGCATAACATTACCTGACTTTGGGTCAGATTTGTCTTAGGCAATATTTGTACAATGGAGAAGAGATTATCAACAGTAGTACCTGAACATAAGGAAAAAAGAGAGATAAGAAAAATAAAAGAAAAGCTGTGGTTTCTTATCAAGTTCATAATCTAAAGGCACATTTCTCTGGAGGAGAGAGACAGACTATCAGAAATACATGGGAGCTTTCTCATACTATAGAAGTTGAGAGGATATTCAGCTGATAATCACCTGCAAATGGGTGAACAGAGATTGTATTCAGTGCTTATATGCTAAACACTAACTGAATGCATGTAGAGAGTTTCATTCTACCCCATTAATCCCATAGTGCCTGATCACCTGATCCCAGACATACCCAGGCTCATAATTATGCTCAAACTCATATATATTTAATTGTAGATGGACACAATACCTTTATTTATTTATTTATTTATTTACTTATTTATGTATTTATTTATTATTTATGGTGCTGATGATTGAACCCAGTGCCTTACACATGCTAGGCAAGCTAACACTGAACCACAACCCCAGCCCACTCATACATTCGCATTCACACCCATTGCAATTGTACTCCCATTTCTGCAATGGTGGAGACACTGATCTAAATCTTACAGAAAGTTAAAATACTTGCTCAAAACTCCTCTGTTAAGAAAAAAAGTCAATTATTAGAATATGAATAATATTTAATATTTATATTTAACAGAAAATATTTTAGTCTATATTGAGCTATCCCCATTTATTTGTAATACAATTCTATTTTTCAAATTTGACTAAACTCAGTGTTTAAGAATATAATTATTTACCAAAGTAAGGTAGCTTTATCATTGGGGAAAAAATACAATGTGTGAATATTTTTCCTTCTGATGATAAAAGCTTTTCCCCTCTCTCTCTGAAAATTACTCACCTGATATACTACCACTGCCCATACCGAAAGTACTAGATCTCTGACTTTTAATAAAGCAAATGGAATAAGAGTATTCTAATTTCAGAATTGAAGAGGAAAGAAAGCACACTAAGGTTTACTGAGATGTATGTATTATGGAAGACCTTACAATAAATGTGAAATATAAAGACCCTTATTTAAGAGCCCTGCATTCTCTTTTTGTTCTGGCACAAGTGGCATTGCAATTTTGGATGCCTGTTAATTGCTCTAGCACAGCTATTTCTTTAAGATTATGTATTTAACAAATTTATTAAATTGTCATTTCCAAATTTAAATTCATATCAAGGTCTAGGTGCGACTGAACCTTGTTTACTTTATTCTGACTTCATTGAAAAAATGATATTACTATCAGTATTGTAATTTACAACAATGCCTGCTCACATAACATAGTTCAACATTTATTTTTTTATATTTAATTTTAAAACTAATTTTCTTTCCTTTCTTTGAGTAAATGAAGACTGTCATTATTTTTAAATACTTATCTTCAGTCAAATCCAAAACAAAATAGCTATAAATTTTACAGTCATTAAGTCCTGCTTATACAGTGTTTCCACAAACATTTAATTGATTCATCTTAATGTAGCAATATTTATAGATCCCATGAAGGCCTTCTATGTTTAGATTTGCCTGGTTAAAAAAGGAGTGAAAATTTTTAGAGGTTTAGAGAGCCCACAGTTCTTTCCGCATTTCTGAACTGACAGAAGTGTCACACAGCTGCTGATCAAAATAGCAGTTGTATTTTTGGTAAAAGCTGTACTGGACATTTTGGGTTAGGGCTCTAGACCCAAGAGAGGATCATAAAATTTCTCAGCTGTTGGTGCCCAGATGTTCACTAGTATAGCCAGAATTGCACACTTACCCTTAGTAAAGCCCAGAGTCCCATCATGTAAGACAACACATTTATAGAAAGAGGATATACTCCAACAAAAGAGCACTCTGAACACCTAAATTCTTTCTGCTCAGCTCATCAGTTAGCCAAGGTGTACCACCAAGGACAAGCATGTGACACAATGTCTACAGGAAAGGGACTTCCAATATTCTCCCTCAAGAATAATATTTTTCTTCCTCTGAAAAAACACGACCAATGAGGAGTCACAAGTTTTCAGGGGTCATGTCTAAAATATTTTAAAAATAAACTCCTGAGCCTTCATTAGTTGCAAAAGGGAGAAAAGATTTATCAACTTACAGATGAAATAATATAAATATAATACTTTCCTCAAAATAAAAAAGCAAAAATGCCTAGGTTTCTGTGTTGTTGTGAGAAATAATCATTTGATATCAAAGAATTTAATCTACTTGATATTAAACATGTAAATTTTACCTGTGAAATGGCAATTAATTTTGAATAGGCATTTTGGCCTTGGTATATGGAATCAGGCTTTGGTCAGAAGTGCAATTCTAAATCTGAACTCAAACACATACTAAGGAAATAATACACAAACATTAATGTACACACATACATATAGCTGAAGAATAAGACAATAAGACAAATATACAACAAAACCCTCTTTGTTTTGGTCAGATATGGGTGGTTTCAGAAAAATTAGAGAAAAAAAATCAGAAAAATTAGACCTGGCTAATACTTAGGTGAGAAAGATGTATTGTCATTTGATTCCATGAGATGATATAAGTAAAGGATTTCCCCCATCTAGAGAAGTAAAATTCACAGAACTGAAGTGCTACCTAGACAACAGATTGAACAGAAATGGCATTTATGCCCAGTAGAGATGTCTAGCTCAAAGATGTCAAAAGAATTTAAGAAATAGGAAGAGTGGGATGGATACCACCATGTAGACAAAAAAAATAATATGCTATGTTGAAAAAAATTGTTGCTACACGCAATAAGGAATTTTAAGAGTTGCAATGTATTCTCAATTTTCACTAGCTCTGTGCAATCCACAAACATTTGTTTCTATTCAATATCTTAAGGGCAGTAGTTTATAGATGTGTTTCTGAAATACAGAATGCTAGCTTTAGAAAATGCATTAAAATATACATGTCTTTTTACATAGATATTGAACTTTGCTTACTAGATATACTCTTAATATATTAGACAAATTTTACTCATTAAATTCATTGTATTCATTTCTGTTTTAGTTGGTTATTGTTTGTGTAGCCATTAAAGAATATTCAGTTTTCTCTTTTCATGTATTTATTTTTTATTTTTTAATTTGTTTTTTAGTTGTAGATGGACACAATATCTTTATTTATTTTTGTGTAGTGTTGAGGATTGAACCCAGTGCCTTGCATGTGTGAGGCAAGCTAGCTACCACTGAGCTATAGCCCCAGCCCCCCTTTTCATTTATTTTTATTAGAGCTTTATAATTATACATAGTAGTTAAGTTCATCCAGGCAAAAATCATACATGCATGAAAATTGATTTTAGTTCATGATCCACCTTTTCTCTCTAGCTTAAAAATATGAAAGAAAATACATCTCTGACTTTCTGAATCTGGTTTAGTTTGCTTAACATAATGTCCTGAAGTTCTGCCCATTCTCTGCAAATGACAAAACAGCATGATTTTTATGGTTAAATAAAACCCCATTGTGCTTGAATACCTCATTTTCTTTATCCATTCATTTATGGACAGAAATTCTGGTTCCATAATTTGACTATTGTGAATTGTGCTGTTATAAACATGGGTATGCATGTATTGCTATAGTATGCTGACATTAGATTCTTAGGATAAATACCAACAAGGGATATAGCTGAATCACATGTTGGTTACAAACCTGGTGTTTGGAACTCCTGATTGCCATAGTGGTTGTACTAATTTGCAGTTCTACCAACTGTGTAAAAGTGCTCTCCCCATCTTCACCAGCATTTGTTATTTATATTCTTATGACTGACAATCCTACTGAAGTTAAATAAAAATCTCAATGTAGTTTTGATTTGTATTTTCCTAAATGCTGAAGATGTTCAATATTTTCTTTCATATATTTGTTGGACAATCCTATAACTTCTTCTGAGAAGTGTCTGATTAGTTTATTTCCTCGTTTATTGATTAGGTTACTTGATTCTTTTCTTTTCAAGTGATAAGTTTTTGTGTGTGTTGTTCTTTATGTATTCTGGATATTAACCCTTTACCAAAATAGATTGTTTCTTATTCTGGAGTTTTTCTCTGTACACTCCTAATTATCTGAATTGTTGTCTTTACTTCTGTCTCCTTTTTAATCAATGCAAACTCTATTATTATAATGTTCAGAGAGACAAAGTCTTCAGGAAGAGATAGAATTCTGTGCACATAGAGAGATGATATTGAGTATGAACAGAAACCTGGATTTTGGATAGGGTATGATATGTTGGTTAGCTTTTCACCACTGTGAGAAAATACTTGAGAAAATCATCTCAAAGGAAAAAAGATATTTTTGTTTATTCTCTGAGGTGTTTTACACATGGTCACTTGGCTCAGTTGTTTCTGGGCCTATCATGAGGCAGAATATCATGGCAGGGAGTGTGGACCAGAGCAAAGATTATTACTTAGTGGAAGTCAGGAAGCAAAGTGTTTATTTTGTAGATACAGACAAAATCAACCCTTCAAAGATTTGCTCCCAGTGAGTTTCTCAAAGTAGGCCCCTCATTCTAAAGATTCTATTACCTCCCTAAAAGCACTACCAACTAGGGACAAATCTTTCAACACATGAGCCTTTAGAAGACATACCAGATTCAAACTGTAACATTCCACCCTGGACCCCAAAGGCTCATACTTCTCTCACAATGCAAAATGTATTGTGCCCTTCTCCAAGAGTCCTCATAGTTGTAACAGTTTCAGTATTGCTCAAATTTCTAAGTCCAAAGTCTGCTTTGACACTCAAGGTAAACTTAGCTGTGAGACCCAGTGAGAAGAAATAATAAAAAATAAAATAAAATGAAATAAAAACAACAAGTTGCATACTTCCAATAAAAAATGTTACAGGATAAACATTCCATTCTAAATAGTAAATAGAAGAGACAGAACACCAAGGAATGACTGAACAAAAGCAAGACCAAAACCCAGGAGAGAAAACATTATATCCTGTACCTCCATGCCTGGTATTCAAGGTTTGTGTTTGCATTATTGGAGCTACAAAGATATTGGTCTCTTGAATGCAGCCCTAAACACAACTCTCTGACTGACTCTGATTATTTCTATGTCTTTTCTTAGCAGATGTTTCACATTCCTGGCATCTCAAACTTCTTGCAGATTCAGCTTTACTCTCTCAGCTTTAGGCATCACCCTTTGAGGGGAGACCAGCAGGGAATCTGAACCTCCCATATGATTATTGGCCCTCCAGATATTTCTTTGAAATCTGAATTGAGGCCTCTGTGACTCCATAGCTCTCACATTTTTCATTTTTGCAAAGACACATCCATAGGATGATACCCATGTCTTCCATTATCTTAAGCATTAGCTGGAACCACTTGGACCATCACTACAATGGCCTTTGAGTACTGCACCATGGACACTCTTCTCAAATTAAAGGTTTACCAATGAGCCCTTGAAGGATGGCGTCTTGCTGATACCTGAGATGCCTTCAAACTATGTTTCCTACTGTGTGATTGCACAGTATTTGGCATCTTTTTAATCATTTTAATCTCAAGAATCACAAATTCTTCAGACCAAATTTTGTTTATGCTTTTCCAGCCAAAATTCAAGTTTTATAAATCTTTCTGCTGTGTTTCTTCCTCTTAATTCTTACCATAAACCTAGCTAAAAGAAGTAATATTTATACCACAGCCTGAATACTGTGCTGCCTTAAAATATTTTCTAATCTACCAGTAGAGTCCTCTTTTTTTTCTAAAACTTCATAAGCATGGTCTTCATTTTATGAATTCCCAACAGCAGTCTGGTCTTCCAAGCACACACCAGAAACACCCACTAAGCTCTGCTTACTACATTCTAATCTTTCTCTTGCCTGATTCTTCAAAATTTTATGAATTCCTCCAACAAATCACTTGCAAAGACTTCTGAACCACATGATCAGGTATAATCACAGCAACAATTCCATTTCTTGGCACCAATTTTCTGTGTTACTAAACTTTCTATTGCTTTTACAAAATGTCTGAAAAAATCAATATAAAAGTGAAAAGATGCATTTTGACTCCTGGTTTCAGCTTGAGTCCATAGTCACTTGGCTCCATTGTTTTGGGGTCTGTGGTGAAGTAAATGTCATTGCAATGTGAGTGTATCAGAAAAAAAGCTTCTTACCTAGTGAAGCATTAGAAAGAGAGAGAGAGAGAGAGAAAGAAAGAAACCTTCAAAGTCACACCACCCAGTTATGTACTTCTTTTAATTAGGTCATTCCTCCTTAAGTTTCTACCACCTCCCAATAGTGCCATCATCTGGGACACTCCTTGAATACAGGGGCCATAGGAACAAATTTTTGACCTAAACTACAATGTTTGAACAGAACAGACTAAGGCACATCCTGTTACTATACGTTAGCACTTAAAAACAAACAAAAAGGAGGTATAGAGTACTTTCAATTATATTTTAGTTATAAACATTTTCTACTTGAATTTATTGTGCTCTCTACATTTGAATTTTTAAAGAACACTCTACTGGATGACATCAGGTATAGTACTACACATTCTAACAGCTAAAGTTCAGGAAAACCTAACTGACTTTCTTTGAAAGAATTGCCCATCACAAGCCATTCACTTTGGCCAAGGCAATGTATGGCTTATATGAACCTTCTCAGAACCTGTGATGGAGTCAATTTATCAGAATCATAGATACTACAAAGGAAGGAGTGTATAGATTAGAATAAAACATCCTTCCATTAATATCATGAAACAAACAGACAATAGTCTGAAAAATATTGATAAGCAATTATCCTGAGAACAAAAGCTTAATATAATTAAAATACCAAAACTAAATATAATGATAAAAGGATATATTACATAGAATTTCATATTTTCAATTTGATTAAATATTATCAATGTTTATGTGAAGAATAGTATAGACAAGAAAATCTTGAAAAAAGAGAAAATAAATGGCATATTTACATATTGGACATTAAAAATCAGCACAATAAAAAATAGCAGATAACTTTACAAATAAAGAAAGTTTTGATTAGTCAAGTGAATTAAATGGGTGAGTAGATTTCTTCATCTACAAGAAAATAAATTATATCCATTCTTTTCAAAGTATTGTACTATAAAATAAATCCAGTATAGTTAAAGAAATATATATGAGACAATAGTGGTAATAATTACTATTACTGATATGGCTAATAATTATTTGTTGATTACATTTATGTTGCTTCAGGCACTGTTTTAAGCATGTAAAAATCACACCAAATATTCATCCAACCATTTTATTTTACAGGTAAGAGAACAAGATACTGAGAAGTTCAATAACTTCTTGGGAATATGAAGCTAGAGCAGATATTGTACACTCACTACTTTTATGCTAATTATAATTAATATTTATTATTATTCTATACACATAAATCAACATGATAAAAATATTTTTAAATTATCTGATATATTGGACATGTGTATTATTCTAGTATTAGCATTAAAGAAAACTGAATTTCTTCATTGCTATGAATTAAATTTAATTTGATTTGAAACCACACTTGAAATGATAGGAAAACCATTGCCAGTGATTGGATTAAAGGAACATTTCTTCTACTAAGGTCTTGAAAAGTGATGGTCTCTGTATTAATTTTAATTATGGTATAACAAATTATCAAAAGTTTATTTGTTTTATTAAACAAAACAAATTTCTCAACCTCCTTAGGTGAAAAGGAGCATAGCTGTGGATAGTCCTCTGTTTACCATTTCACCATGTTACATTCAAAATTTCCATTAAATTCTATTCTCATATTTGACCTCAGGTACTCTTTCGCACTTACTCAGATTGTTAACAGACTTCAGCTGAGTAAGGCTGTAGAACAGAAGCCTCTATTCTCTTGAGGGTATCAGATGTTCCTGATGTCTGCCCTCATGCCCCAAATATGTGGTTTTTTCAAAACATTGCATCTCATTTCTTTAACACCAGAAACTGAATCTCTGGTATTATAGTAAGATGGAATCTTATTAACATAGTATTATCTCACAGCATTTCTCAACAACCTGTTACTACAACTGTAACCAATTGGTGCATAACAAAATCTGAATGAGATTGGTTTGTCCCTAGAACATTTCAACTCTTGATGCTATACCTTGAAATTCATTTATAGCATAAGAAACAAAACAAAGGTTTAGCTACAACTCTGAGATAGCGAATTGATATTGCCTCTTATTTTCTCTAGTTTGTGACAAATATAAGCCATTGTAAATTATTGAACCCCAGATTATTTTCCCAGGTAAGGAGGACATATAGTCAAAAACATATAAAGATATAGAGTCAACAAACTGACTTACAGTATAAGTATTCATATGGTAAAAGACACTGTAAATAATATTGAAATATGAGTAGTATGTCACAGAATTTAAAATGTTTTTAATGTACATGACAAAGAAATACAAAGAAAAATTTTAAAGTAATGCAAACAACTCTTATAAATTAATAAATAGTATGACTCAATTGTAAAATGATAAAGGATATAAACAAATAATTTAGAGGACAGAAAATGCAAAAGGGCAAAAAACATATTGTTAAGATATTTAGCATTATTGCCAGCCAGGAAAATGTAAATTAAACCAACAATGAAATATCATTTATCACCTTTTCAGTGAAAACTATGGAGGAATAGACATTCTTCTATTTCTGTTGGTAAGATGGCAAATCATAACAGTTTAGAAAGTAATATAGTAGAATTTACTGAAAATTAAAATGGGTATTCTTTGGAACCTGTTTTTTTTTTTTTCTGTGAATTCTTCTGCATAGATATTTAAGTATCTACAGTTTGGAGATACAAACATACCCTACAATTAAAAGAAAAAAAATCAGTAACATTGTTGAGAACCCAAGTACATAAAATGGTTCATTATATATTAAATTCATTATTTATAACTATAAACCATTAAAATACGACAAATTACATTTACATCTATATACCTCAATTTGGAAAGATGTCTTTGATATATTTTAAGTCAAATTAATCAAGTTAATGTGTTTTAAATACAAATCCATATTTTTTAAATGAAACAAATCAAAACAAAAATAAGAATTTAACATGTATGTGTTCTAAAAAAGGTACCACCAAGATCTACAATAAATGAATGATTTTATTTCTCTTTATCCATACTCATTCAAAATAAGTGCTTTTAATTTTTTTCAAGAACATACTACAATCCAAATGTCACATATTGATAGGTCAATATGATCTTAACCTAGGAATATGTTCTTTCCTTGCCTTTAACTTACTCTTGAAATTCTTAATTTCCATAGTACTTCATTTTTCCCTTCGTTCCCCCAAAACAATTGTCTGACCACAATCACAATGCTATTGGCTCAAAATCAATACCTGATTCTCTTTCTGCATTTACAAATTAATACTTTAGTTTTTCCATTGGTATTTACTAAGTAGGTTTTGACTATTTCACAGATCACTAACTTTGGAAGGATACAAACCACATGTTTAATAAGGAAGGTGAAACCAATATGTGCTGAAAATTGGTCTTGTGAGGCACAACTTTCTACTTCCTTTTTGTGTTTATAACCTTGGAGTTTATTTGTAGTTATTAGTACAAACACACACATAAGACAAAGGCTACAACAGAAGAGTTCAAAAATTTCAAAAAGAATAGAGATAATGATTTTGATTCAAAATAAAGATAAGGAAAAGACCCAGGACAGTATGAAGGGGGCCAAAACCTTGATTCTTACATTTTCTCTTTCAAACTGTCCATTCTCTTCTTAGTAATCTTTATTTATTCTGCTTTTAAAATTGTACTGAAATAAGAGGTGATCATGATGCCATTATTATCCTGAAAGCAGTTTGCAAGAACAGCCACTTAGGGAAACAAAATAAAACTGTGTGTTTTTTCAGTCTTCTGTTTTTACAACATTAGTTTAAAATCTAGCTTATTTTGCCAGGACACATTTTGCTCCTATTCACAGTTTCTTGTTAGTATTCTTTAGCTTTCAACACTATATTATCATCAATGTAAATCTAACAGTCAGATACATGTTTTTCTTTTGCTCTTTTCATACTGCCTTAATCTATTCAGGCTACCATCATGAAATACCATAGACTGAATGGCTTGAACAGCATAAATTTATTTCCTCACAACTTTGGAGGCTGGAAAATCCAAGATAAAGTTTTAGGCAGGGTTTGGATCTAGTGAGAGCTCTCTTTCTAGCATGCAAATAGTCTTTCTCACATGGTATTTCTAAGATATCTGCTTGTGGAGAGAGAAGAAGAGGGGTAAGGGAGATTGTCATCTTCTTATAAGATGCCCATCCTCTTGGATTACAACCATACGTTTTCATCCTCATTCAGTTTTATTTTCTTTCTCAAAGGTCTATCCTCAAACATATTCACATGGAATTTAAGAAATGATCATGTTCATTCTGGGGGTACACTATTAAGAATTACTTCAATAAATATTTTCAGAGGCCAACCAAAATAGCCTCTAAGGAATGTAAAACCTAGAGTACTAAGTAAATAATAGCAAATCTTGAAATTTAGGGAAAATTTGAAACATTTCTGTTTTCATATCACATTATCAATTGCTAATAAATTTGATCACCTGCTCTATGTTTACTATCCTAGGACCTATCTGGGGGAAATATAAAATGATAATATATAGTATGGGCCTTGCCACTGAAGCCATAGCATGCTTATAAATCTCTTAATTTCATAGGAATTTTTTGGTCATTTTAAAGTGCCAACTTGATTGGGTTAAGGAACTCCCAGATGCTTGGTGAAATAATATTTCTGAATGTAAATGTGAGAGTGCATTTGGAAAGATTAGCATTTGAAGCAGTAGAGTGAATAAAGGAGATCTGCCTTTCTCAATGTGGACAGGCATCAAATTGAACATAGTCGCAGAGGAAAGGCAAATTCACTCTGTTTTCAGGAACTGGAATTTTCATCTTCTCTGCTCTTGTACATCAGAGTTCCAGGGTTTGGGCCCTGTAGGCTGTGGGATTTATTCCAGGAGTCCCTGAGGCCCTTGGCCTCAGACTAAGAGTTACAATATCAACTTCCCCTATCTCAGAGGACTTTGGACACACTTTGAGTTCATTTTTTTACAGAGAATCAACATTCCAGACTTTCATGTTTTTTTGGCTCTCAGAAGGCACTGGAGGAACTTCTTGGCCTTTAAAATTGCATAAATTCCCACATTCAATCCTCTATAACAACTATCTATTATCTATTTTTCATCTACTTATGCATTCATCTGTCTCCTGTTTTCTGAAGAATTCTTGACTCATAGAGGAATCATTATCAGTTATCTATGACCAAAATAATACTATGTAATAAATAATCATAAGACTTCCTTGACATGAAATCACAGCCAATTATTGGGTTTTTTATTTATTTTTTTGCTGAGTGAGCTGGCTTGCTGGAGGCCATCTGTAATAGCTATGGTTCAGCCATTATTTAGTCCTACTGATATTAAATGAGCTCTCTCACATGTCTGGGGCTTTGTCTAAAAAGTTAGACAGATGTGGTTCTACTTGGTGTATCTTCTTTTATGTACATGCCTTTCAGGCTTTGGTCTCAAGATAAAAAAGCAAAAAAGAAAAAAGACAATGTGGCATCAAGACATCTTCTAATAATTGGTCTCAGAACTGAAACATCATTTCCTAATAGTCTATTATGTAAAATAAGTTACAAATTTAGTCCAGATCCTAGGAGAAAAGAAAGAGAGTGGATCATTCGATGTGAATAACTAAAAAGTCTCATTGCAAATAATATGGACAATGGAGTTGGTTGTTGGGTAGGTGAAAAATTAGGACCATTTTTGCAATCAGTCTAGCATATGAAAGACAATGGTAACAAAATTGTTACTTTATTATAGCAGGTAATAAAAGAAATTCCCAAATGAATCTAGAAAGCTGTCCAAGTTGATGAATCACAGAAGCAACAAGAGAGCTATATATTATCTTATTTCTTATGTTGACTATGGATATAGTTATTTTAAATTGACACCCATGCAGATGCACACAGTTCCATGTTTCTAAGAATTTTCATATATACTTATATTGCCTGTAATCATACATCCTGACAAATGTAATATTTATATTTATTTAATTTTGCTGTATTTTGCTCTATTTATTAAAAAATTACTGGTTCATTAGAATTGTACATTAAAGTGGGATTTATTGCTACACATTCATACATATACACAATAGAATAATACAACTTGGGGGCTGGGGATGTGGCTCAAGCAGTAGCACGCTCGCCTGGCATGCGTGCAGCCCGGGTTCGATCCTCAGCACCACATACAAACAAAGATGTTGTGTCTGCCAAAAACTAAAAAATAAATATTAAAAAATTCTCTCTCTCTCTCTCTCTCAATTTTTTTAAAAAAATAATAATACAATTTGATCAATTTTGTTCCCAAGTAACTCCTTTTTTCTCCCCTCCTCTCTCCTTGGTCTCCCCTTTCTCTACTCAATTGGTCTCTCCTCAATTTTCATGAGATTCTCCCTACCCCCCTTTTTATTATTTTCTCTCTAGATCCCACATGAGAGAAAATATACAACCCTTGACTTTTGCAATTTGGTTTAATTAGCTTACCATAATACTCTCAAGTCAAAGCTCCAATTTTTATAACCACCACCCTAGTACAATCTACCATCATCTCTCACCTAGACTCAGCACTTTCCTCCTAAATTTAAGTATAGTTTACTACTCTGAAGCCAGGGAGGGAGGGAGGGAGGGAGGGAGGAAGGAAGGAAGGAAGGAAGGAAGGAAGGAAGGAAGGAAGGAAGGAAGGAAGGAAGGACAGGGGGGTAGAGGAAGGGGGAGAGAAAAGAAGAAATAATATATACATACATACATGAGAGAATTCAAATATTGTCTACTGCTCCTAAATATGTCCTCTTTTGTATCTACCCCAAGGTACTTAATGAGCTATGTTTTCTTTCAGTTATTAAACTGGATGTATTCACACTTTTAAAAATTTATTTAAAAAAATAAATGACAGTGGAATGTATTACAATCCTTATTGCACATATACAGCACGATTTTTCATATCAAGTATGTTAACACCAATTAGTGTATTCACACATGTACTTTGGATAATGATATCCATCACATTCTACCATCCTTGCTAGCCACCTGCCCCCTCCCTTTCCCTCCCACCCCTCTGCCATATCTACAGTTCATCTATTCCTCCCGTGCTCCTCCTCCCTACCTCACTATGAATCAGCCTCCTTGTATCAGAGAAAACATTTGGCATTTGGTTTTTTGGGGGGATTGGCTAACTTCACTTAGCATTATCTTCTCCAACACCATCCATTTACCTTCAAATGTCATGATTTTATTCTCTTTTAATTTTGAGTAATATTCCATTGTGTATATATGCCACATTTTTTTTTTATCCATTCATCTACTGACGGGCATCTAGGTTGGTTCCACAGTTTATCTATTGTGAACTGTGCTGCTATGAACATTGATGTGGCTCTGTCCCTGTAATATGCTGTTTTTAAGTCCTTTGGGTATAGACTGAAGAGAGAGATAGCTGTGTCAAATGGAGATTCCATTCCCAGATTTCCAAGGAATCTCCCTACTGCTTTCCATATTGGCTGCACCACTTTGTAGTCCCACCAGCAGTGTATTAGTGTACCTTTTCTCCAGCATCCTCTCCAACACTTATTGTTGCTTATATTCACAATAGCTGCCATTCTGACTGGAATGAGATGAAATCTAAAGAGTAGTTTTGATTTGCATTTCTCTAATTGCTAGCAATGATGAACATTTCTTTCACATATTTGTTGATTGATTGTATTCCATCTTCTGAGAAGTGTCTGTTCAGGTCATTGGCCCATTTGTTGATTGTGTTATTTGTTTTTTGGTGCTTAGCATTTTGAATTCTTTATATACAGTATATATTAGAGCTCTATCTGATGTATAAGAAGTAAAAATTTGCTCCTAGGATGTAGATTCTCCATTTACCTCACAGATTATTTTTTGTCTGTGAAGAAACTTCTTAGTTTGAATCCATCCCATTTATTGATACTTGGTTCTAATTCTTGTGCCATAGGAATCTTATTAAGGAAACTGAGATATTCTGTTCCTTCAGGGTAATTAAAATATTCCACTCATTATTGAGATTTTAGATAAATCTATGTTTTCTTTAATTCTTTTGACTGGTTAGAATAGAAACCATGCTCTATTTTTGCACAGATTCCCATTGTTATTAAAAAATATTTATTGCAGTATAAAATTAGAATTTGTATACTTCTTTAATTAATGTTTGCTCACTACCATCACCTCCTGTAAACATGCTATACTGTGCACCCTTCCCTAGAAGTGATGAAAAAACTGTTCTGCTCATCATTTTATTTGCCTAGTCAATGCCTAACACACAGCAAACACTCAATACACTCACTGACTGGATACTACCTACATATACTTAAATTTCTAAGATTAGCAATGAAATATTCTTTTATTAAAACATAGACTTTCAAAATATGATTATTTGGTAGAGATATTTAGCAGTTGCTAAATAAATTTGTAGTTGTTGTTAAATATTTTATACTCTGCACAGAGCCACTAAATGCATGATGGCTATCCTAAAGAATCGCACTGGACTTTTAAAAAACTTGATGTAAAACTTTTTCTATTAAGTCACTGAAAGTCAAAGGTTAATTTGTTGCTTAAGCATAGCTCATCTAATTTTGTCAAATACACATGTTAATATTCAAGCTACTTAATATTCAAGTATGTATAAAGTTAGATTTGTTATTTTTTTCTTAAAAAAGAACAACATCCAGGTATATTTAAAGTCTACTTCAGCATCCTTCATCTTTAGTTTAAAGATTAAAACATAATATTTGAAAGAATAATAAAGGATGGAAGCAGTCTAAACCCATTTTCTCTGAACTGAGCAAATAGACATGACTATGATAAAGAGGTATTACTGTCAATTGTTAAACCAACTTTACTACATTTGTTACTCAGAGTAATAAGCTCATTTAAAATCTGTATTGTCACTTATGTCTACATTTTTTTCTAAAGCTATTTGGTAGCAACTCTTGGCTTTCTCTTTGAGGAGAAGTTGATATAATCAGTTTGAGTTTCACACCTAACTTTCTCCAGCCTGTGTTATGCTCTCTGTTATATTAATTACATACCTTCTCCAACATAGACTATTTTTATATTATCATATTCTTTATTAAAGAACATATGATTTTCCTTATATAATTCTATAATTTCTCTTAATTAACTAATTCTCATTTCAATCACTGTGGATATAGGAAAAAATCTGTTAGTTGCTTATTCTTCAATTTTTAGATGATGCACTTTAGTATTTGGTACAGAAACCAAATATGGAAGATGATTTTTTTCCCTATTTTATTCCTATGGTCTTATAAGATAGAAAAAGTTGCTTTCAGTAGTCTGTATATAAAATTTTCCAGAACCATTTAGATTTATGTAACTTGAATTTCACTTTCCCACTTGAATTCTGAAACATAGAAGTTAATGTCTACATTCATGTCTTGCTTTTTCTGAAATGTTAACCCTAAATATGATTAAAAAGAGGCAAAATTAAGATTCAGAGAGGCCAGAGTTTTATGTTGAGCATCTGGCTGGCTGCAGTAGGCTAATCTTTAATGTTCTTTGGAATGTTTTTGTTTGTGTATTAAAGTATGGTATTTTATTCAGCTAGGAAGAGAAGAAAGTATAATTGTGTTTTCATGATTCTTATAAAGTATTTAACATGTCAGAAGACTCTTTATATAGTCAAATTCTTTTAATAACTTCAAATTTTATTAGTGAAAACATAATTCTAAATAATTTTTAAATATTTTAAAAATGTTTTTAATATGTTTTTAAAATATGGTTTTGTGACTGATGATAAATGACTCTATAAATTAGCTGCCTCCGCTTTGATTCATAGTATTCATAGACACCGAAAGTTTAAACATTCTGCTATTTACATGTGATTATTCATGTTATAGTTAGTGTTGTTTAAGCTACTTCAGTATATAAAAGGGAATAAATTTAAATATCAAAATGTTAAAAAGTCCATTCCCACAAAAAAAATACATTGACATATAAAGGATAAATCTTTGACATGAGAATTTATTCATAGCTCTCTTGTAAATTTACATCAAATCTCAATATTAAAATAATTAACCAACACTCAGAAGGAAATTTGCCCTTTAATAATATTTTAGAGCTGTTAATTTAAAAAACTAAACATAAGCATTTCTATATTTAAAAAACTATATATTGTGTCTTAAATATAGTTGTTATTACATGAACTCAAAGCAAAGCCAAAATTCAAATATTTTGTCTATTGCAACATTTGTACTCTTTGTATAAAAGTAAATCAGTAATCAAAATTATATAAAATAAATAATATCTCAGAATTTTTTTGGAGCAATTTCCTCAAGTGAAAAATGTGTAGTTGGAGATTTGTATGTGTTTCTACAAGTGCTCAACTTGAGGAATTTCTAATAATAATGAGGGGTATGGAAACGGTAGTCAGACTATGAACATAATGTTAATGAATCCTGTGAAGTACAATTTTGTACACTCAGGATCAGTGAAATACTATGATATCCCACAACCTTATACTACCATTTTAACCTGTTTTAAGCTTTTTTTTTGCTTCTAGTGCTTCTAGTGTGCCTTCACCCACAACATTCTTGACAATTCTGAGGACTGATTTGGACTCAGCATAGCACCTCAATGCAGGCATAGCCAACTATTCAGCAGTTATTCAGCTCTACTGATCTTGAAGAAGCACTCTCATATATGCAGGGCTTTGGCAGGAAAAAAATACTGGACAGACTTAGTTCTGCCTGATACATTTCTTTGCAAATGGGACCCAGGCTTTGGTCGCTAGATATAAGCAGAAGAGTTGAGAAAGTAGAATCTTGAAATGTTTGTAATGTGGAGACTTAAAACAGACTCAGCATTTCCTGATACTCTATTATGTAAAATGGGATAGGAGGGTAGTCCAGAGTTCAGGGGTAAAGAGAGAGAATAATCATTTAATGAGAGCAACTGAAAGGAAATTTAGTCTCCTTTCAAGCCATGATCATGTATTTGCTATATACTCAGCTCAGGTAATATAATCAACATGCTATTATAGGTTGTTTACTTCCTACTACTGGGAAATCATCTTTAATTTGACATCATTTTCACCTACAGAATTTAAAAGATTAAAAACAAAGGTCCCCAAATGTTGAGATGTTTTTCTAGATGACAAAGTTGCATCTAATCAATTATTTCCTAATGTACATTCCAGTTTTTCTATAACATAAATATTGATATATTTGGACCCAAACACATGGAGACTTATGATTACAATTTATAAATGGTTACATTTTTATAGATATTCTTATAAGCAGTCAGAAATGGTTGCAGTGGCTTTGTAACTTTACGCTGCCAGGCTTTGAGAGGCATGAAACCTCAGGTTTCTCAAATAAAGAACAATATTATTATAACTGATCACTCTTCAAAGTGAAAATCTGATTAGAAAATGTATATACATGCACACACACATAATTTCCCTAAAATTTGTAAAATTAAAAGATGCAAACATGGATTCTGAGTTTTATCTCAAGCTATTAAAACTTGTAGGAAAAAAATTAATTTAAGATCTTGATATCATGATTACATTTGTAGAAAATATCTGATAAAGGAATAGTTTAGTCATTAATTGGTTTTATTTATCAAAGCAGCACATAATATCAAATTGGAGCCTTCTCAAAATATGCCATGTATGTGCCTTCCTAACACATATGGTGCCTTTAATTTGAACTTAAATCGGCAAGGGAAGACATTTTTTATAAAATGATCTTTTCAATCAAAGTAAAAATAGCATACAATGTGTCTGTAAACTGAAGCATGGACTGGAAGAAACATGTTAAGTTTTATAGAAACAACTTTCTTTTCTAAAAAGCATTGGGTTTTATTTAAAAGATTGAGAATTCATAGTATTGTTCTAATATAATAAGAATGATATTAGTAACTGTTGCAATAATAAAGTGGTAACTGACCTTTATTAAAATCTTACTACATGAGAAACACTGAGCTAAGTACTTTAAATACATTTTCACAATTTTATCTCAGTGATTTGAGGAGAAATATGCTATTATTATTATCATCCCTAGTTTGCAGATAAAAATGATAGTTAATAATTAAATTATATACCATAAAACCAAAGATATATTTTCTATGAATAAGACAATATCCTTTTTTGATGGATATTTATGGTTTTCTTCATTTGTACCAACTCCTAAATTTTTTTAAAAATTCTATAGTTTGTTGATTAAAGTTTTATGTTATGCTGTTTTACATTTAAAATGCTTTTATTGTAAAATAAGGTCTAATATTTTAAAATAAACTTTCTGTTACAGAATTATACCTGTTACTTTTTGGAAAAAGGTAACTGAATTGGGCACAGTTTGCAAATATGTGGCTTTTTGCCTGAAGGAACTCTCCAATGGGCCTAAGAAAGATGGAGAATAAATCTAGGAAAGATGGGAATAAATCAGAACATTGTTATCTCATTGGCATTGGGAATTAGAGGATTATATTTGTGAACTGCACACCTAGTTAAGCATGGGAAATGCCAGGAAGAAATCATCTCCCAGGAGATACAAATTTTCTATATAAATTTCCCCAAATCTTTTCCTGGTTGTACACAGGCTTTCAAGATGTTCCACTGCACTAAACAGACATCAATATACCTGGAAGGCTAAACCAACTTAATAATGAGTTTAGTTACTGTCTACCACAGGAGAGGCAGAATTTAGAGTTAGGTCTATTCAAATTTTCTACATGACAGTAAATATCAATAAGGTTCACAGGAAGATAACAGAATGCAGCTTTCTCCTAAATATTATTCATAATGACCAAGATATGAGCAAACATTACTGAACAGTCAAGAAGCAGAAAATTTTGGCATAATTTTCCAATGGAAAAAATATAAACTATCTCCCAAATCAACCAAAATATTAAATATTATTCTAGAAACATTATAATCTAGGCATATCTGAACTTATAACAAATGAATGAATGGAGAACTGATGTAGAAATATGATAGAAATTGCAGAACTAAAAAGTGAAATATCTGAAGTTAAAAACTTTTTGAGAAAAATGTATGAAATGGCCTTAACAATAGAAAAGTCACTGCAAATATATAATCAATTTATCTAAAAATAGATCAAACTGAAAAATGTAAAGAGTTTTTTTCAAACAAAATTGCAAACCTATGGGATGATGACCAACAGTTTAAGGTGTGTTCAATTGAAATAATAAAGCAATAATACATTTGAGGAAACAATAGTAATAAACATTAAGTCTAAAATAAAGCCCAAACTGAGCCAAATACTATATTAAAAAAATCTACAGCATACCAATAACAATAAAAATACAAATGACGTTGGACATAAACAGCTGAAAAAAAAAAAGATAACATCTTGAAAATAGAGAATAGGGACCGAGTAATGATGAAAAGAAACAATAATAATTATAAGGGACTTACAATCAGAAATAACAGACAAGGAGATAATGGAAAGGCATCTATAAATTAAAGTTAACAAAACTTGTTGTGGTGTAAATTAATCAATAAAATCAATAAGAATGTAAGTTATAGGTTATAAATTAGTAAAAAATATAGATTATAGATATGGTAAGTGAGATAAGATGATTATAAAGCATGAAATAAAGCAAGAACTGTCATAGACAGGCCTAAGACTCCATTTTGCTGCCTTTTATAAAACATCTATTTACAAGAGCTGTTTCTGAGAAACTGAAATGAAAGCTGTTTTCTCATAAAAAACTGTTTTTCTGTACTTTGTATCCCACAAATTGTACCCTACTCAGGACGCAACAGTGGTCATGGTGAGCTACATCCTGGGTTTGAGTGCACTTGTGGGTCTACATGACTCAAATAGATTCTCGCCCCCACCAACCCCTGCTCAAACTCAGGATATGGTTGTCTAGCACCTGCTTGATCCCAGGTCAACTGAATTGCAAAGATGGTTGCTTTTTGTAGTTTCTGTACTTACTTTGCTCACTACCTGGAAAATTCCAGTCCTGCTTAGGGCTCGCAGGTCCCATTAACTATTGTTTTAATTTCTGTGATTGACTTGCTTATATGACACTAAACAAACCACTGAGTTGTGGTTTTGTCCATAAATTCTAAAAAAAAAAAAAAAAAAAAAAAAAAAACAGACTAGGAAGCTGCTGTTCTCCCACAAGCTTCAGTCTCTACAGGTGGGTGGGTGATAGTCCCTGGCCAGGCAAATAAAGCTCTCATTGATTTGAATTCTGACTTAGAGTGTTTTCTAAACTGGCTCCCCATAACAAAGTGTCAACAAAGGATTCAATTTTTTTTTTCATGTCAAGCCAGTCATAATGGCAGTTATCAAGAATATAGACAATAATGAATGTTGGCAAGGATGTCAGGGGAAAGGCACAATCATACATTGTTGGTGAAAGTGCAGACTGATGCAACCAAACTGGAAAGCAGTGTGGAGAAACCTTAGAACACTTAGAATGGAGTCACCATTTGACCCAGCTATCCCACACTTCAGTCTATACCCAAAAGACTTAAACTTAGCATACTGTAGTAACACAGTCACATCAATGTTTATAGCAGCTCAATTCATAATAGCTAGCCTGTGGAACCAACCTAGATATCCTTCAATAGACGAATGGATAAAGAAACTGTGGTATATATACACAATGTAATATTACTCAGCATTAAAAGATAATAAAATTATGGTATCTGCAGGTAAATGGATGGAGTTGGAGAATATCATGTTAAGGGAAGTAAGCCAATCCCCAAAATCCAAATGCTGAATGTTCTCTCTGATAAGTGGATTTTGACCCATGATGGGGTGGGGGGGCAGGGCATGGGAAAAACAGAGGAACTTTGATGGAGTAACCAGGAGGAAGGGTTGAGGAAGGGGCATGGGGACAGGAAAAATGGTGGAATGAGATGGGCATCATTACCCTAGGTACATGTATGAGTGCACAAATTGTACAATGCTACATCGTGTACAACCAGAGAAATAAGGTTTACTGCAATTGTGTATAATGAATCAAAATGCATTCTGCTGTCATATATACCTAATTAAAATAAATAAATTAATAAAAAGTGTTAAAAAATAAAGTCACACTTTCAGTTTAATAAAAAGTGAGCAATGAAATGTTCCAAAAAGGGAAATTAAATCAAATTATACCAGATTAATACACAAGTCATTTATATACATAAACAACTTAGCAACTTTTAAAATGATAAATATACACACTGATATAAAATCATAGTTTTCCTGTCCCAACTTCTTTCAACATGAGTGCATTAAACAGAAATTGTTACTCTGTATTCAGGGGCTATTACTAAAGTGGATAGAATATCTAATTCAAGAACACCAAACAAATGAGGTTTGTGGTTCAAAGGTCCTGAAATTTCATATGAATAGTGCTATCCATAAAATAGCAACACTAAACCTATTGTGATAAATTAAGATTAAAATTTGTAAACAATAAAGTAACCACTAAAAATAGAATGTATATAGGAATATATAAAACATACACATAAATTAAAACAATTAAAATTATTTTTCTGCATATAGGAAAATAAGACCGTATAAAGGGGAAGAAAATCTTGGAACAAAGTAAAAAATAGTAAAATGGTAGGCCAAAAAAATCAATGGTTACATCAAATGCAAATGGAAATACACACTCCAAATAAATGGTGGATTTTGTTGGTCTATATTTTTAAACAAACAACAAACTATTGTTTAATATAGATATTTAAAATATATATATAGTAAGATGTTAAAAAGGAAGGAAGGAAGAAATAAAGAAAGAGTATTCCACACAAAAACTATATGGGAGAAAGATAAAATGGTTATAAACTTAAAGACAATATTCACTGCCAGAAAAATTATACTAAAATTATAAACATGATTTAATAAATAATAAAAATAGGACTGGGGTTGTAGCTCAGTGGTTAAGCACTTGCCTAGCACACACATGTGAGGCCCTGGGTTCAATCTTAAGTACCACATATAAATAAATAAAATAAAGATATTATGTTCACTTACAGCTAAAAAATTTACATTTAAAAAATTAAATAAGAATAATCACAATATAGTTTCTAAATAACACTGTTTCAAATTACATAAAGTAAAAGTGAATATAATTAAAACAAAAATAAATAAATAATGCACAATTGTATTTAAATATTTTAATGCCTCTTCCAAAGAAATTAGTAGAAATAATGGCAACAAATCAATATGAATATAGAAATGTGAACAATATTATCAACTACCATGACTGAGTTTCTACTAGAGGACATGAATCCCCAAATTAGAGAGCATACATTGATTTAAAGTACAAATGCCAATGGTCTGTAAAAGTAATTATTTAAAGAAATAATTGTTAATATTCTTTAAAGGCTAAAATATTTCAAAATATGTTAACTCCATTAAAATAATCAATTTTCCTTGTTTTAGGAAAACCTCAAATTCACAAACTAAAGCGTCTCCATTCTATCTTATCAAAAAGTAACATTGTTAGGAAATTCTCAATAGCTACTTTTGACTATTTATTGAAACAGTTTTCAATTGTTAATAAGCATATTTTTACTCTTTTATACTATTTAAAATGTCCAAAATCATTTGACACAATTCCTTGTAACATATAAAATAATTTCTGTTCAACACTAGTTTTCCCATTACATATGTCACAAAACACCTAGTTTTACCCATTGCTTTCATTATCAAATAATTTTATTCATACAAAAAAATAATTTAAATATTCTCTTACATTACCAAAAGTCAATTTCAGGACTAGGGCTTATCATCACAATATAGTTAACACATTTTAAGCTTTCATTGGTTTCTAATCATTATAAGATTTCAAATAATTACCTGTTATTCTTCAAAGAACACTGTAAATGCATATTTTCTTTTTCTTATTTAGAAAGCAAAAGTGATAAGATAGCTCAGATGACTCCAAAATACCCTGGTAACTAAGTTTATGAACCATTGATTTACATGTTGCTTCAAATTTCCATATATTAATTATTCTCAATTGAAAATAGAAATATACTTTTAAAACACCATGTGTGACCTATATAGATATCAGATATAGAATCAAGTATTTAATTGTATTTCAGAAAAAATTATGGTTTTGTGTGTTAAAAACACTATGTAACAGTTCTCTATTTGATAGGCATATATTTGTTCACAATTTCATCAATTACATAATGATGGGTTGAACATTGTTATGATGAGTCACATGATATGAGAGTTTATTAAACTAAACCAGTATATTTTGAACCTTGTTGTCAGGTACAGTGTTGATACTGAATCATATTAATTAGCACATATGAAGCCAACCAAAGCACATGCAAGATAGCTGACTCAAGAAGTGACAGCATACTTAAATATCATATGGAAATAAAAACCTGAGAGGAATGGGCTAGGAATGGTCTTATTGGTAAGGTAAAAGCTACAATGAGTTTTTTCTATGAAATGTGCATTTTAAAAGTAACCCACCAAAGTACCAAGCCATGACCTTTCAACTGAGGAGAAATAGAATGTGTCAGATTACAAAAACATATATCCCAGTTTGTGATATTCACATGGCAGTCTAGAGAAACTACGGTTATGATCCAACTAGTAATTCCTAAATAATAAAATCCTTAATATTTAGGACACTTCATATGCATAATAAAAAAGCTGTTTGTGAAATACTTTCATAAATTAATGCTATTATTTCATCTTCTTGTGGAACTTTAAAAATTAAGTTTTAAAACAACATATCTAGGCTAGAGATAAGGTTGTCTTTATAGAGAACTTTTGCTAAATGAGTTAATGTTTCTTAAGCACATGGTTGACAAATTATAGCAAATGTTAAAAACTCTGGCATACTGCATGTTGTTAGGCACAAAGTTTTTTGAACACAGGCACTCTCATTCTTTATACATTGCCTACAGATACTAGTAGCATAATTGCAGCCATCTTCCTTTCCCCCACCCCCACTTTATGAATACTGTTCTTATTCCCAAGAAATAGAAAGAAGCCTGACCTTATTCCCAAGAAATAGAAAGGAGCTTGAGATATAATCTACTGGCTTGCAGAGTGCTGGTCTCTCCCTGTTCTCTCATTGAGAGATAGGAGACAACTTACTGATCCCAGAGATGGGGACATACTGGTTTCCCTGTTCTCTCCTTGAGAAGATAAAGGGACATGCTGGTTTCCCTGTCCCCCCTTTGAGAGATTGGAAAACTGTCTGTCTCTGTTCCAAGAAACAAACTTGCCTTCCACAAGATCAGGGGATGATTACTATGTCAGTCAAGACTAAAACTGGCCCTAGTAGGAGGCCATGATTCTAGTCTGTTAAAGGTAACATTCAAGGGCAAGTACTGCTGCTCTCCCTGGCTTACTGCTGTTCTCCCTGGTTTACTGCTGCAGTCCCTCTCCTTGTGCAAAGCAGCCTTGTCAGTCTCCTGACTATAAACGTGCTTCTTATCCCAGGTGTGTGTATGATTACTCCTGTGCCACTTTTTCAGATACTTTATATTACAATGTCAAAGCTAAGTAGTTTCATCAGAGACCATGTGGATTGCAAATCCCTACTTTTTTTCTGTGAACGCCCATCCAAGAAAACCGAAAAGATGAAAAATATATTTGCTGAACTTCTGCCTTCAACAGAGTATGCCAATATTTAGGGGCCAAAAAATGTTGCAAAACAGAGTTTTCACTTCTCATTTTGATATGCAGTAGACTTCACTCTAAAGGACCTCTTGACCTACATATTATTAATTTTTCCCCATGTCGGAAGAACTTGTTATTTGGTCTGTAAATTACATACATATGTTGCTTCATTGAATGGAGCTAATCCACCAACCATATAGATAATTTAGGTCTTCAGTTTCTCCCTCTTTTTATTTTTAATTATTTTCCTTCTGAGCTCTATACTTGTGAGTGAATCCACAGATAATTGTGACTGCTTTGCAATCCTCATTTTCCTGGGGGACTATCTTATAAATTTGACTGAAAGACTGGGAATTGTCTGAAAGACTATTTGTTTCTCCTTTTCAAGAAAAGGTCTTGAACAACTTAATCAGTAATAAATGTAATATGATATCTCTACTTAATGTTTGCAGAATTGTGATTAGAAAGGAGGATATTATTTACTTGGCATTAATGATTCTAAGCACTACAATGTATTAAGTGAAACATGCATGTTGGTGGAATTTTCAAATTATGTATTACTTTTCCAAGAGACAGAGAAATTGACAAATGGTGACACAGTAAGAGTGCTCTATCAAAAGAATACATTACTAAACAGGCATATTATGGAATAAGAAATATTGGAAAATACTTGGAAGAATATATGTATTAGATGTTACTTAAGAAAACCCTTCATAGATAATACAGGTTGTATATGTTGAGAAGGTAGAACAAAAATAAATGCATCAAAAATTCAGCCAAAGTAAACTAAGAGAAAATATCCAGCTGTGAAAAAGTGTCATCTATTTGAGTGCAGAATGTAATTGAGGAAGGGGAGAGGCTGGAGAACCTGCATGAGCCAAAATAGAAGAAATCAACTATTTAAATAGAGAAAATTATTTCTGATAATTGTGCTCAAATTTTCCTCTGGAAATCATTCCTCTTGACACTTCACTCTTAAAAGTAAATGCAATTCAGATGGACCTTTATTACTATCTCAGTAATGTAACAGGTGCTTTTGAGCTTATGTTCCTAAGCAAAGCAATTGGTTCAGAGTACGGTCACTGACTCATTCAGAGACATTCGGCCAAGTTATTTTTTTTCCTTGGACTTTGGTAAAAATCCACACTATTCCTCATAGAACTTTATCTGAAAATATTTAATTTTTGAGCTAAGTATGATTTTCTTGAAACCACCAGGCAAAGGTTTATGTGAGAAGTGAAGAACAGGGGAAACCAAGTTGTGAAATGAAACATTTTGATTTAATTTAATTTCTAGGTTAATTTGTAACTTAAGTCAATTATACATCTTTAGTCTTTAAATATATTTATTAAGCAATTTTAATTGTCATAAAATGACTAAAATGAGTTTTAAAAATTAAGTCTTTTCTCTTTCTGTGAATTGTCAGAACAATGTAAAAGTAATATCAATCAACCCTGATGAATTCTTTGTTCCTAAAGTTAAATGTCATAGTTTCCTAAACATTTTATGATTAAGATAAAAAAAAATGGATATAAATGACAATTAATGGCCATCTGTACTGAACACACACTCTGATGAAGTACCCATAAAATAGTCTAGTTGAATAGTTAAGCAAAAATATTCCAGTTAAAGCATCAATTTTAGAATTTTAAAGTCATTGTTGTCCCTGCCACTGTCATAATTTCCCTAAAATCGAAATAGTCTGATACAGGAGTGCTAATCTTGGGGCTCTATATACTCCCAGAAGGATGTCTGACTCAGCTGGCAATTAGTTTGATTATACATATTTTTAAATATGCTAAGGTGAATTATCAAATGATTCAGAATTACACAGCATACAGTATCCAATATTATGGCTCTGATGCTTTTAGATTTACATTAAAAAGTGTCATTCACATTCATTGCACACCCTACCCTTCCCACAAGACAAAAATCACTACCTATTCAAGTATTAAGGATTAAAACTTACCACTTGACCAGGCCTTCCCCATGTGCAAATAAATCCCTCCTGACAAGCAGTTGACTATACAGTCTTCAAGAAAAATTAATACAGTCAGTCTTTCATGTGCTATCTTTTTACAGATCAGTGGCTCTAATAAGGGAACATCTTCCCTAGGAGAACACAGGCCCATTCTCAAAGTATTAGCTGGGTCCCTTTTAGTAACTAGGTTCAGTCTGTCACTGCTCTTGCTAGAAATCCGTCCCATGCTATGGTTTCCCTTTTCTTTATCTTGGTGCCTCTCCTTCCCGTCATGCAGGGAGAGTTGCATATTTAATGAACAGGGAGGCAATGGCCTCATCCGTGACATTACTTTTGCTGCTCGTATGGGAGCACCACCAAGTGGGGATGGCTGTTGGACCGAGGTAGCAGAGGGGGTACAGAGTTCCAGAGTGTTGTGACACTGTTCTCATTACTTCCAAGGGGAGGACATGTGGCATTCATTATATTTGTGTGTATTCTTGCTCTTGAGAGGGGTTGTTAAGGGAAAAGGATGTCTTCCTTAAGGTCCCACAAACAGCTGTGTGTCTTGGCACACCGAACCAAACCGGTATGTGACGCTTACAGGGCGGCTGTCAGTAGAGTTCTGCTTGGACAGCCAGACTGTGTACTCTTTGCTCCATCCCTGCCAAAATGAAGGAAGTCCTGGAAGGCCTCATCACTGCCACTAAATTCCATAGGGTCACTTTCTTCTATTGCTGGTAGCATAGGGATTGAATGCCACAACACTGACCCAGGATTTGTGCCCATGGCCTCTAGCTATCACAAGCAGTCTACAAAGGACCAGACTGTCACAAGTCATTCTCTCCACCTGTCACAATGTACTTGCCTTCTGGGGTCCTGCACTTACATAGAAAGTTTCATATCGTGAAGCTGAGTCTATACTGAACTCCTGCAGAAACCGATCCAGGCACACCCATGCTAAGTACTTGCCATCTGGGGAGAAGGCAACTTCGCTGAGGACTGCCTCGCCCACCATCCACTCAAGGAGAGGGTTCCTCTTGGATTTGCTCTTGCAAGTGTGCACGCAAAGTTCTCCCCCTACTTCAGAAACTGGTAGTGAGGGGTTGCAGTGGCACAAGTGTGCTCCACATTATAAATGTGGTCACCCGAATGGGCTAGTAGGAAAATACCTTCAGAACCTGGCACCCATTTGTCATAGGTTACACGTACCTTTTCTATTAATCCTTCCTCATTAAAATAGTTGGCTAGTTTCTTTGTTGATCAGGTCTATAAGGTAAATTGGCCTGCAGAAAAGCCCACTAGGAAACAGACACTCTCCGCTGTGGCAGTTAGGTCGTTAAAGCCATGACAAGTAGGCTGTGTTCCTTTGATATCCTTTTATCTATTGGTTTACTGAAGTCAGCAGAGATTACAACTCAGAGGTAAAGTGTGTGCTTAGCATGCACAAGGTCCTAGGTTCAATCTCTGGCATCCTTGTGGACCCCCTTGTAGATATAGAAGTCCCTGTCCACTTGGAAGCTGAGGCAGTCGCCGCTGACAGACTGGTCCTTGAGGTTGATGAAGGAGAACCACACAGGGTTGGATCCCTGCGAGTTGAAGGGCGTTCGGCTGGGCTGGCTATACTCTGAGCGTGGCTGCAGTTTGTGTCGACTTTCCCTGGGAAGTAATAGCGTCTTAATCTTGTTCATTTCCTTCCTTCCACCCGCCATCGCCATCTTGGAAAGCAACGTCCATCCTTACCTATGAGCCCAGATCTCGCGCACCGCGCAGGCGCCGTCTCGCACCGCGCAGGCGCCCTCCCGCACGCCCTACATCTTTAGTTTTCTACACAACTTCTTTTTTAATTTTAGCCAGTTTGTATTGGATCGTGTGGTTAAATTTATTTGAGACATTTAACATTGTTCTTCCAAAAATGTGCAAGGTTAACTAACTTAAAAATCATAAATATTAATCTGCTTTGTTATGGTTTAGATATCAGGTGACCCCCAAAACTCCAGTTAATGCAGGAATGCTCAGAGGTAAAACAATTAGATTATGAGAGCTGTAACCTGATCTGTCCATTCTAGTTTGAATGAACTAACTAGGTGGTAAATGTATGCAGGTAGAGGCTTAGCTGGAAGAGGTGGCTAAACTGCAGGCATGCCATAGAAGCATGCATCTGCCCTACTGCCCTTTCCATTCTCTGTCTGCATCCTTACTATAATGAAGGCAGTGGCTTTTTCTCATCTACATGCTTCCCTGATGATGTACTGCCTTGGGCTCAGAACAGTGGGGTTGGCTATGTATGGACTGAGACATCTGACACCATAAGCCCCAGTTAAAATTCTCTTACTTTTTCTTGCTCGGTATTTTGATGACATTGAATCATCTCTGTGATGTTTCAATCAAAGAAAGGAAAGTGAGAGAATAGTGTCTGTTTTATACTATAGAAATACAAGAACAATTTTAGAAAATGGCACATGGAAATTTTTTTTTTCACCATGTTAACTAATGATCATGGTAGAGAGAATAATGATCCCTTAGGATGTCCAAATCCTAATCCTTAGAACTTGCCTCATGGACTGTGTGGATTTGATTACCTCATGGAAATTTAGAGGAGGAGCCTGGTTTGTATTATCTAAGTGAAACAATTCTAATCACAGGGCTCTCTAAATGTGAAGTTTTCCTTGCTAGTCACAGAAAAATAACCTTTGAAAGATAGTTAGAGATGCTACCTTTCTGATTTTGAAGACAGATGAAGAAGGTTGGAGGACAAGGAATGTGAATGAACTCTAAAAGCTGGAAAAAACAAATTCTTCCCTAAAACATCAGGAGAAGAGCGTAGCTTACCAATACCAAATTTTAGCAATATGACATTCACATCAAAATTCAGACCTGTATGTTATAGTTTAAGGAATCCTTGTTGCTTTAAGTCACAACGTTTATGGTTTCAATATGAAATGCACAAAATGATCCTTCCTTTTGCTCATTTCCCTGTCTTCTTCTTTAAATCATTAACAACTAACTTCAGAAGTTAATCTTATGCTTTAGATAAGACAATCTAGCCCACTACCAAGAATGATATAAACCCAAGAACCAGAAGAACATGATGTGGAAGAGTAAAAGGTAAACAAGATCAATTATAGTCTTGGGATAGTGAACAAAAAATGGAACATAATCAGGTTTAAAATCTTAATTATCTCTTCTATTAGTTTCAAAAGTAAACTTTAAGTTTAAATAAGCTATAGATTTTTTCCTGTTAGTCCTCTAATCAGCCATGAGTGTCCTTTCCCATATGCCTATACTTGATACCCTCATGTATGCTATGCCAGACCATAAATGGATCACTGAACAGCAAGAAAAGATCTTTACATTTAGCTCTGATGACTAGTATTTTAATTTTCCATTTTCATTTATTATTATTTCTTCTTCTTCTTCTTCTTCTTCTTCTTCTTCTTCTTCTTCTTCTTCTTCCTCTCTCTCTCTCTCTCTCTCTCTCTCTCTCTCTCTCTCTCTCTTTTTGTATGGTGTAGAAATCAACTGGGCAGTTTTCCAGATGTTGCCAAAGGGTCGAGATGTTCTTCAAGTAGATATGCTGGCAAACTTACTCAAAAAGTCTAGATTCAGAAGAATCCTCCAAACTAGGCCTGATCAAGGTGCAAACAACCAGAAACATGTACATATGGTCCTCACCTTACCATGGATGGTTCAATTTGTGATTTTTCAATTTCATCATGATGTGCAAATTGGTAGACATAGTACTTTAAATTTTGAGCATTGATCTTTCCCTAGGCAGCATCAGAAATAACTACTCTCCATCAGCCAAGTAATCATGAGGTGAACAACTTATTCTGTACTACTATGTCTTGTAGGTTAGATGTATTAAATGCATTTTGACTTATGATATTTTCTAACTGCATTGGGTTTTTATGGACATAGCACTACTGTAAGTCAAGGAACATCTGTTCACAGAGGGTAAAGTTTGGTTTTGAATAGTATAAAACCAAAAATCATCTAATTGGAGGGAAGGCATCTCCCCAGCATCTCAAGATAGCAAACATTATTGTATACAAGACTCCAGATATTTCCCATCACTAGTAGAGCAGGACACCATTTTAGGCTGAAAAGTACAAGGAATAAGAGACCACCTGAAGGAGTCTCAAACTTTCTTCAAGATCTCTAAAAACAAAATTCAGGAAAAATTCTGTGAGATCTCTGTGAATAATATCTAAGTCTGCCAATAAAATCTGCCATTATATTTGAAAAGAAGTACATGTATAAATTAATGAGTGTTCTAATAAAACTTTAATTAAAAAATAAGAGGCAGGGCATGGACAAAAGTTTTTCAAGACATAAAGTGGAAGATGGAACAGTTTTTAGATATTTAAAGACTATTAAACTATATAGGACTATTTAGTTCCCTGTACTTTGCTCCCTTCCTAATTAGTGTATCAGGAATAAAACTAGAACATAAAAGCACATTAAAAAAAAAAGATTTTCAGTATAAGTTCACTTTTTTGTGTTGTTATGTAACTGCAAATATTTTTTTAAAAAGAGGACAGGATAATATGTGAATCAAAAATGCTATTAAAATATGTTACTCTCTAAAATAAAGATATTGTTCAAATTTTATTTTTCAAATAAAAAAATTATTGGTGAACCTCTTCAAATTTTTAAAGGCTTGTTAAGTGATAGCTAGCATTTTAAAAAAATTGCTCAACAAATGTTGAAAAGTGTCTCAATAGTGAACTAAGAGTTGTGAGGCTTAGAACTTAATCCACATGGCTTCAAGTTGAAGTCCAGGAATGTTTGGGAAACTATGACAAGAACATATAGCATGACAAAATTAAAACAGAGGACTATATTAAGTGTTTCAACATCTGTCAAACAGGTGTAATGCATGTAGATAACACAGAACTTGGATGAAGAAAAAAATACTCATTTGAAATTATAGAATTATAAAATATCAACTCCATCTTTAAAATTATTTTATTCCACCAACTTCTACCTAACACACTGTACTCATCAGATTTTTGCTCTGATAATGTTGAAGAAAAAAAAAATCTCAATTCCTTAAAAAATATGCATGTGCTTCTTTATCCTGTTCTGTATATCAGGTAGTATCTCTGTTTTAGCATAGGAGCTCAGGACAGGTTAGCTCCATGAATCTTTCATTCTGGGATCAGTAGATACCAAAGATAATATCTTATGGTGAATTACAGGAAGGCAAGAAGAGTAAGAAGAAACATGTCATGCTTCTTCAGACTGTTTTGAAACTGCATGCTGATTTCATTCTACATTTTAGTGGCAAGAAAGTCACTTAGAAATATAAGGTCAATGGCACAGAGAAGTACTGTAAAATCACACAACAAAACAACACAGTGCATGAATGTTTTATTGTATTATATACATTTTTATGCATGTCTTCATTATGTATTTATATGGCCAGGAAGTAAAGATTTGGGGAAATAATGCAATCTACCACATTTACAAAGTGTTTTACTTCTTTTTATTATTTATATTTATTCAGCTTACAACTTTAATGAGGAAGTGCACTTTGTGCATTTTTTTCCTTATAAATGTTAATGTCTAGAATTACATTGAACAATAGGGTAATTACTCCTTATATGAGTCTATGAATCACTTGCTTTATCTCTAGTCTGAAATGAAATGTCCTGGAATTAGAATATACACAATAGATGTTACCTTGTATTAAAAAAGGTAAAATATCTTAGTAATTCTTATTATATTCATTAAATGTTGAAGTAGTATCATTTCATTTTGCTTGAATTAAATAAAATCCTTATTATATTTTTTTAAACTTTTTTTTGCTTTTCTTTAAAATAGGTACCAGAAAATTTTAAAATATACATGGTTAACATTTTCAACTTGCATATTTCCATTCTCCAGTATTCAGTAGGCAGTGTATACCTAATATGCTGGATATTTAATAAATATTTATTATATAAATTAAATCAAGGAGGTAATTGACAAAATACATCCAAGTTATGTTTTTATATTGATTAAAAGAACTCACCCAAAATATGTACTCCCCATTTGCTGTGATACAGTATCATTTCAAAAAACAGGGTCAAAATGCTAGAAATAAATGGAAAAATAAATAAATGCAAACCTGTCACAGAAGATTTAACACATAACTTTGATATCATTAGATGTCATTAAATAAACAGAAAAAGCAAGTTTGACAGGAGATTAGTGGAGTCAATTTAGTGACTCCATTATAGGATATACAAAAGAAACAGCAATATAATAAAATCTATATATTGTTGGTAAAATAAACTTAGCCCTAAAATAAGTTCATATTATTTCTTCTTAGTAGACATTTATTGGAAAATAAATGAAAATATTTGACTCATAACCACTACAGTGTACATTTTCAGGATAAGAAATAGCTATGTGATAAAGAAAATATATTCTTGTCAAGTTTTTATGGAATATACAAAACTTATTCTACTTATTGGGAAAAAATTTCAATAAAGAGCACTAAAAAACTCCAATGCAACATCATACTACACTTCAAAAAATATTTTTAGCTAGAATAAATGCATTCATTTAAATTATGAAGTAATTTGAAATAAAATATAATTAAAGAATGTAAGCAAGTCAATGTAAAAAAGTCAAAATAAATGATAATGTAATTATGAAATTAGAAGTTGAATAAAAATTTAAAAACAGAATTTTTAAATCATTATTGTTAAATCAAACCTGATTGTTTTAAAATGTCAGGTTAGATAACATTCTATGATCCCACTCAAGAAAAAAAAAATAGAAAAAGAAAAACAGATTACTTTAGGAATTAGAATATGGAAAATTTGGGGATTTCAAATTTTCTTGTGATACTAGATATAAGTAGATACAGACAGGAATGTAGAACATAGTTGAATTTGATATTCAGTTTATGATTTTCTAAGTTCATGTTTCTAAACTTAGTAGGTTTTCATGCCAGTGGCTCTCCCAATGGTTAAATGAAATTTCTTCTCTTTTTCTTCTGGTGTGAGATGATAGATCTCAGGGCAAAATTCCAGTTCAGGGCAATCAGATTTCTTTTCCTAGAAAATTGATTCTTGAGCTGATAGATACAAAGAATGTGTTTGGCACTTAGTTGCTTTAGGAACGGTCCTACTACACAAAATCCCCAGGAGTTCCTGTGGCTAAGGTCTCAAGGTTCTATCTGAAAAATATGTTTGTTCACTGCTTCTTTTAAGTTTACAATCACTCCAGTAACCTTCCAATGCATTTTTTTTTTCTTTTTCACTCAAGTGAACCAAAGTAAGTTGTTATTGCTACCAAACAAAAGAAACTGCTGCCAGAGATCTGTGAAAGAGATGAGAAATATCAAACTGCAAAATCGAATTGCTGCTTCTGATATTTCTAAACAATTCAAAATAATAGGATGACTATTTCAACACTCAAAAGTTTACCTTAAGTAAAGAATAAAATGTAGAGCATTCATGTGCTCTCCTGAAGGAATTACTGCTTATAGTGGTGGGGCTGATACTGGCAAAAACCATTTCAGAAAATAAGACTTTCAACAAAATACACCTTTAGCTAAATTCACAAACGTTTTAGTTTTCTATAATGAATGTTAATAACATCATTCTGGAAAGACTGGGAAATCGAATGATAATATGTCAGAGGTTGTGTAACACCACACTTTTACGCCTATCTTTTTCCTGTCTTCTGAAGTCATCACTGTAGCTCATTCTGTGCTTGAAAACATAAACAATTTGCCTCAATCTTCAATTATTTTTTAACTGAATTTCAAGCAGAATTATGACTTAATTATGATTCTGATGGTGAAGTGAAATACTCAGAAGGAAAAAAGGTCACATTCAAAAAAGATTTACAAGACTTTCCTAATTCATGTTTAAAAAATGGGAAATTTTACAAGAACAGTATTGATGTTTGATTAAAGAGGAGTCACAGCTTGGCATTTTTGTTTTGTTTTTGATTTTGGTACCAGGGATTGAACCCAGGGGCACTTTACTACTAAGCCACACACCAACCCCATTTTTATCTTTTTATTTAGAGATAGGTTCTCACTAAGGTACATAGGGCCTCTCTAAATTGCTGAGGCTGACTTTGAACATGGGATTCTTCTGCTCAGCATCCCAAGCTGCTAAGATTACAGGCATGTGCCACCATACCCCAACATTTATTTCGTTCCTGTTGCTGTATGTGCTTACATGTGTATGTATTTTATACACACACACACACAGATTCTGTATTTAGTATGCTATCTTGATATTTGAAATGTATCTAGAGTTTTTTTTTTCAGTTGGATAAATTAGATAATAAAAATCTTATCCAAAATCTGACTGATTCTATCAATGTGACATTGGGAAATTTTAATTAATATAAAGAGATGACTGGCAAATCTGATGATAGAAATATTTTACTTTTCTCCTTCAATGTTTTCTTTCTACTCAGAATAATGTATGTTCTTCTCCAGGCTCTGAAACCTGTTTGTCTCTTCCTCTCTGTGTCTGCCTCTTTCTATCTCTGTCTCTGTCTCTCCCATTCTTTCTCATAGATGCACATAATTTAAATTTATAAGGATATATGAAATTTTTTTGTCAGTTTCCCAGTTTCCTCTGTCTTAGAATGTGATCCAATGGAGATTTATTATCCTAAATTTAATTTTAGAAACCCTTAGCTACATGAGTTCAGGCTTCTCAAAATTAAAATGTGTGTGGTCATCATAACCTCAAGTTTACCAACAGTAATCAGTGCTCCAGTAGTAGTATAGTACAAGGAGTTCCATGACAATCAACAATTTTGCATAAATTAAGTTTTAAGTCAGTTAACTACTTGAGTTATAAAATCCAAACAATACTAGACTGCTCAAAGAGTCCTCTTTTGTCTTAATTCACATGGTAAATAAATAAATAAAAAATAAAAATTCTCAAAAAAGTCATGGAATTGACTTCATTTACCAGTCTGATGGTTTATTTTCAATCTGCCTTGATATGTAAGGCCCATTTTAGGAAAAGCATTTTAAATGGCTTATGCCTATTGTTAGCTTACACATATTTCCCATAGATAAGTGCATTAAGAAAACAAAATATCAAGATTTTAAGAGAATTAGCTCTAACAATAATTACTGGAGACCCAGAATATTGTTATGTGTCAATGAGAGTGGAATTGTGAGAGAGAAACCTATTGACTCTTTGTTTCTAATCTTTGATAATTTAAGTGGTTATTGAAAATATTTTTAAAAAATGAATATTCTAACAATGGCTCCTTAGCCTATAAAACATATTATGGCATAAAGACACAGCTGGAAGTCAATGGAGGATTCTGCTCCAGCCAAATTATCATTATCATCATTAATATCATCATCATATTATATTTCTTGAGGTACTATATATGGTTATTTTAATCTTCAGGGTCTTTAAAATCCCTAGTATAGTTATCTGTATCATAGTTCAATTTCTCAAGATCTGTTGGTAAAAGTTTGAATTTTCTTGAAGAAAAATCTAAGATGGTGACTTAAATAAGATTGTTGTTATAAATATAATTGACAAAATGGTGCTATAGATAAAATAATGACCACCCCAAATTGCCCATTTCTAACCTCCATAATGTGTGAAATTATTACATTATGTGACAAACAGAATTTTGCAGATTGCTATAATTCAGATGTAGAATATTACCCAAAGATCAATGTGTTAAAGAGTTGGTCCCCATCCTATAATTCTCTTGGTAGAACATCTAAGAAATGGGCCTAGTGGGAGGACTTAGGTCATTGGAAGCATACATTCAAATGGTAATATGACACTTTGACCTCTTCCTTTTCTCTTACTCTTTTTTGCTATGAGGTGAATGGTTCTCTCCCATGCTGTTCCCTTGATATGCTGCCTGCAAACAAGTCCAGAGCAACAAGGCAAATCAATCAGGGGCTGAAATCTCCAAATATTTGAGACACATGGCCTCTCTGAAATCTTGATTTTATTCGAGTGAGATGTATTTGGGAATTTGGGCTTACAGAAGTATATGATAATAACTATATGTTGATTTAAGTCACTAATGTTGTTATAATTTGTCACACCAGAGAATAGGAAAGTGCCACTTATGGAATCTGAAGAGCAGCTACTGATGAAGATAACATTTTCCACATAGTGAACAAAATCTACAGAAACCATTTGATTTTCTGGAAGACAAGGAAGAACAGATATTACTGTACTGCCTCAGTCATACACCAGTGCTTATATTTTACTTATATATTAATGACCACAGCATCCAAAACTTCTCCATCATCCCAAGGAACATCAACCTAATCGACTGGTCTAATGCTATCATGTTCGTAGGGCCTGCAGAGCAGTAAAGAACAATCTCTTGGTATGTTTTTCAAAATCTATGGATGTCAAAAATGAAAAGGATGTCTTATGGAAAAGAAAAGACCTACTACCTCAATCAAGTTGTTTGTACAAAGTGACAGCATGACATAGGATATATGTATTGCTGTCTATCAATTCTCCTAAGGAAGAACATCGATTTTGAGGATTTTGAAGGCAGGCTATAAAGTATTTCTCAATGGAAACCACTTCTTAATACTTCAAATATCTCACCTTTAAATTCATACCAATCTAATAGAACTTTCATCACTCTGTGTTTCATACAGCCTTTTAAATTAGGGGCTTATGATATGGTCAATCCTAATTTACAAACTGTGGCAGATGGTAGAGTTGAACAGTATCAAAGAGAAAAAATATAAAAGACAAAATGAAATGTTTTGATGAAAGTTGTGTGTATCAGAAAAAAAAAAATCTCTTCTATTATTGAAAACAGATCTAAAATTACTTGGGAATACACACACACACACACACATACATATATAAACACACACACACACATACATATATAAACATATGTATATAAATATTTGGATATATAAAATATCTGCAAATTCTTTGACTTTTTTTGAGCTGTTTATCACAGAATAATGGTATCCAATGAACACTGTTATAATGCAGGTAAGTTAAGAGCACCTGGTTTGCACAAAGTCTGAATTTATGAATGTATTTTGATAAGCTTCCTCTCTGATATGCATACCATAGCAATGTAGTTACTTCCTGGGAAACTGACGTCAATGGTTCAACTTCCGTGTTTAAAGATGATTAAAATTGAAAGGCATTTTTAAATGATGACTGGATGAGCACACTAGATAATTATTCTGGATTTGATTTGCATTCCTTTATAGTCATGGCCTTGCAGATTGATTAGATGTCATGGTATGATGTGGTATGTGTCCTGAATTGATGACCTGAATTTAGTATTTTATCTCTCATAGTTAGTTTCAGGGTCAGCACTCTTAATTTCTGAAAACAGAATACAGAAGCTATGTTAAGGGGAGAAATTATTGCTTTTATTGTTTAAAAGTAATCAAAGTGTTGGAGAACCACATCTTTCCAGTAAGAACTCCCAGAAATATATTGCACATACAGCTACAAAGACAGTATCCGCTACTGCTGACACCTCAACCACAGAGCCAAGATATCACCCTAAAAACACAATTGAATTTATATGTCCTGGTTGTTTGTCAAATAATTAACTTCCACATAATGGTATTCCTGGAGGCAATACAGGTTTTAAATTTAACTTATTTATTTTTATTCTATGGTTCAACAGTGAAATTTAGATCATGATGAACTTTCAAACTGTTAGAACTCAGTGTTCAGATATTAATTTGTAAATACCATTCTCCAATAAAAGCAGCCAGAGCTTCTTGAAAAAATAGTTGATTGTATTGTCAGGGTAGGAAAACATAAGAGGATACGGAGCATCTTATATTGCCAGCAAAGGAGGAAATACTGGGGTGAGGGAAAGAATTGGAATTGAATACAAACAAAGATTACCCGAAAAGCTTTTCATTTCACAAAGCTGAAAATATTTGAGCAACAATTTAAATAATGTAATATTGAATTATAACTCAATATATGAACCAGATATATTAAATCCTTAATAACGCAGATTGAGAGAATAAAGAGTATGGAAATGTTTCCTTTTTAAATTTTAATTTGTCATATATGACAACAGAATACATTACAATTCACATTACACATACAGAGCAAAACTTTTCAAATCTGTGGTGGTACACAAAGTAGAGTACAATGATTCATGTCTTTATACATGTACTTAGGGTAATGATGTCCATCTCATACCATAGTCCTTCCTACCCCCATTTCCCCTGCCTTCGACTTCCTCTTTTTTACCCTATCTAGAGGTCATATAATCCTCCCATGCCACACCCCAACCACATTATGAATCAGCATCCTTAAATCAGAGAAAACATTTAGTCTTTGGGTTTTGGGGATTGGCTACCTTCACTTAGCGTTATATTCTTCAGCTCCATCCATTTACCTGCAAATGCCATGATTTTATTCTCTTTTAATGCTGAATAATATTCCATTGTGTATATATACCGCAGTTTCTTTATCCATTTATCTACTGAAGGGTATGTAGGATGGTTTCACAGTTTATCTATTGTGAATTGTGCTGCTATAAACATTGATGTGGCTGTATCCCTATGGTGTGCTTTTTTAAAGTACTTTGTGTATACACCTAGGAGTGAGATAGCTGGGTAAAATGGTGGTTCCATTCCCAGGTTTTCAAGGATTCTCCTCACTGCTTTCTATATTGGCAGCATCAATTTTGAGTCTCACCAATAATGTATGCATGTGCCTTTTCCCCCTCATCTTCGTCAACACTTATTGATGTTTGGATTCTTAATAGCTACCATTCTGAGTGAAGATGAAATCTTAGAGTAGTTTTTATTTGCATTTCTCTAATTGCTAGAGATGTTGAACATTTTTTTATATTGATTTTCTGTATATCTTCTTCTGAGAAGTGTCTGTTCAGTTTCTTGGCCTATTTATTGATGGGGTTATTATTATTTTTTTTTTGATGTTAAGATGTTTGAGTTCTTTATATGTCCTAGAGTTTAGTTCTGTATCTGATGTGTGTGGTAAAAAAAAAAATTGTTCCCTATTGTAGATTCTCTCACTGATTATTTTTATGGGTGTTGACTTTGTATTCTGCTACTTTGCTTAATTCATTTACTAGTTCTAGAAATTTTCTGGTGGAATTTTTTGGATTATCTTGGTATAGAATAATATTGTCAGAAAATAGTGCTAATTTGAGTTCTTCTTTTTCTATAGGTATCCCTTTAATTTCTTGAAACACTGGCTAGTGTTTCAAGAACTATGCTAAATAGAAGTGGTGAAAGAGGCCATCCTTGTCTTCAAAGGGAATGCCTTCAATTTTTATCCATTTAGAATGATGTTGGCCTGGGGCTTACCATAAATAGCTTTTATGATGTTGAGATATGTTCCTGTTATTCATACTTTTTCTAGTGTTTTGAACATGAATGGATGTTGTATTTTGTTAAATGCTTTTTCTGCATCTATTGAGATGATTATATGATTCTTATCTTTAAGATACTGATGTGATGAATTACATTTTTTGATCTCTGTATGTTGAACCAATCTTGCAATTTTATTATGAACCCCACTTGATCACATTGCAGTCTTTTTAATATGCTTTTGTATTAGATTTGCCAGAATTTTATTGAGAAATTTTTTTTTCATACTTTTGCATCTATGTTCATTAGAGATATTGGTCTGAAGTTTTTTGGTTTTTTTTTAATGTGTCTTTGTGAGGTTTTGGGATCAGGATGATATTGGCCTCATAGAATAAGTTTGGAAGTGCTTCCACTTTTTCTAGTGCACGAAATAACTTGAAGGGCATTGGTATTAGTTATTCTTTAAAAGTCATGTAGAACTCAGCTGTGTATCCATTTGGTGTCGGGGGTTTTTAGCCCCCTGTTCCCTCCTGACCTGCGGGAGAGATTGGGGGAGCACGCCCAGACCAGGACAAACCAAGAAAGGTAAAGGTGGACTGGCCGACCGCACCCAGCCCTCCCTTGCAGGAGGACAATCAGACAGGCCAGGGAGAACAGTCAAAGCAGGATCTCCTTTATTGAGAAAATACACACAGCTAATATAATGTACAGAAGCTAATCAGGGTAAAGGTAAGCAGGGTGGGGAGAATTTACATCTACATCCATCCTACAGGAAGTAATGGGAGACATGAGCTGTCCTTGAGGGTAGAAGGGTTCTGAGCCTATCCTAGAGGTGGTCTAATTCTTCATCACAACCCACAGCAATGCCTTCTGGCTAATAGCTAGGTGCTCTCTTAGCCACATGTGGCCCCAGGACTGGGAAGCGGGTAGCAGCCAGCAAGTTAAGTTTCCTCTTTTCTGATGCAACATGCCCCATGTTACATCATGCCCTACAATCTGGTCCTGGGCTTTTCTTGGTTAGTAGGCTTCTGATGTTGTCTTCTATTCCATTGCTTGAAATTGATCTGTTTAATTTTTGTATATCATCCTGATTCAATTTGGGCAAATCATATGACTCTAGAAATTTGTGGATGCCTTTCTATATTTTCTATTTTATTGGAGTACAAGTACTATCTAATTGTTTTCTTTATTTCTGTAGTGCCCATCTTGATATTTTCTTTTTCATCACAGATGTTAGTCATTTGAGTTTTTTCTTTCCTCTTCATTAGCATGGCTAAGGGTTTCTCAATTTTATTTATTTTTTCAAAGAACCAACATTTTTTTTGGTCAATTTTGTCAATTGTTTTTTGTTTGTTGGTTTGTTTGCTTCTATTTTTATTGATTTTAGCTCTGATTTTAATTATTTCCTATTTTATACTGCTTTTGGTGTTGATTTGTTCTTCTTTTTCTATGGCTCTGAGATGTAATGTTCAGCCATTTATTTGTTGACTTTTTCTTTTTTTAAAGGAATGAACTCCATGCAATGAACTATTCTCCTTCATAATGTCCCAGAGACTTTGACACATTGTATCTGTGTTCTCTTCACCTCTAAGAATTTTTTTTAATTTTCTACTTGATGTCTTTTGCAACCCATTGTTCATTCAGTACCATATTATTTAGTCTCCAGGTATTGGAGTAGGTTTTTTTTTTTCTTATTTTGTCATTGATTTCTAATTTCATTCCATTATGAACTGATAGGATGCAGGGTAGTATCTCTACATTTTTATATTTACTAAGAGTTTCTTTGTGGCATAATATGTGGATTATTTTACAAAAGGATCCATGTGCTGCTGAGAAGAAGCTGTATTCTCTTGTTGAAGGATAAAATACTCTATATATGTGAGTTAACTCTAAGTTATTGATTGCATTATTGAGTTATATAGTTTCTTTGTTCAGCTTTTGTTTGAAAGATCTATCCAATAGTGAAAGAGGTGTGTTAAAGCCACCCAGAATTATTGTGTTGTTTTCTATTTGACTTGTGAATTTGAGAAGAGTTTGTTTGATGGACATAGATGCTTCATTGTTTGGGGCATATATATTTATAATTGTTATGTCTTGTTGATGAGTGGCTGTCTTATGCAGTATGAAAGATCCTTTTTTATCCCTTTTAATTAACTTTGGTTTGAAGTCTACTTTATTTGATATGAGGATGTAAATATCTGCTTGCTTCCACTGTCCATGTCAGTGGTATGTTTTTTCCCAACCTTTCACCTTTAATCTGTGGGTTGTCTTTCCTGATGAGATGAGTCTCTTGGAGGCAGCATATTGTTGGGTAATTTTGTTTAATACAATATGCCAGTCTATGTCTTTTGATTGGTGCATTTAGGCCATTAACATTCAGGGTTATTATTGAGACATTATTTGTATTCCCACACATTTTTATTTATTTTTGGTATTTAATATAACTTGGTTTCTCCTTTGATTTGTTTTTTCTTTACTATAATACTCCCTTTGCTGATTTTCATTGTTGTTTTTCATTTTCTCTTCATGTAGTATTTTGCAGAGTATGTTCTCTAGTGCAGGATTTCTAGTTGTAAATTCTTTAAACTTTTGTTTATCATGGAAATCTTTTAAATAATCATCAAATCTAAAGCTTAATTTTGGAAGATATAAGATTCTTGGTTGGCATCCATTGTCTTGGTGTAATTTGTTCCAGGATCACCTGGCTTTGAGGATCTTGGTTGAAAAATCTGCTGAGATACTAATTTGTCTCCCTCTATATGTGATTTGATTCCCTCTCTTGTGGCTTTTAAGATTCTATCCTTATTCTGTATGCTAGGCATTTTTATTATAATGTACCTTGGTGTAGATCTATTGTAATTTTGTGTCCTAAAATGTGTAATTACACCAATGTGTAATTTGGTATCCTGTAGGCTTCTTGTATTTTATTTTTCAATTCATTCTTCATGTTTGGGAAATTTTCTGCGTTTATCTCATTGAAGAGATTGTACATTTCATTGGTTTGAAATTCTGTGCCATCCTCTATCCAAATAACTCTTAGATTTAGTCATTTGATGCTATCCCATAATTCTTGGAAGTTCTGCAAGATGGTTTCTTATCATCTTCACTGTATGGTCAACTTTAGTTTCCAGATTGAAAACTTTGTCTTTATTATCTGATTTTCTGTCTTCCAATTTATCTATTATATTTGTAATGATTTCTATTGAGTTTTTTATTTGGGTTATTATTTCCTTCATTTCAAGGATTTCTGTTTTTTGTTTTTTTTTTAGAACCTCTATCTCTTTTTTGAAGTAATCTTTTGCTACTTGTGTTTGCCCCTTTATCTCTTTGTTAGTGTGATCAATGGATGCCTATATTTGTTATCTTATCTGCTTATTTTTATCATCAAAAGTTGCCTTATTTACTCTCTTATGTCTTTGTTGGAGTGATGAATTTTTGCCTGTATTTGTTTACTTAACTCATTATTTAAATCACAGATTATTTTAATTATGGACCTTCTGAACTCCTTCTCTGACGTTACATCAACTGTGCTGTCCATGTGTTCTGTTATTATAATACTCCTCTTTTGCTTGGGGCACTTTCCTGCCTTATTTTTTCATATTGGCGATGTGACTTTCTTTCTTTCAGTGTGGATCTCAGGTACTACAGCTTCTACCCTATTGTCCAGATTATCTGTATCTCACGTTGGTGTTAGGTTTCTAGACCTTGCCAGTGTTCGAGGATGGATGCTACTACATCTATAGGTAGTGGTGGCAATAGCAGAAGGTAACTCAAGATAGCAGTGGAGGTGTCCCAAGATGGATGCAATGTCATTCAGATATGGGGCTGAAAGGGGTTACCTTACACTGGCTTTGGGATGCCTGCTCCAAGATGCAGTTTTTTATAGGTCCGGTCTGTTGTCCCAGGGTAGAAGCTGCTGCATGGGAAAGGCTATGGGGATGGCTGCAGTGTCTCAAGAAGGAAATTAGACCTGGACTACCAGGTGGAGGTGGTGAGATGTACCTGGGCTTACTGGGGCCTACACAGGTTGGAGAGGTGGGGAAAAATATTTCTTACAGAAATTTTCAATTATTTTATGTAAATACTTCCAAATTTACAAGGAAAAGCCCAGTTGTCATGGCTTTGAGTATGAGTGAGACCTAATAACTTACTTCCAAAGAATACATAGAAAGAGTAAATTTACAATGTAGAAAGCTGTCAAACACTATCATAACTATGTGATCAAGGTTAGTATCACCAATAATAAGTCATATTGATAACATGAAATATCATGAAAATAATCATAAAAACCAAATCTGGAGACATTATGTGAAATGCCTAACTAACATTCATCAAAGCTGCAAAGATCACAAAAAATGATGAAAACTGAAGAAACTATGACCAGGAAGAAGACACTGCAAAGAGATCGTAGATTCAACATGTTCTTCTTGCTTGATCATAAAATAGCAATAGTACATTAGTGGAAAATTGGCTAAATCTTGATAAAGCATGAAGATCAGTTAGCAATGAGCTAGTAATGACTTACTAGGTTTGATGTGTTCCATGGGGCATATAATGTTAACCTAGAAGGCACTAGATTAACAATAGAGAAAACTGACTATAAGAACTCTCTACATCTTTCAAATTTTTTGTTAAGCTGAAATAATTTCAAAAAAGCCATTTATTTAGAAATGCAGAAAATGTCTGCCCACACACTACTTGAATACCATTAGTAATAGATTGATCTAGAGGGAAGATATATGATGTAAGTTGGTCTATACTCTATCTTCTGAGAATCAGAAATTTGAAAAAATTAAAGATTTTTTAAAAATTTTTTTAAAATTTTTAAAAAATTAAAGATGGGCAATTGATTGAATTAAGATCATGACACCATTCTCCAGTGACTGAAGTCCCCGAAATTTCCTTGTTTTGTTCTTCAGGAAGTTTGTTTATCATTGTAATTCAAATAATTGTGCAAATGCTCTTCTCACTCGTTCATATATTACTGAAGAAAGCCTAACTTCATTCATACTAGTAAACAAAGTTTAAAAGCAACTTAACTGATATATGCTAATATGAAATACTTTGCACACAATTGTGTCTCTACATGTCTACCTGTGTATTTATTTGCATTCTCTAATTTTCATAACCTTCAAAGGAAAAATGGAATATTTCCTTCTCTTTCAATGGGAAAAAAATATGCCCTGAAATTTCAGAAATATTTGCCTACAGAAAGTTATGGGCCAAAAAACCTTTGGGGCTATAATACTTGAATATTTTTTAATTTTAGCTGATTATTAATTTTCTCACTAGATTTTCTTATTTATACAATACATTTTTACATATTTTGTTAAAGTAAAAATACAGATAAATTTCAGTAGAAAGAAAACTTAGTATTAATTTTTATATGTCAGAGTGATTTGAAGGATGCACATTATAAATCATGTAAAAATGTTAAAAATATAATAGCAAAACAGAATATTGAAAAGGGCAGAAGAAAAAGTGTATAACTATTTAGAGAAAGAATCAGAGATATTTAATAAAAAATATGAGTTTTTATTTTATTTTTTAAATTCCAAAATATATTTACTTGAAATTCTCTCATAAGAAGGGGGGAAATGATATTCAAGGTGTTTCCACAATAGATAGCCCTCTATTTAAAGAATTGATATTATAAAACATCTTAGAGAAGTTTAAAATCAAGGTTATGTTTCCTGTATATCATAGGCCAACATGACAAAATTTACTATCTTTAAATAGCAGTTATTCAGTCATCATTGAGTTGCCACATAGAATAGCATGTGCTCAGACTTAGGTATTTGGGGGTTTATCAGTTGTATCAGAGCATTCCCAGGCATTTTATGCAAATTTTGAAACATCGAATAGTGTCTGAAGACACAACGTATAATCCATGAATATGTTATATATCTTTTTATATACACAAACATATTAGCAATCTATTTTAACTTCAATTAATGTAGGATTGTCAAGGATATAGCATAGTTGTTCAGACCTGTCACAGTTCAAATACAGTTTTAATTATCTTTGAAATTTTTAAATACTTAAACTGAATGGATTCATTGCACATATTTAGTTTAGCATTTTCAAAATGGTTTGCTTTCCTTAATCAAATTGAACAAATGATGGAATGAGGTAGATAAGTTGTATTAAGTTTAAATTTTATTTAAGTTTGTAATACTTATAGAAATGTAAAGTTTCTCTCATAATTTTCCCTCAGAATGAATGATTTATTTTGAACTTAAATGGAAGCAAAATAAATTTGTATTCATTCAAATAAAATAAAATTTCTAACTGCAACACTGAAATAAATGTCAACCACTCTTCACAAATTTATTATAAGTGTATTAGTCTGTTTGGGCTACTACAACAAAGTATCATAAATTGAATAAATTATAAACAATAGGAATTTATATCTTATAATTCTGGAGGCTGGAAAGTTCAAGATCGTGTTGCCATCAGATTAACTATTCCTTGAGATTCCCATATGTGGTAGATGGCATCTTTTCTGTGTCCTCACAAGTTGGATGAACAAACAAGCTTCCTCGGGCCTCTTTTATAAGGCACTGAACCCTGTCACAGCGGCTCTGACCTCATAGCCTGGTTCCCTCCCAGAAACCTCATGTCTAAATACTGGCACATTGAGAATTAGATTTCAACCTAAGAGTCGGGAGGGAACACAAATGTTCAGACTATACCAATAAGTAATTCTTTTTTGCTCTTCATAATTAGCTTTCTATGGCCTTCTTTAACACCTGTAAGAATTTCCTAGAAAGCAACTGGGCATGGTGGCATATACCTGTAATCCCAGCTACTTGGGAAGCTAAAGTAGGAAGACTACAAGTTTGAAAACAACCTGGGCAACTTGGACACTATCTCAAATAAAAATAAATAAATAAACAAATAAATAAATAGGATTGGGGAGGCTCATTGGTAGAGCACCTCTGGGTTCAATCACTGGTACAAAAAAATCCCTAATAATAATAATAACAATAATAATGGGTTTCCTATATTCTACATTAAAATATCTAAAATTTTAAAAATATGTTCATATGAAAAATTTTTTCTTAATACTCCTTAATACATAGAAAGTAGAATTAAGGAATAATAAAAACATTTAGCATCTTATAGTTTGTTCATATGCTGATAGGGAAGATACTAGCCAAATAAATTGCCAACTTAAGGAAGTTATTCTCATTTTTATAAATGGTTTTACTAAAATACACCTAATATATCATAGAATACATAGTTTGATTTTACAATGCAATAGTGCTTAGTATATTTGAAGAACTGTGTAACTATTACCACAATGTAGTTTTTATTCTGGTTTTTGATCGCTAAAATAAACCTTGTTCTCATAATCACTTATTCTATCTTACTGTTTCCCAATTACTCTACAAATTACCTTTCTATCTCAATATAATTGCTTACAATAAACATTTTATAAAACAGAATTATGCAATCCCACTTTAAACATTTAATTAGAAGATTTTGTATAGACAAATATATTTTTTTCTTTAGTGTATACATCTGGAAATGAAAGTAATGGTTCATATAACAACTCTGTTTATTATTTTGATGAACAAATAACTTCTTTAAAGTGTCTTCACCATTTTATATTTCTACCAGCAATATATGAGGGGTAAAATTATTCTATAATTTTTCCAGAAACATATCTTTCTTCTAGATTTTCTAAATTTTTAGCCTAATAAATATAAAATATAAAATATTTTAGCCTTCATAATACTTTTATTATCTTTTATTTTGGTGCTATCAGTTGTAAAGTCTCTTTATTTATCTATGATTTTATTTATAAAATTCTCCCTCTCTTTCTTTCTCTCTCTTTTACCCTGTTAGCCTAGTTAAAGGTTTATCAATTATATTTTTTCAAAAATTGACTCTTCATTATTGTATTGTGTCATATATTTCATCTCTGGCTAATATCTTTCTGGTCTTTATTATTGTTTTCTTTCTACTAATTCTGGGTTTGGTTTGTTATTGCTTTTTGAGTTGCTTGATTTGCAATATTAGATTATTCACATGAAATTTTCCCTTTTTTCTTTCTTTCTCTTTTTTTTCTTTCTTTTTTAATAGGCATTGATTGCTATAAACTTGCCTTTTATTTCTTCTTTTGCAGTATCCCATAGGTTTTGTCATATTTAGTTTCCATTATTTCTTTGAAGGAATTTTTCAATTTGCTTTCTGATTTCTTCTTTGACACAATGATAAATCAAGAGTATGTTGTTTAATTTCAAGGTATTTGTATGATTTCTATACATCCTTTCTGTTATAAGGTTTCCACTGAGAAATCAAATATTAGTGTAACAGGATTTCCCTTAAATGTGTCTTGGTGCCTTTCTCTTGCTGTTAGAAGTCCCTCTTTGTCTTAGATTTTTGATGATATTATTACAACATGCTGCCATGGTAGGGATCTTTTTTGGTTAAATTGCTGTGTGGAACTCCTTGACCTGTATGTCCATTATTTTTCTTAAGATTGGGGGATTTTTTTTTTTTACTATCATTCTTTGAATAATTTTCTATGCTTTTTTTTTAAATTCTTCCCTTTCAACAGCTTCTATAATTCAGATATTTTTCATTTGTGTCATAAGTCTTGGTGGCATTCTTTATTATTGTGCTGATTTTTATCTGTGTGGAATAATTCGAAAGACTTCTCTTTGAGTTCAGGATTTTTTTTTTCTGCTTTAACTGTTTCCAAAACTGCATATTTTATTTAATTTATTGAGATCTTCATTTCCCAAGCTTGTTTCTCTTTCATGATCTTTCTTTGCTACATTTCTAATTTATATAATAAATCATTTTTCTAATATCATGGAATAGTCTATATTCTCTTGTGTCTCATTGAACTTCCCTACAATCATTCTTTTGAATTCATATAAGGTATTCCATTGATATGACTTCCTTTGTGGCCCATTACTGAAGTTATTCCTTTGGAGGCATCATGTTATCTTCCTTTTGTATATTTTTCATGTCCCTGTGTTGATAGTTGTACATCTGGTAGATCAGTTGTTCTCTGCCGATTTTATAGGATGTATTTTATAGCAAAACTCTCCTCTAGAAGATGTTCCACAGTGTCAATTTTGTAGGCTACACTGGCTTTGATTCTATAGTTGGGTTCCAGAGTGTTGTCTTTCTATAGTTCCCTTAGCTGTAATCCATGTAAGTGTATTCAATGGAATGGAGGTGTGGAACACTAGCCAGTAGTTCAGCAGTAGTACTAGGCAAATACAGTGACTATGTTTTTCGTGTGCACATCCTCAGTGCTAGTGATAGTGAGTGGGTTCACACAATGGTGGACAGTAGGGGGCTGACATTTTGACATGGATTACATTGAAGTTGTGTATTAATATGGGGATATATTGTCATTTAACAATAGTAGTCTTCCAATCAATAAGCCTGAAATTATTTTGCTTTTAAGTCTTTCTTAAACATTTTCAGTGACTTTTTTCTAGTTTTCCATGTACATTCTCACATTTATTTTGTTAAATTTATTTCTATTTTAATCACATCAGTGTCATTATATAGTATGTAAAGTGTAAATGATTATTTTTATTTCTATTTTATTTTTAGTTTGTTCATTATCAATGTGTAAAAAAAATTATGTTGATGTTGTAATCTGTAAATTGACAAATTCATTTATTAATTCTATTTCAAGTTATTTTCTAAGGATTTTCAATATATAATATTCGCTCGTCTACAATTAGAGGTTTATTAATTCCTTTCAAATATAAAGTTTTTGTTTGTTTGTTTTGTTTTTTTATATATTCACCTAACTGCCTCATCTATAGCCTCTACTATAATATTAAAGAAAAGTATCAAGGATGAACATTTTTGTCTTATTCTTAATGTTGGATGAAAGCATTAAGATTTCTACCATAAAGTATCATGATAACTATGGGATTTTTGTCCTTAATTAGGTTGAGAATGTCCCCTTTAGACCTAGTTCATTAAGTATTTGAATAATGAAATGACATTTTATTCTTCCAATGCAATGATATTTCTGTTTTTTTTTAAGATGATCTTGTGTTCTTTTCTACTTTAACTATTACCATGAGTTATTATATTAATTGGGGTGTTAAAAGTTTGCATTCCTTGGACAAATGCCATTTTATCATGGTATATATTCCTTTTAATGTGCTGCTGGATTGAGTTTGTTAGTATTTTATTGAAGATGTTTATATTGACATTCACAAAAAATATTATGATGTGGAACTCTTTTTTTGTGATGTTTTCTATTTGGGACATAAAAACAATGTGGGCCTAATACAATGAATTGGAAAGTTTCTTTTTCCTCTTCAATTTTTGTTTGTTTGTTTGTTTGTGGTACTGGGGATTGAACTTAGAGACACAAAACCATTGACCAACATCCCCAGCCCTATGTTGTATTTTATTTAGAGACATGGTCTCACTGAGTTGCTTAGCGCCCTCCATTTTACTGAGGCTGGATTCATAACTCTGAATCCTCCTGCCTCAGACTCCTGAGCCCCAGGGATTACTGGTGTGTGTCACCTGGTCAGATCGCTTCTACATTTTGAGAATTTATTTTACATGTTTTCAGAAAAGCCACACTAGATCTCCTGTTGTTGCTATTTTCATGATGTGTATTTTTATATTATTCTTTTATTTTAACCTATTTGATTTTTTAATTTCTAAAGATTTTCTCATAGAGGTAACACAGAACCAAACCTTGTGTGTATTTTTGTATTTAAACCCAATGAGACAATCTCCGCTTTTTGATTATATAATTAATTCATATTTAAATGATATTGGATTTATTGTTATCAGTTTGCTTTGTTCTTTCTTTTATTATTTTTAACCTACTTTAAAATAAATCATATATTTGCTGCTGCAGTATTTTAATTACTTTCCTCATTGTTTTAAATACTTTTTTAAAAAATTATATACTTACTAGTTGCCCTTAGGTTTAAACTATGAATGTTATTTTTTTAGACTCTCCTTCAAATTCATACCAAATTATTTTCAGTGAAATGTAGGAAATTTATTCATATATAACTTCATCTTCACCTTTGTGCTAATATTTAAACATATTATTAATTTATATGAACTTACACTTTTAAAGAAGTTGAATAAAGGAGAATATAGATAAACTGTGTTATATTTACTTATTATTTATCTGATTTTCTTCACTTCTTTATAGGAATTTGAGTTAATATTTCTATACTCTCACATAGTCTTGTTTCTGTATATCGATTTTGTGTATTTATTTCACCTTAGTTTTTAAAGCATTTTATCTGGGTTGAAATTCTTAGTTGACATTTTTATTTTATTTTATTTTTTCAGTACTTTGAATATGTCATTCCACTGCCTTCTGAGGTCTCTAATGTGAAATACCTGTTAATACTGTTGAGGTTATTTTTATGCAATGAATCATTTTTCTCTGTTTTAATAATTTCTCCTTTAGTTTTGTCCTATAATCTGTGTGTCTGGGTGTAGATCTTTGTTTTTATCCTATTTAGAGTCTCTTAAACTTTTTTGTTATATAGATTGTTTTTTATTTTTCATCAAATTTGAGAGTACCTGCCATGTTTTCCTGTTTTTATTTTTATTTTTTAATTATAGGTAGACAAAATACCTTTATTTTATTTATTTATTTGTATGTGGTGGTGAGTATCAAACCTATTGCTTCATACATACCAGGCAAGACCTCTACCACTGAGCCCAAACCTCCATTCACAGTTATCCTTTTTGTTCTTGTTGTTGTTTATCCTTCTTTTTTTTTTCCTTGTAGAATTTCTATTTTACAAATGGGGTTCCACATTTCTCTAAGCTTCTGTTCATTTTCTTTCTTTTATTTTCTGTTCTTTGTTGCATAATCTGCCTAGATCTAATTCTAAATTCACTGATTCTTTTGAGCCTCTCTAGTGACTCTGCTATTTTGCTTATTGTATTTTTCCATTTGGTTCATCTTATGTATTTTTTATTGATATTCTTTAAGTGGAGACATTGCTGTCATACCTTTTATTGTTTGGAATATGGTTTTATTTAACTATTTGAACATTTGTTATAATTTCTTTAAATTCTTTACCTAAAAAAGTTCAAAATGACCCCCTGAAAAGCATTTTTTTCTTATTTGCTTTTTTTACCCATGTATGAGTCATATTTCCTGTTTTAATGTCTCATTTTTTGTTATAATTTGGAAATTTCATGTAACATAGTTATTCTAGATATTCATCTCTATAAGTGCTTAATATTATTCATTGCTTGCTTATTTATTTATGAATATATTTGGGCAGTTTCATTGAAGGCTGTTTACTTAGCTTTGTGGTTGATATGTGAGATGCATATGGCTTTGAGAATATTTTACTTTTTAAGAATTAACTAGTTTTCCTTGTGTTCATCCAGGTACCAGTAACACACACTTTCTCATTAAAATTTTTCTTCAGGTGATATAATCTTGGGCAATGCACAAAACTTTATGAACCTGTAGCAGTGTTTTAGCTGGCACACCTTTGACTGTCTCTTTTACAGTTCTTCTAATTACATGCCTGGCTCATCTGTTTTTATAGGTATTAAATCCAGCTGTGAGATTCAACTACTTGAAAACTGATTACTTTCCTGTTTTTAAAATTCCCTGAGGTATACAAACTACTGCTGAGTCTCATTCAAATAAATAGGGCCACTTGGTGGAGGTAGGGCATCACCAACTTGAAAGCTTGCTCTGGACATCCCTTGGTCAGAATCTATGATATGAAGCAGGAGTTGAAGAAGGGGATCTTCCCTATGAAGCAGGAACAGTTTCTTTGGGGATTGGGGAATAAATGAAAATGTCTACAGGCTGCTGACATAACCCATAGATAAGACACTCCACATTGTAATCTTTTGATGTTCCCCAATTTGAAAACGGAGATGATGGTATTCACTATTCAGAGAATTTATTCAACAACAAAATGCTATGTGGGAGTGAGGTACTGCAAGCTAGACCAGCTGCCCCACCTGGATCTTTCCTATGTGGCAGGAGTTGGGGGAAAGACAAATATTACCTGACTCATTCCATCCATTTGGTAAGGATTTTCTCACTGTCTGTTGGACATTTGAACTTTTGGACTGGTGAATTCTATTAGCAACCAAAAAGCATCATTTTCTTACAAAAACAGGCAGAGGACACTATTTGCCAAAGAGCCATAGATTCTTTAGCAGTTTTTAGAATAATGGCCAGGAACAAGCTAAAACATACATATTATGATTCAGGGTAAATATGATCATAGAGGAAAGATACCATAAAGAAAGACGATTTGAAAGTAAGAGTTTCCAGATATCAAAAGAAGTTGATCAATGCTGAGATATATGAACTTTCAAGTATGCAGTTGTGCAAAATTTCAATGTTGCTTTTGGATCCTAGACTTTAATTTAATGCAAATAAAATCTTTTTTCTTAGACTACATGAGGTGAGGTCTGAAATGTGTTTTGTTGTATATTTCTATGATATTAATTTTCATTTTTATCTTGTGCAATGGGAAAATATGGGCCCATATAAATGTCTATATATGCATCAGTCAAAGACAAAGAGAAACATAAATGTACCCAATGAAGTTAGTTGTATAACAAACTATGACAAGAGAGATACAACAGTTTGAAAACTCTGAAGCATCTCAAAAACGGATCTTAGAAAATGTATTTTGATGAGACTTTGGGGATAGAATTTGATCATAAAATGATCTTGTGGATTACAAGACTGTTCAATTGGACATTATTTGGAACTGATAGTGAAATTACCTTTAGAACACATGGATTTACACAGTTGATATAACATTTTCTTGGAAAATATGTAGCTAATGAAATGAAAAGCATTTGAGCTTAGTCTCTGATGGAAATCATAGTCTGGTAGCAATAGTTCTCCTATTTCTGAAGTCAGAATATAGTTCATTTTGAAAAGTTGTGGTTACTATCATTACATCATTCAATTCCCCCTGAGTCAAGTCTTAAGGTCATTAAGGCCATATTTCACTGTATCAGTACCAACAAATATAGTATATGATTAAATAATTGAAGTAAAATGTAATTTCTAATCCTTAGAAACAAATCTGTCATGTATGCTATGTGCTATTCTAGTCCAAACTAACATGTTTTCAATATGTGAGAGTAATATGTGAGAGTTCTTGCAATTTTATGTTGCCATGATTTAGGATAGAATTACCCCAGAGTAGTGTGGAATACAGTAAAAGTTTGTTATGCTAAATTGCTTGCCTATTTCAAAAGTCATACAAAATTATTTTTAAAAAATCCTAGAAATTCTTTCAATATATTTCTTGTACTATTTTCAAATATGATAAGCAATATACAATCCATATTAATCCTTTATCTACATTGCAATTCAAGTTGCTGTTTTCCTTATTATGTCTTCTTATTAGAGAATTCATGTTAGCTTTATTATATGTCAAGCATATTACATCTATCAACTTTTGTTTATTTACATGATTCCAAGCTCAAGAGGAATTTATTATTCTCATTCTGGGGGCCATAAGGAATGTATTATACTCATTCTGGCATAGTGACTGACACCCAGTTAATGCTTATTAAATTTTTAAATGTATTATTTCAAGTAGAATGGAGGGGGTCAGGCAGAGGGCAACATAAAATATAACTTCAAAATGGAAAACAATGACTGAAAAATAGAAATAATAGATACTTAACTAAATGTTTATTTGGTAATGGTCTTTAAACTGTATGGTTTATTTAAGCCTGTTAAATGAATTTGGAAATCATTGTACTCAAAGACTATGACATATCACAAAAAAGAAAAAGAAAATATGCACTTTTTCTTTGACCTAAGAGAAAATTATAACTAATCCTTAAAACCACTAATAAAAATATAAGTAAATATTTGAATAATAAATCCTTGTTTCCTTTTTATTTCATTATATTTGTAAGGAAAACTTTTAGAAGAAACTAATTTCCTGTTTATATAGATATTATCATTAAGAAGCCTCTATTTTCTTTATAAAATAAATTTTTTAATGAGTCTTTGATTCTTTGAATTTCAGAGACTATGTAATGTACTATTTTACCTGTTTTATGATTTTGGTTTACTTTGGTAAATTGGATCTGTCATGAAAAATAAAATATAATTAAAGTATATGTCCTTTTCTCAAATAAAAAGAATAATTATATTTTGTAGCTGAATAACTATGTAAAAACTAATATTTTCCTGAAATTTTACTTGAACACAATAACAAAATCCATGCTTACTCATGAACTTTTCTAATAGTTATCTATTTGAAATAACAAATTCTGATAATTTTCCATTTCTGATGATTTTACATTGCAAATTTCTCTTGTCGGTAATGTCAGCATGATTGTAACACATCCTAGAAACATAATATTGTTCCATCTGGAGCATAACCTATTTTTCACCCACACATTACAATACTCATTAGGCAGAACTCTTGAACATTAAAATGCTCTAACCTCTTGATTGTTTTCTTAAGCTCACCATCGTATCCACATATATTTAATAGAAGCTTATTTTCTCAGCTCAAATTAATTTAAAAATAAAGTTACATTCAATTACTTTATGTTTCAAAGTCTTTTATTTATTTGATCAACCAGAGCAAGTCTGCTGTTTTGACCATGATGCTATTTATCACCCACTGATATTTCTGAGTTGAAGTTCTAAACTCCCTTCTTTACATTTCTCCCTTAAGCACACTGATATAGCTCTAGTGTGATTAATATATGTAATATTAATATCACTAGAGATACATATATGTATATATGTGTATACATATATATATATGTGTGTGTGTGTGTGTGTGTGTGTGTGTGTATAAATAAATAACCTGGATGATGCTTGGATCACTGACACTGTCAGAGGTGGAAGATACATCCTCTAACCCTCCCTAAAGTAAAAACTTAAGGAACTCAAACCTTCTTTTTAAATGCTTTCAACATCTGCTAATTCGCGGACAATATTTACCCATCATCACTAACATACTGCATTAAATTACAAGTTTCTACTTTCATAAGCCCTATAAGAATTATCACATTAGTATATGGAATAAAAATAGTTAATATTAATTCAACATTGTTATGTTTGAAAGAGAAATTTTTTGTTCTTTTAATTTTATTATTTTTATTACTTTAATTGTACATATTTATGACAATGGGATAATTTGATATATAATGTATAAAAATCAAGGCAGTTATCATTATGATCTCCTTAAACATAAAACATTTTGGATTAACATGCAATAACTGTACATATTTTTTCATACAACATGATGATATTTCAATACATGTATATGCCATGTGTACTGATCAAATGAAGGCAATTAGCGTTTTCATCTCCCTATTGTTTCTTTGTGCTTGCTTGGAGTCGCCACTTTGAGCTTTTTTTTTTTTTTGGTTGTTGTTGTTCACATACAAGCGTTTGTGGAAGATATTTTTATAATCATCAGTCATATCTAAGATCTAAGGAAATCAACACTCAGAGAGGTTAGTTTGTCAGAAGTTAAATTGGAGCCAGGCGCAGTGGCATACTTCTAGGGATGTGGCTTAGTGGTTAAACACACCTAGGTTCAATCCCAGGTACCCAAAGTGGGGGGAAAAAAAGTTAAATTGCTGATCCAAGTTAGAATCAGAGTTTGATGCTTGGTGTCCTACCACTAGAATTAGTGGATTTCAAGTCTATCAGGTACACAGAAGGTTGACTGTCAAGAGGGCAAGAGGCACCCATAATCCTCCCTGCTGTCTACTGACCACAGAGGTGGGGCAAAACTCTTCTACTTGGAGGACAGCAGCTCTGGGTGATTTTCAGAGATTCATGTAGTTAAACTTGTCTTCTTATTAATGTAGTCTACAGCTTTTTATGTTTTTCCTTTCACAGGTCAGCATCTAACATTCTTTGACTTCCTTTTGCAGGTACTTCCCCATAATTAAAAATCATTTTATAGAAATATATCCAAACACTGAGTTCTCAGCACACTGTTTGGAGTTTGGCATTTATTAATTTATGCTATCCAAACTATTTTTACAGATACACAGTTATACCACAGGTAAAGTAACTTACTGCTGTGGTAATAAAACTAGATCTTATGGGTCTTAACTTCCTATTTGTGTCTTTTCTGTGATAATAAATAAGGCATCTGAATTTTTATTCAGATAAAAATTATTACTAAAATTCAAAGCAACCACATGAAAATTTCCTGTATTTCTTAAGAGTAGTTATATCTTTAAAAAAAGATTTTAAAAAGCTATTCAGAAAACACAGAGAAAAAATGCTTTGTTTTTCATTGAATGAACAATATTCCCCTAAACTTTCAAGTGTTTAATACTCAAAATTATTAAAGATATAATAATTAATGTTAATTAAAGGCAATCTAAATATTTAAACAAAATATTTCCTGTCATTTGTATATTTGTTTCCTTTCATCATTCATCACTTTTGAAAAAAGTATAGAAAAACAAATAAATAAGATAATATAAATATGTTTATTTTCAAATTGCTATTTGTGAACTTGAGTACATATATAAAAAGATTTACCTGTTAGCTATAATTCTTTTCATAAGAAATATAAATAATTGATTTAATATTTCAAAAAATATGTTCTATGATCTATGTTTAGTTAATACCCATTTTAAGAATCAGTGCCTAGTTACATGTATTATATGGCAGCAACAAATATCTCTCTGTGTGTAAAGTCATTTAAAAGTGCAGAACAGATTGACAAAGCTTTAAATAAGCATTAGGGACCAATCATCAGTTCAAAGAATAGCTGTCAGTTAAACATATGCTACAGAACTGAATCTACACTACATATTGTATATATATTTAATAATAGATGAAATATATAATAATTATATAATTATAAATATATAAAATACAATTATATATACAATACATAGTATTATATATACAATATGTAGTATAGATTTGCATCTACAAAGATGTGAGATACAAAAGGAACGGGGATACTTGAGATGTCACTAGTAGAGGATGGTTTACTTCAAGTGTCTATTGATAACACCCTGTCAAGAAGTGGGCACCAAGAGAGCAAAATGAGAGAATTATTTTAGGAAAAAAAGTAAATTAAAAAGGCAAGAAATACAGGGGAAAAAATGTCTAAATACACATTTTCATATGCAGTATGTAGTCTATGTTGTATATGTACTATATGTTGTCTCAAGCATGTAGCTGGAAGTACATATTAATGTTAATTATTGGAAAGAATACTTTTTGGCTATGTCAATGTTAGTCTCTTTATATGGGGTCTTATTCTCCTTTTATTGTATTTTTCTTTTACTTTTTTATATTTTAAAAATATTCGTGGTTGCAATATAAAGCTGGTTAGCAAGAGCAGATAGCCTTTTCTTTAAAATCATTGTGCCTCATATAGATGGTTAGGATTCATTGTATCTCATTGAAAACACTGAAGGGAAGACAAAAAATAAAATTCACATGTCAGGGAAATAAATATCCTATGATAATTGAAAGGCTTAGATTCCCTTGACATAGATGAAATTCAATGGCTCTTTACTTCATTAAACTGTGGAAGACACAGTCAAGCTTCGATGAAGAATTGAAAATGATACATTTCAGAGATTTCAAACAGGCACAATTCTATGTAAGCTAGATTTATCCCAAGGTACTGAAATATTTATGTGTTGTTACTTAATGCTGTCAAGCAGCTTACTACAAGTGAATATTATTTAGACATACAATCATTGACATTAGGCTACCAAGTCATTGTACAGATAAAGAAGTTGAAATTCTTTTAGTTTATTATGAGTTGAAATTGATACAATTGAACTTTCAGATAATACCCTCACTATGCTCCAATAAGAATATGCCTTAACTGAACCTCTAGGAATCTACAGAAATGTGATATACAAAAGGAATGGGGATACTTGAAATGTCACTAGTAGAGGATGGTTTACTTCAAGTGTCTATTGATAACACCCCATCTAGAGGTGGGCAAAAAGAAAGCAAAATGAGAGAATTATTTCAGGAAGAAAGGTAAATGAGAAAGGTCAGAAATATAGGGAAAGGAATATCCAAATACACATTTTTTATTACATTACTCAATTTAAGAGATGAGTGCAAAAAGAATAAACACATAGCTTGAGTTGAAAGCCAGACTATGGTAACTATAATCATGGTTATTATTATAAATGACTTAGTAGACATTGAAAGAATGCTTAGATCTTTTCATTTATTCTGCTTGGACAAAACTCAGTACATATTCTAAAATGTTCAATCTCTCATTTTAAAATCATTTCAAGGGATTCATTAAATAAGGTCAATATTTTCAAATATCAGTTTTTTAGTGATAAAATAGTCATTATTATACAATTCATTTTGAAGAAGTTAAAGCAATTTTAATATTTTTATTCTTAGTGACAGGTCGCTAGATACAATTATATGGGAAATCCAAATAAATTGAAAATAAAAGTTCCATTGTATCAAGTCACACTACTCTGTAAATAATAGGGAATTGTGTAAAGTTCTTAAAATGTATGCATTATTTTAACTTATGTGGCACAAACCACATATTGTTATGAAGGACTACAAATAAAAAATTAATGAATTTTTTTTTCTATTCGGTAATGTTAAGAGAATGGAAAATATCATGTTAATACTTAAATATTCCAAGTATTATTTCCACTTTGTAAAAAATGTTAACATTATATTTTTAATATGTGTGATTTCTTTCTTTCTAAATGTTTCTGTGCCTTTCTCATATATACTGAGCATGAATGTGAGGTTTGTTTTTTAATATTAAAGTTTTCATGGCCAGACTATGAACACAAAAGCTTTTTCCTAATTAACCAAAATAGGTCTTGATCATGTTATCATTTGAAATTTAATTTCATACATTTTAGCTTTAAAAACAAACACAGTGGTCTCTGTGTAAGTTTATCCATGCCACTAATAGCAAGACCCTCCCATTAGCTGAAATTCCATTAATAATTATTTGTACTAATCAAGTACAATAACAATTGTTTTGATCTATCTGAACTAAGTTTCATGTTATCACAGTATGATACAATGTAATAATCTGCTATTTCCTGGAATTTTTGTGTTCTTGTCTCATCTTTTCTTAAAGCATAAACCTGTTCATTTGTGTGTGTTTCTGTTGGGATTATAAAAATTATGCCTTCGTAGGAAACAGGATATTATAGTAACAAGATAACATTTTATGGAGTATATAAACAGAACTCTGATTAAATTCTGACACTTCCTTTTAACAGCTGCATGACCCTGAACAAGGAACTTGACTTCTCAGAACCTTAATTTCTCTCTGTGTAAATGGAAATAATAACACCTACCCCAAAGGTATGTTTCCAAGATAAATGATGTGGCATAATTAAAGCATCAAACAGGGAGTACATTGGTAGTGAGCATTTACGAATATGAGTTCATTACCTTCTCCCTCCTACTGTTGTATAGCCAGTTCTAAGATAAAGCAGGAGCTTTAGTGGTACCAAAGAATTAGTGCAGTGACCTGTAAGGAGCATATATTTTTATTTTATTTTCATCATTAGGCATATGGTACAGACATTTTATAAATGTCTTAGACTAAATGTAATGTAAACCCAAAATTATACAATTTTTAAGTGCATCTCTTGCTGTAAGAAAATGTGATATTCTTTGACTCAGTATAATGGAATGTTACTATAAATTTAACTGAAATAAGTTTCCATGAAGTTTTTGGAATGGGACCTCCCACGATTCAAAACTCCAAAGCCTATTTATTATTCTTGAGACTATTTGAGAATGTATTCTCTTTTTGTCTCTGTTACCAAAATATCTGACAAGAAAAACTTAGAGGAAGTAAAGTTCATTTCAGACTCTCAGTTTCAGAGGTTCAGTCCATGATTAACACACTCAGTGTCTCTGGGCCTGAACTGCAGTAGAACATCATGGTGGAAGAGTGTGGTGGGGGAAAACTGCTCAAATTATCATCTGGGAAACAGCAAGAATTAGGAAACAGAAATGAGATACAATCCCAAGGCATGACATACCACCCCCAACCTACTTTTTCCAGTCATACCTAATCTGCATACAGAAACCCAGGAGTCCATTCAAATTATTAATAAATCATTTGGATGAATCCACTGATGAGGTTATAGTTTTCACCAGGCCTTAAAACCCCACCCTGAACTTTGTTGTGTTGGAAACTGTGCTGACAAAACATGAGCTTTTGGGGGGACATTTCTTGACTTGGAGTAAATTTTTATATGTATTTCATATTCTCATTTAATTGACAATGTATTTGGATTTGAGTTAATAAACCAAATACTCAAGTCTATACCATGTTTTACTTGCTACATAATATGTACTATTCTGAATGGGCTGGAAACCTTTAAAATAAGGCAACAATGTAGATTTTTTTTTAACCTTTGTCAAATTAAAACAAATCCAGACATGGACAGGGAGAGCTTTAATTAAAAATACAGAATATTGCAGTAGGAAGACTATCAATCTCAGAAATCTGAGAGCATCACAAACTCAAGTACAAAAAAAAAAAAAAAAGAATATTTGGCAGGGAGTGGAAATGACCACTAATGGGTTTTGATGGGAAAAAGAGTTTTGTTGTGTTTGTCTGATTCCCAGGGAAGCAGGTAAGGGGAGCATGATTTAGTTTTTTTGGTGTTCAATCAGGCTTGGGACCAAGTAGAGCTCAGGAGTCCATAGGAATTGACATCTGACAAAATTTTTTAAACAAAACTGACTGTAAATATAAGACAATCTTGAATGCTTGGCACTTTTGTTTATTTTAAGATATTACTCTGGCTGAATTTTGTCCTCCCTCCCAATCCATACATTGAAAGCATAACCTCTTATGTGATTATATTTGGAGATAAGGCCTATAGAGTTAAAGTTAAATGAAGTTTTAGGCATGGAACTCCTAATCCAATAGAATTAGGTCTTTGTAAGAAGAGGGGAAAAAAGACCAGAGCTTTATCTCTCTGTGCATCAAAAAGAGAAAAGTCTATATAGTTTTTGACAGGAAGGTGGGCATAGGCAGGCATGCTGGTACAGGTTTATAATCCCAGCAACTCAAGAGGATGAGGCAGAAGTATCACAAATGTGAGGCCAGGCTCAGGAATTTAAGAAGAACTTAAACAATATAGTAAGACTATGTCTCAAAATAAAAATAAAAAGGATGTGAGTCAGTGGTAAAGTACCCCTGGTTTCGATGATCATGGATCCCACAATGCTCAGAACATCTATTTTTTTTTTCAAGCTAATGATTTAGTGGTACTTTTTTATAGAAGCCTAAGCAGATGAAAGATTGAAAAATTTGATAAATACAAAAAGTAAAAGCTCCAGGAATTTTTAATTCCTTTCACAATTTAGTATGGGAGAATTAGATAACATGACAAAAACGATCTGATAGTAAATTCTGTGACATACCATACAGTCAGGTTGCCTTTACAGTTAGCAAGATAAACTATTTAAATCTCATTTATTTATTTATTTATTTATTTGTTTGTTTCCAAGTCCAGAGCTCACATGACTACACTATAGCTCCCTTGCATGATGTAATAACAAAAGGGTCCACTCTACTATGGTGCTAGGTGCAGAACATTAAACTGGCATCAGTGCAAAGGGCAGTGTTGCTAGTGCTCTGCAATTTTACTCCATTCAGTGGAGACGCTGTATTTCTTGCACACTGAGGTTGAGAGAAACTTCATTCTGTTTGAAAAGGAAGTCATAAGTGTCATAGCAAAGCTGCTTATACATAGTGGATATCTGTTTTTACTTAATATTTGTTTATTTAAGAGGTTCCAAGAGAAGCTAATGGGAATCCTTGGGAAAGACCAAAAACACCCCTCCCCCATTCACACTAGGTTTTGAGAGCCCATCATTTCCAATTGTTTAATTTTTCTTTGTTTTAACTAAACTTTAAATGTTGTTTTTTAAAATTAGCATATCAACAGTATTTTCTTTACATTTTTCTTTTGTATGACAGATATATATACATATAAAATTTCTTTTATTACACATGAAGTATTGTTTTACAGAATTTTAAACAAATAATAGTAGTATTAAAAGAGTTTATTTTTACTGTGAATTGTTTCTGATTGGGTCAGATTGTGAGAATGAGATTAAGCAGTGCAGAAGATCATGATAGCCTATATTTTATTTAGAAAAATCAGCATTTGCTTGAGACAGGTACTTCTGGCTCGTGTGTATTTTCCTTTCCTATTTCAATGAGCATTTACTTTTGTGGGATTTCTTAAATGAGAAAATCACTCGTCTGATGATAGGAGTTTATCATGAACATCAAGAAAGCATACCAGGTCAGAGAGAAAAAAAAAAGTCATCAGAAATAGGAAATCTTCATCTAAGGCAATAATATGTCAAGCTTCATTAACCCAGTAAGAGTTATTTACCTTTCTTCAGAAAAGGAGATAGATACATGATCATATACATTATATATATATTGCTGCAAATTCATCAGCTCTAGAAGCCCAAAGTCTATAAGGAGATTTGTGAATATTTTTTAATCTTGCCATTTAATATCAAATCTATGTTGGAGGAAGTGTAAGAGAATTTGAAAAATTAAAAATTGGGTTACATTTATTATGTTATTTTCCCAGAATGAGAGTAAACTGATACTTCATTTGAAATTTAAGGCAATACTGTTTAATTCCAAAACTTACATCCAAAAAATATTTTTATGTTTTCATCAGTGGAAGGTACTTGATGAAATTTAAAAAAATAAATATTATTTGACTCAGAAAAAATATGTAAAAGTTAAATCACTTAAACAGTTCTGATTAGAGAATAGGATTTATACACAATGTTACTTGTAGTGAAACACTGCATGAGAGTTGGGGCAGAGCATATAGACATTTGTCTAATACATACACACACACACACACACACAGAAGCAAAAGTGATTCTTTGTACATGTAAGTGAATTGTGTCATTCCTTTCTTTTTAATTCTCAGATGGCTTTCAAGTTCACATAATGTTCTCACCAAAACTGAACAGATCACCTAATGCCAGCTTGTCCTGGGCTTACAACTTAGTACTCTTCTTCTTCTTGGGTTAATGGAGCTTGACATATTAGACATTTACTCTCTTGATGTGCTTATGCACATCTTATCCGAGATGTTTCCTCAGTGCCTAATATAAAAGAGTGCCACTGTATTTTCTTGCCCTTTTTGTCTTTTACCTCAGATACCTCTGTGTGTGTGTGTGTGTGTGTGTGTGTGTGTGTGTGTGTGTGTCTGGGAATGGGGACATATTTTACCAAATTGGCCCTAAGTTCCTTAAAGGTAAGGACTTTTATTTGTGCATCCCTTACATAAAGAACTTTGAAAAGTGTTTAACATATAGTAAATTAAACAGTGAAAGAAGAATTTCCTGTTAAAATTCATCAGTAAATCATGTGAAATTGGGGCTGGGATTGTGGCTCAGTGATAGAGCACTTGCCTAGCACATGTGAGGCCCTGGATTCTAACCTCGGCACCACATAAGAATGAAATAAACATAATGTGTCCAAGTACAACTAAAAAATAATAAATATTTTTAAAAAATCATGTGAAGTCAAGAAAAATAAGTACAGTAAATATACCTAGCAAATTTTAGACAACTATGTATGGAATTGACAGGTGAAATTGATGAGAAATATAATATTCATAAATACCTATGCACGTGTAAGTGGACCCTATGAACTTAAAAACATACATAAGAGTTTAAAATAGAAACAAAAGTATAATTTAATTGTATACCTTTTCACTGTCTTAAAATTATGTGGCTTTTTATTAACATACATGAAACAGCTAATAGCACTGAAGAGAAAAAAATAGAAGCAAGAGGTTAAAAAATACAATACACAGTGGAACCATGTAGTGAAAAAGTAAACTATTTCAGTGTCAAGAACATAAGAAATAAGAACTTACTATGTGCCAGTCCCTGTCTTTAAAAAAAAAAATTCAAAAACTAGTGAGATTAGAATACACACAGCTTAATCAGGAAACCAAAAATAACTATTCTAATTACAATTTAAATTTATGATATATAAAAAGGAAAAAAGAAGTCCACCTTTCTTAAAGGATTTTAAGTTTCTAGGCTAAAATAAATTTTATGCCAATAAAAATGTATATCTGGTAAAATGTCTTAATAATAACAGAGGCTTAGTTTTTAAATTATGATACATTTTTAAAAAGCTTTAGTTATATTTGAAGAATAAGGAGTATAAGATCTCTTAAAAAACTGGCAGGATTCTAAACTTCATTACTAAATGGAAAGGTTTATCAATATTACAAAACAACAACTAGAAGGCTGGAGAGGTGGCTCAGTGGTAGAGTCCTTGCCTGGCATCCATGAGGCTTTGGATTCAATCCCCAGAAAGTCAAAAGGTTAAAAAAAATAATACATAATAATTACTAGGAATGAACACATTTTCATTTAGAATAATAGAACAAGTAAACTACATTTTCTTTGTAGTTATTAAACTGAATTCCTGGTAATCCTGCTGTACACACACACACACACACACATACACACACACACACACATACATACACATAAATTTATTATAATCAACACACTTACTCTGTATTTCTCTTGTGCCTTTATATTTTCTTTTGTTTCTGAGTAATCTAGAAAAGCTTAAAGAAATATCTCCACCTCACCAGACCAAATAATAGAAACTTGATTCATATAGAGAAAATAATATGAATAAATTTCATAAAGATAGCAGGATTTTGTACCTAAAGAATATTGATACATCCTTGTTGTATGTTTTAGTCTTAAAAATGACACTGAATTTTATATATTTTTTTTATTTAACATCTTTATCAAAGTTTTCATGTCAGTTATAGTTTCAAACCAATGAAAATTAGCTAAAATTTACAAGTAACGTAAAGCTTAAGCAAAACACTAATGACAAAAGCTCGTAAATCACTTACTAATATAAGAAGATACATTTACATTTTAAGTGTTCATCAGTACACATAGTCAGAAATGTTGACTTACTTCTTTGTACAAAATTGAAATATGGTTTACAGCTGCCTATTTGAAATGCACTTCAGATGCCAAAACATCCAGCATGTTTTAAAAGGCTGCTAGATGAAGAATTGCTAAAACTTCAAAGCATCTTAGTTTTCCTTTTTGACTCTTTACATTCTCTTTGAAATACAGGGCAACATTTTGTACAAAGAGGATATTCATTAAATATTAGTTGTACTGAATTAAAAACAAATGTTATATTAACAGATTTGTAACATCCAGATCAAGGAACCTGTGTTTGCTAGTATCGAGAGTGAGTAGACAGTTGGATGTCACATTTAATAATGATGACAAATTGAAATGCATACAAAAAAGGCCAACATTATGAATATTCTGAAAGGTAGGTATTTTGATAAATCCTAAAAAGTACTAGGTAATTTTATACTGGGAATAGATTTTGTGCATGGAGTGATCTGAGTGTTTTCAAATTAATATTAAAAAACCCTGTTATACAGAAGAGAGATTTGCTTTATTAGGTTTACTTTTACTAGAACCATGTCTAATTTCTGCCATTAGAAATGCCCTAAGCAGAATTGTCTGCTTTTTATGGAGGAAGTGTCACATAACTCAAAAAATTCAAAGCAGAAACAAAATGACTTTATGCCATTGCAGAGAGGATATTGCATTAGTTTGGAAATCATGATAGGTGACCTGAAAAATGATTTTCAAGTCTATTATTTTATAATTATATTATAAATTTTTGAGTAACTGGAATATTAAGATGCTGAGTAAAGAGACTCTTGAAGTTGTTTTGATCTTGGCAGCTTCTATACTCATTGATTTTTAATCTTGTATTCTCACCTGCCTCATAATTAACCCCTTTACTCTAATGCTGTCTCTTATCTTTTATTACCTTTGAGACCCTGAGGAGCAAACAAAAGTGGGAAGGAACATCTCTACTCATATTCCTAGGAACAATCATAGAAATTCAAATCCTGTCAATGATACAATAATAAAAATTCTACTAGTAATGTGCTACATTATGTAGCACATTATGATTTTTAATATGTATTCATGTTAAAAAAAACCTTACATATGGCAGTGGAAATACTGTATTTTACAATACTAACTTCATGTATTAATTGTTCCCAGATTCATTTTTACCTCTTTCTTTGCATAATGAACTATAATACATGCTCTCAGAGGGCCTGCGATCCTCCCACACTTTCTTTGATGAGAGTAGATGAGAAAAGCTGCTAATTTGCACTGAAGTCAATTTTCGTTTCACCCCTAAACTTGAAAGCAAAATGCTAAGATATGTTGAAAGTTTTCCAGGTTATACTATTAGTATTTTACCCAGCAACAATAGAAGGTTTAAAATTAAATATCTTGGGAGGGAAAAGATCAGTAATTTAACTTTGGTGAAATTGCTTAGAATCAATTTCTAAAATGATAATTTAAAAAGGATTAAGGTAATAATTGTTCTTTGCAAGCAAAAATAGTTTAAATATTGCTTATTTTCTATTTCAAGAAATATATTTATGTATTGCTTAAATTCCTAGAGTAGTTTGTTTCCAATAAAGTCTATTCACATATTCATTCATTCATTTACTCATTTTTTTTGCATGGCATCCTATACAAGTCATTGCTTTGGCATTAAATTATGAAAAATACACATGGAATAATAGCAAATAAACAGATCCAGTTGCAAAAGACATTTTAGGATATTTATGAAATCAAAAGAACCAAATTTGTGGGTACATGAAATCTAACTTTGGAAGCATTAGAAATGAGACTGGTATGGAAAGCACAGTCAAGGTTATAAGAAACCTATCAGGGCTGGAATTCAGATTTGAAAGGGCTTTAATCACTAGTGCAATGTAATTTTTATATTAGAAAGATCATTGTATAGACAATATCAGTAAAGAAAATTTCACATAATAATAATATTCTGATATGATAAAGAGTTGAATTATCTCAACTTTATGGAGAAGGGTGTGCAGAGAGATGGGAAAGAATACATTGATGTTGGTGGTCAACACTGAAGGTAAGAAAATTTAAGAGGCCAGACTATAAAAACAGGGTGAGATGATAATATTCTGGATCAGGAAACTGAAAGTAGCAGTGGAGGTAAGGAAATAATGTAGTACAGCTATGTCCAATAGAAATGTATTATCAGCTGCTTACATTATTCTGCATTTTCTTTTGGCTACCTCCAAAAAGGAAAAAGAAATAAGTAAAATCAATTTAATAAAAACAACACAATTATATTTACCCTAAATATAACCATTTAACATATAATTAATATAGAACAATTCTCAAGTTGATATTTAAAATGTATATTTTCACAAAATATTCCAAATTCACATCTTAGTTCAGATATTAAATTGTCATCAGAATATTCCATTTTACATTTTATAAAAATTAGTTTAAAAATATACTCACATATCCTAGTTCTTCCAACATATATAAATGCTTTTCAATAAGTAGAAAAGCAAACTCTTGCTGGGCATGGTGGTGAATGTCTGTAATCCCAGTGGTTTGGGAGGCTGAGGCAGGAGGATTGCAAGTTCAAAGAGTTCAAAGTCAGACTCAGCAACAGCGAGGCACTAAAGCAATTCAGTGAGACTCTGTCTCTAAATAAAATTTTTTAAAAAAGGTGTGGGAGAGGTGTTGGGGACATGGCTCAATGGTTGAGTACTCCTGAGATCAATCCCTGATACCAAAAAAACCCAAAATACTCTAAAAGAGAATATCAATTGAAATATTATATTTAAGGTGAAACATATGGCACCTCTGTTGCACTGAACACATTTCAGTTGCTTGATAACCACTTGGGGTTTTTAGCTACCATGAAGATAAATAGAAAAGGAAAATTAGACCATTTGTTACATTGTTAGCATTGGATATTGTAAATAAGGGAGATAGGATGGGGGAATATGAGGACAGATTTCCTGACTTTGGCAATTCATGGGTACTGAACTCTTTCAGTGAGATGGGGAATACTGTAGGAAGAAAATTATGCATTGAATTATTATCTAAGTAATAAAATAGTATAATTATCATTGCATTCCTTCATTTCTAAGATTTCTCCCCAACCTTCTCTTTGCAAATAAGTGAAATTGTTAATTTTTCCTTTTGTTGGTGTCCCATTGGCATAATCAGTTCTTTCTTTTTCTAATTCTAGAACATTTTCCATCAATTCATTTTCATAAAGCTTTATTTCGTAAAAATGACATTTTATGATTTTAAATCATGAAAGATATTCAGAGAATTAATTCACAGCAGTGCAATTATGCATATGATGTGAAGATAGATATATGATATGAAGATAGACAATTTGTGGATGTACATATACCTTTATCTGCAGAATTACCAAAACTAATATGAATCAAATTGGTGAGCATAATTTGTAGGAAGAAACAATGAATATAGGTTAAGCAGCTCATGCATTGGTATCTCTGGTTTGTTTAGATTTCAAACTTATATTTTTTGGGGGGACAGGGTACCAGGGAGTGAACTAAGGGGCACTCAACCAGTGAGCCACTTCTCCAGTCCTATTTTGTATTTTATTTAGTGACAGGGTCTCACTGAGTTGCTTAGCACCTCACTTTTGCTGAGGCCGGCTTTGAACTTGTGATCCTCCTCTCTCAGTCTCTGGAGCCACTGGGATTATAGGAATGCACCACTGCACCTGGCTATAATTTCTTTTAGTCATGAAAATAACAAATGTAGTTAATATTGATAATTACAAATGTAAAACACCTAAATAAGTAGTAATAGCAAATCCTTGTAACAAATGTATATGATTTGCAATTCCAGTGATGAAAATAAGACTTTTTTTTTAAGAAATCAAACCCAGATCTATGTGATGTCAAAGTTCCCTTTATAGCTTTTATTTGTTGGCAGATCCATTCTTTATGCTATAAAGCTTTCCATGTTTTAATAGCTTTAGATTTGCAGAACAAATTCAAAAGTGGTGTAGTAATTCATCATATAATCACAGTTAAGGACAAAAATCACTTAGTCATCTCAATAAATGCAGAGAAGACCTTTGACAAAAATTTAACACCTGCACATGATAAAAATGCTGAACAAACTAGGGATAGAAGGAGACTATCTCAACATCAAAAAGGCTGTATATTAGAAACCCAAAGCTCTGATCAAAGTGAATAGGGAAAAGCTGAAAACATTCCCTTTAATATCTGAAACAAGACAAATATGTCCACTATCACCACTCCTATTAAATAGAACATTAGAAATTCTAGTCAGTGTATCAGGCAAAAGAAGGTAATAAGTAGGATTAGAATAGGAACAAAAGATGTAACTTTATCACTGTTTGCAGAAGATATGATCCTATACTTAGAAGATTCAAAAAGTACCACCTGAGGACTCTTGAGCTCATAAAAGATTTCAGCAGAATGTCTAGTTACAAAACTAACAGCTTTGAATACATTTATAATGAATCTGCTGAAAAAAGAAATCAGAAAAAAGTCCCATTCACAATAGACTAAAAATAAATTTTAAAAAATCCCTAGGAATCAATTTAACCAAGGAGGTAAAAGACCTCTATAATGAAAACTACAGGACATTGAATGATGAAATTGAAAAAGATGGAGAAATGGAGAGACCTCCCATGTTCATGGATAGACAGGGTTAATATTGTTAAAATGTCCATACTACCAAAGGCAATATACAGATGCAATGCAGTCCCCATCAAAATATCAATACATTCTTCATATAATTAGAAAAAAAATTCCCAAATTCACTTGGAAGAATAAAACACCCAGAATAGTCCAAGCAATTTTAAGACAAAAAAAAAAAAAAAAAAAAAAAAAAAACTAGTGTTGGAAGCATCACAATATATGTCTTAAAATTATACTACAGAGTTATAGTAACAAAAAACTGCCAGGTGTCAATACAAAACTGGATAGAAAAATGGTACAGAATAGAAGCCACAGCGAAAAACTCACACATCTACAGTCATCTGATTCTTGACCAAGGTGCCAAAAACATACATTGGAGAGAAAATAGCCTTTTAAACATGCTGTGAAAACTGGTTATCCATATGCACAAAAATGAGACTAGAACCAAGAGAAAACATACAGAATTAAAGAAAATGTTGCTGGCTACTATTATGACAGAGGATTGATATTCAGAATATATAAAAAACTCAAAAAAATAAATAGTAAAAATACAATCTAATTAATCAAAATACAAAATACATATGGCCAACAAAAATATGAAAAAAATGTTCAAATTGTTAACAAGGAAATGCAAATCAAAATTACACTAAGATTTCATCTCACTCTATTTAGAATGGTAGCCATCAAGAATATAAACAATAATCAATGCTAGAAAGAATGTGGAAGAAAAGAAAATCTTACACGGTCAGTTGAATTGTACATTAGTACAACCACTGTGGACATCTGCATATAGTTCCCTCAGGAAAAAAAAAAAAAAAAAAAAACTAGAAATGGAAACATCATATGACCCAGCTACACCACTCCTCAGTGTTTATTCTAAAGGATCAAAGTCTTCCTACATTAGGATTACATGCAAACCCATGGTTATAGCAACATAATTCACAATAGATGAACTATGGAGTTGACAGAGATGTCTGTCAATGTATCAGTGAATAAAGATGTAGTATAAAAACATGATGGATCTTTATTCAGCTGTAAAGAAGAACGAATTATGTCATTTGCAGGAAAATGGATGGAAATTGAGAACATTATGTTAAGCAAAAACCCCCGAACTCAGAAAGTCAATAAGGGATCATATGTTTTCTCTCATATATGAAAGCTAGAAGGAAAAATGGAAAAGAATGGTGGTGGAGATGGTGAGGGAGGATGTCATGAAAACCAAAGAGAGTAGAGTAGAGGAAAAGGACCAGGAGGAGGGAGGAGGGTAGAGAAAGGGAAAATATTATGTAATGATATTGGCCAAATTATATTATTATATTGTGTACAACTATGAAAATGTGACAACAAATGCTACCATTATATGCAACTATAAGGAATAAATAAAAAATATAGGACAAAATTTAATACAGTATTCTTGGGCTGAGGTTGTAACTAACTGGTAGAGTGCTTACCTTGCATGCATGAGGCCCTGGTTTTGATCCTCAGGCACCACATAAAAATAAATAAATAAAAATAAATATATTGTGTCCATCTACAACTAAAAAAAATATTTTAAAAGTCAATACAGTATTCTCGTATGCATTAATATACATATTTTCATACATATTATCATCTTAGTATGGCATATGTATTGCAATTATTGAACCAATATTAATACAACATTATTAATAAAATTTCACCCTTTATTTATATTTAGTTTTACTCATTATTTTTTTCTGTTCCAAGATTACTTCCTGATTACTACATTCCATTTAGTCAGTAAGTATCCTTAGGCTATTATTGGCTTTGAAAGTTTCTCTGTCTTTTCTTGTTTTTGATGACTTTAACATTTTAAGAAATACTGATAAAATATTTTTCATGTTGTACCAGGTTTCTGTTTGTCTGATATATTTCTCATGATCAGACTTAAGTTATATATTTGGGGGGAAGAAGACTATAGCAGTTGTTTTTATCACAAAATATCAAAGGTGCATATATTGTTGATGTTTCATCACTTGGATGAGGTAATGTTTACCAAGTTTCTCCATGTAAAATAATATTATTTAATGCATTCCATGCTATAATATTTTGGAAATATTATAGTATAAGCCCTACTGTAATACATGCATGAGCCCTACTATAATAGTAGGAAAGTATGCTGTACCTTGCTAGGGCAGAATTTACAAAAACATTTGTCTTTCTTATACCTGTGAGATTTTTCTGTTCTCTCCCAATTATTTATTTACTCAACAATTTATTTATCATAAGTATAGCCTCATGGACATTTATTTAATTCATTAGTCTATGATCAAATACTATCCAATTGTTCCATCTCTGACCTCCAGAAGCTCTGTTAATTGATTCCTTTGACACTCAGATCATGTGTGTGGGAACAAGTGCATGTTACTGTGTGTGTGTGTGTGTGTGTGTGTGTGTGTGTGTGTGTGTATTTAGCACTTTCTCACTTCCTGATACACAGTGTGCTCCAGGCTCATCATTTATGTATTTTGCTTCTGACTTAGAATTAATCATTTCTTCAAGGAACCCTAGTTCCTTTTTTAAATTGGAGAATGGTATTTTAAAAAGCCAAATCTGATGCAAGATGTTATTGGTATTACTAGGGTAGCACATCTCTAAGCCCTCTCAGCTGACAGAGTGCTAGAATATAAATATATATGCCAACCAGTGTGTATATATATACACATTAATAAATACATCTATATGCTTCATCAATTCATAACTTAAGATACACATAAGTTCATATTGGTATGTCAGATTCTAAAGCAATATGACAGAGATCATTCTGAACTGCTCCTTTTGCTTCTTTCCTACTACATCAGTGATAAATATACTTTTACCAAATGCTATTCATTTACCTACATTTTTTAATTCCAGTATTCTGGTGCAGTACCTTCAGAATTGTGAAGCTTCACTTGGATACAAGCTCAAGAATTTCAAAAATTACTAAAGCCAGATTCTTTCAACCATACCCCTCATGAGGTCTCTCTATACATTTGCAATGCATTTTCTTTTAAATGTACAGTTTTGTCTCATGGCACATTCAATGATGGATTCTACAAACTCTCATATAAATTTTTAAAGTTTTCCTGTATCAAAATTCATTCTCTTTGCTGTAACAATCTACGAATTTTGTCAAAGGAATAATGTCATGCACACACCATGATAATATCATACAGGATAATTTCAATGTTCTAAAAAAGTCTCTTTGCTTCAGCTGTTCACCCTTGTTCCCACAAAAAACATCGTCAACTACTGCTCTGTTTACATCTAATATTTTGCCTCTTACAGAATGTCATATAAAAGGAAACTATTAAATATACCTTTTTAAGACAGACTTCTTCTTAGCAATGTGTATTTGAAATATATTTATGTCTTTAGGTTAATACACCATAAATAAATTTATATATTTAAATATTTTTATGGCTCTTGTAACTAGATAATAATCTATAGTATTTCACTGTGTAGATGTAGCATGATTTATTGATTCCATCATATAGTGAAGGAATATTGATTGCTTACATTCTGGAAACATATGAATATAGCTGAAATAAACATTCCAACATGGCTTTTTTTTGTGGACATAAGTTTTCAAATGAATTTGGTAAATAGAAGTGTGGTTGCTAGACTGTAAATAACTGTCTTCCGATGTGGCTCTACTATTTTACATTTCCACCAACAATGAAAGAGTCTCCTTGTTGCTATATATGTTCTCTAGCAATTGATAATGTCAGGCTTTGGATGTTAGTCATTTTAATAGGTACATACTGGTATCTCACTGAATGATTTATCTTGTAATTTTCTAATGGTAAGTAATGTGAAAATAATTCCATATGCTTATTTGCTATTTATGTCTTCTTTGGTAAGCTGTTTGATCAGAACATTGACATTTTTGTGTGTGTGTTCGTGGTCGTGTTTATTTAGCTTTTGTTCAGTTCTAAATGTTCTTTTTTATACTTTGTATTAAAGTCTTTAAAAGACAAATGTTTTGCAAATACTTTCTCTTAATGGCACAATTTATAGTCTATTAATATGGATTAATCTCAATAGAGTCATGCTTTTGGCATTGTCTTTATAAACACATTGCTAAGTTCAAAGTCACCTATATTTTCACCACTTTTCTGTTGGAAGTTGTTATTATTTAGGTGTGTTGACCCTCAAAAGCTCACCTATGAGAGACAATGCAAGATTTAGAGGAGAAATGATTGGGTCATAGCCTTAACAGAATCAGTGAATTAATCCCTTATGGGATTAACTGAGTGGTAACTGGAGGCCAGGTGGGGTGTAGCTGGAGGATATGTTTCCTTGGGGGTGTGGCTACAGGGAATATATTTTTCATCTGTGGTGTGGAGTGTCTCTCTCTCTCTCTCCTTCCTGTTCACCATGTAAGGCTCTTCCCTCTGTTACACTCTTTTGCCTTGTTGTCCATGTCTCACCTGAAGTTCTAAGGAATGCAGCCTGCTGCCTATGGATGGAGACCTCTGAAATTGTGAGCCCCTAATAAACCTTTTCTCCTCTACAATTGTTGTGCTGGTTGGGTTCTGTAGTCACAGGAGTGAAAATACTCACCAAAAAATCGCCCTTTCAATATAAACTTTAGAATCTGTTTGTCCATATCTACAAAATACCTTACTAGGATTTGATTGGCATCATGTTGAATTTATAGACCAAGTTAGAAAAAACTTAATTTTAACCATATTTATTCCTTCAATCTATGTACATTAAATATCTCTCCATTTATTTAGAACTCCTTTTATATCTCTATCACTATTTTATATTTTTTTTTTGTAAATTGATTCTGCATATATTTTGTTAGGTTTATACTAGGTATGTCATTTTTTCTATGAGTGTGTGCTGTTGTAAAGGTTTTTTATTGCAAATTCCATCTGCAGATAACTGGTACAAAGGGAAATAATTCACTTTATTATATTGGCCTTAAAAATCTTAAATTCTGTTGCATGCCTACATTCAATTATCAGTTTCAAGAGTTTTCTAGTAGATTTATTTGGATTTTCCACACACACACAAATGTATATATATATATATATACACACAAATAAATATATCATATATCATATATAAAATCTTTAAAATCACATTTTTTACTTCCTTTGTAGTTTGACATGTGGAGTCTCTCTCTCTGCTTCCTGGTCACCATATAATCCACTTTCCTCTGCCAGTCTTCTTTTTTTTTGTGTGTGTGGGGGTGTCTCATTTTACTAACTGGGACTTCCAATACAATATTAAGTAGATTTCCTTAAGGAGCATTTTGGAGAACATATGTCCTTTTTGTGATCTAATGGAGAAAGCACCCAGTATCTAAATGTTAAGTTTAATGATAACTGCAAGTTTTTACAGATATTATTTGTCCAATACAAAATGTCCCTTTGTTCTCAGTTTATTGACAGTTTTTATCATAAATGGGTGCAGGACTGTGTTTGATGCTTTTTTCACATCAATTTACATTGTCATTGTCAAATAACCTTCACTATTCTGATATGGTGCATTATACTGATACATTTTTAAATGCTAAATAAGGCTGATATGCTTGAGTTATAACTAAATTAGTTGTGTGTCTAATTCCTTGTAAACATCATTTTATATGATATATTAATATTTTGTAGAGTATATTTACATCTGTGTTCATTGAAGAGTGATAGGTTAGTGGATTTTCTTTCTTAAAATATCATTATCTGATTTGGACTTAGGGAAACTCTGGTCTTGTAGAATGAGTTTGTGGAATGTTCCCACTGTTTATATTTTATGAATGATATTATAGAGAAATGGTCTAGTACTTCTTTAAATGCTGTAAAAAGCCCTGGGCCAGGTTGTTTTAATAGGATGGTTTTAAATCACTTATTCAATTTCCTTGACAGGTTTAGGGTATTCATTTATTTATACAGGCATTATTAAATGAACTTCAGTTATTTTATGCATTTAGTAGTATAAATGTTCCTCTAAACACTGCCATCATTGACTGCCATTTATTTTTAATTTCATTTATTTCAAGATGCTCTTATTTGCCCTTTGAAACTTCTCATTTGAATCTTGGGCTACTTGGAAATCTACTGTCTGGGTTCCAAATATTCATTATAATATTGATCTCTAATTCTCCTGCAGACTGAGAACATAGTTTTTGTTAATTCTTTTCAATTGATTAAGTTGTGTTATCTGACACAGAATGTGATCTTTTTTGGTGAATGTTCCCTTTGAGACGGGAAAAAAAAATTGAATTGAGTTTTTTCTATTGGCGCATACTATAATCAATAGTTAAGCATCAGATTAAGTTGAGTGATGTGCTGATCAAGTCATCTCTAGTGTCATTTATAAATTACAAATAGAGGAATCTTGAAGTTTTCAACTATATAAGTAATTTGTCTTTTTTCCCCCTTCAGTCTCTTAGCTTTTGCTGCATGCATTTTGACTTTAGTTAGATGTATACATGCTTAACATTTCATGCCTTCCATGTAATTGTGTCCTTTTTTATACTTGATAAGTCCCCTTGTTCTGAATCTGTGTTGTCTGAAATTAGTAGTTTCCATAACTTTCTATTAGTGTTAGTATAATATGTTTTTCTTATTTTTTACTTTAAAATTATTTAGAATTTTTCTTTAAATGGAATTTCTTGTAGAAAAAAATGACTTAGTCTTTTATTTATTTTTTAAACTTTCTGATGATTTATTCCTTATGGTTGGTATATTTTGACAATTCACATATATGATGACTATTCAGTTGGATTATTCTCTACTGTGTTTGCAGCTCACATCTGTATAATATATGTTCCTTTTTTATTTTGGCTGATTTTTCTGCCTTATCATTTTAATTTAGATAGTTTTATTTGGCTTCATCTGTTCTCAGTATATCATTTATACTTAAAAAAAGAGACTAGTTTATTTAGAGTTTATAACATTGTTTTAACAACAATCACCTTTAGGTAATAACAATATTCCCAACTGTTCCCTCCCACTGCTGGTGATATGATTATCATTAATTCCTTTTACTAATATTTATATTTACTGAAGACATTTTAACTATTATTACTTTTAACAACATCTGTCCTTTAAACAAATGAAAGATTGTATTTTAACACCATTTATTCCTTTTGCAATGGGTTTTTCTCTTTTTAAATAGATAGATTTCTACCTATAACACTTTCCTTCTGCATGAAGTAATTCTTAAACATTTCTTTTGGGACATATTTTTTGCTGATCTCTTTCACTTTTTGTCTTTTCAAGAACTTTTATTTTTTTTATAATGAAGGATATTTTCTGGAATAGAATTCGATGTTGGTATTTGCCATTTTTTTTTGTTTTGGTTCTATTTTTCACTAACACATAAAAACATAAAAATTGTACATATTAATGAGGTACCAAGTGATGTTTTGGTACATGTATACATTATATAGTATTTAAAACAGTTTAAACTTATATATTGCCTCCAACATTAATTACTTATTTATGATGAATATCCTAAAAATTCTTTTTTCCATGCAGTACATAAATGTTATCTATTGTCAGTAACATATCAAACTTTTTGCTACTGTCTGTAACTTTTGTTTCTACATATTAACTGAGTTTTTCTAATCTTTTTACCTATGTGATTTCTAAATAAAAAGAAAAAAAGCATACTATAAATTTTATACTTGTTCCTTGACAGACATTTTCATATACGATTTTTTTCAGATTTTCTTCTTTGATTTTTCTTTAATTGTAGATTGAATATAATTTGAATATGTATTTTGTTTGGTGGCTTTGGGGGATTTATTTTTTTAAAATTAGGTATCTATCTTCATTGCTGTCCCCTGACCTTCTTGAGTGTATCATTCTCTGTGGTTCCTTTGTCATTAATTTTGGAAAGTTCTTAGCCATTATTTTTAAACTTATTTCTTATGCTTTCTTTTTTTCTTTCACTTCTTGCACAGACTATCTAATTCTTTAATCTCCATTCTTTCTGAATTTCAGATAGAGACATTTCTCAGCTTACTTTTAGGCTCATTGATTTTTTTTTTCTCTTGGCTGAAATCTCCACTATTTTAAAAGTGGTATAGCTGCCTCTTCCAAACCCTACACCTGTCCTTGACTGTAGCCTTCCCATATATCTCCTTGAAAGTGTGACTCTAGTTGAGATTTTTATTTATTTTTTCTTATTGTTCTTTGTTTCTGTCTTTGTTTTTTGCCAGAACAGAGGGTTAGAGTAAGAGAATGAAGAATCTAAATAAAGGATTGTGAGTTTGTTTGTTTGTTTTGCATGGGAGAGATGTATTCCAAGCTTTTGACATGTTGGAACTGAAACCAGTAATCTAGTTCATTCAGTTTTTGTTTCTGCTTATTTAGCATTTTCCTAATTTTGCCTCAACCCATATTGTCATTTAGAATTGTGATTGGATCTAGGCTTTGTATTGTCATATATGTTATCTCTGTATTGCTTCTACTTTCATAATAGGGTACCTCTTAAAATTCCATGTCTTTTCTAAAGCTTAGTATACAATTTCCTAACATTTCAACCATCATATTCTGAGAAATCAGTACTATTCCCTAAATTCCTATTGCTGTTTAAATCTTTCTGCTTCATGTTTCACTGCCTAGATATCTAGTCCTAACAGTAATCTAAGCAAGTACTCAAACTGTTTAATTTACAATCTATTCAATGTAATTTCTATAATCTATTGAATATAATTGGTTCAATACATTTGAAATTGTATGAACATGTATGAATGTACATGCATACATAGGAATCAATAGCTTTTAAGCAATATAATGATGAGTATTCCAATTTCATTTTTCATTACACAAATTCTACTCTTTATATTTTAGAATTAAAAACAAACAATAAGAAATTGCATAATTTGGCTAAAGATTAGATAGGTAAAATTTTAATTTTATCTTAATATCTTGAAAATGAAGATTACTAGAGATAATTTCCTACATATAATTTAAGAGCTGTCATGGTTATTTCACATAAAAATTTATTCTTTGTTGCTATTTTTACATGAAAAATGTTAAGACGAATTTTGCTGACCTTAACCCATGAAAACAGACAGAAGTACAATTTCAAATACTTTGTTGCTTTTGCATATTTGCATTCTTCAACTCATTTTCAACATTTTCTTGGTGCAGATGACTTCTGGGCCAAAGGACACAGCTTCCACACTACCTCTTCTCACCACAAGTATTTGTCCACTATGTGGCAGTAGGAATGATTTCCATTCTACAGTTCATGCAAAGCAACCTATTTGGACAGCTGAGTTAGCTGATGTTCTCATTCCAGTTTGGAATTCCTCAGTTTGGACATCATAAGCAGCTGTCCAACTGCCTTGCTTTGGTCTCAGTATGTGTCCAACAAATCTATCTGGAGAGCAAGTTAATGAGCTAGTCAAAATTAAAGATCTTTATGAGAAAAATTGGAACAGTTATTTATTTCTTTCAATCATTGAGGATAATTAACATTTGATTTCATACTATTTCAGAGTTTCAGATGGTTCATTGCTTATATATGCAGGCTTTATAAATGTATGACCTCTGGGATGTACAGAGGGAACATTAATTTTCTGCCCATATTTTTAAAAAATTGCCTGAAAAAATCACCCATTTGAATTTCAGATTTTAATATAAATTTAAATTGCTAGTTTTGATCTATTGATTTACTTTGATAAAAGTTTCTACTTGACAATGAATGACTGAGGATAACTAGATGTCAGTATCGTTTCTTCTATAGTCCTTATTATTCTACAAACTTTAAATTTTAGTACAACTAAAAGGTATAAAATTTGCACTAGCTTTCAGCATAGTCACATTATCTATTTTAATACATAAGCATCATTAAAATTAAGCAACAGATGGGCACCCTATGGAAACATTTTGAGCTCTGGAACCCAGTAAGTCACCTAGTGCTGGCTTGACTCAATCATGTCAAGAAAATTAAATACCAAATGGTTAGTTATTAATAGTTCTGCTTTAACTAAGAGGAAGTGTTGAATTCCTCTTCCTCTCATTCATAGTCACAAAAAATCAATTTTTCATTAATTTTACAATTTGCAATTGAGTGATTTAGGATTTTTAAATTCATGATAAATCAATGTTACAGAAATAAAAGATGGCTATTATTTTCTGACAAAATGTTGAGAGGAGTGGGTTGACTTAAAATAGCACTATGTGTCCAAATACCTTTGTTTTTATAGGAGATAGATCATAGAAACAAAGAGGTGATAATCACTGCCACCAATTCACTCAATTATAAATCAGCAACATGTGATAAAAAAGGTATGCTAGATCCTCATATATTTTTCTCACTATATCTCATTGCCTCCTTATATCAAAAAATAGATTGGAGGTCAATTTTACCTTGTAGTCAGAATAAATTAAAAATTGTCAACTATCTAGTGTTTATATTAAATATTCCAAAATGTAAATATAGAGGATTACTCTGAAGCTAATATTTTCATATCTTTCTGAAAATAAGCAAAAGATTATTAATTCTGTTTGATTTTTTTTCCTGAGTACTTTCCTAATTAATGAATATTCATAATGAAAATTACATTTGAACAGTTACTCACAGAAAATTGAGGTTGAATGAAATTTCACATTTTTCAAATTGTAAGAAAGAAGAAGTGGTTGCCCCCTACCCTCAGAAAATAAGAAAATCTGATGTATAGAGAGCTTTCCCAACCTCACAGAGGGACAGAGGTATTGGATTTGTAATGGTGAACAATGTGAAATACAGCTTCACATGTTTTATCTTCTTTAACTATACTTAGTTTTTCCTAGTTATGGTCTTCCAAATGTTATCACAGAACTATCAGCAAAGAATCAAGTACTGTTATTTGAAGAAAAAAATGTAGACAGAATCGGAATGCATATACTTCTATAGTAGCCTATTATTCTTTAACCATTAATTCCATTACTTTTTTGTCATAAAATATTCAACCCAACTAGTAACCATTTTTACAGTGAATCATCTGAATGTACCAAAATCTTTACACAATGCAAAAGAATATATATTCTGTCATTATACTATACACTCCATTCTGGTCACAGAAACTTAACACTTAGCCCTTTCTCTATTAATATTGGATGGCTCCCTTTTACCTGATCTTGAGACCAGAGCTGTAATATTTATTCAGGCATTTTCCATTTGTGTGATTGAAATAATTTTAAAGTCAACTTTACTATCTATAAGTAGAGCTCTCAACATATTTGAAACCTAATGTTTTAGTAGTTTCTCAGATTCTATTTCTAATTTTAATCATTAGAAAATTATTCAATTCATCACCAAAGCTACATGACAATTACTATTTGATATTTCTAAACATTGTGGTCAAGATTTTGTCTTTGATTAATCGAACTACCAAATATTGTCATTATTTGTATAGATGTAAATGTTTTTCCTATAGATCAAGTATTTTAGAAATTATTAGGAGCCAAATAAGGGAAAATACTTTATTTTTTAAATCTGAGAAATAAAGGTTTATTATACATTAACTAAATTTTTGACAACTTTAAATATCCTTTCTGCAAATAAAGGAAATTTAATCATAGGTACATAGAAGTAGAGAAATATACATTTTCAGAATTTTATCATTTAAAGTTGGCCATGATTCATGTATTACAACTTGGTTGTATGATTTAAAGCCTCAAAATTAATGAAGCATATGGACAGCACTTTCACAGATAATAAAGTCTCATTAACATCGAAGAAATTGAATTTCATAAAATGATTTCCTTGCTATTTTCCTTGTTTTCTGTAAAAAAAATACAAGTCTTCCTTTCATTTTGTTTCAATGGCTCTTGATACTTCTACCTTATTGCCACATATACAACATTACACAGTTTTTATGCTTGATTGATAATATTTTTGAGACTCTATCAACAGTTAGTGAGAAGATGATACACATCAATGATAAACATGGGAGTTCCTACCATTTTGTTAAACAGTAGAGGTTAAGAGTATGTATTTTAAACTGCTTGGACTCAAATTCCTGGTCTGTGCTATAGACCTGGTCATATCTGGTACCTCAATTTCACTATCTGTAAAATGGTACCAATAATAATATTCACTACAGCCTTTATTGTAAGCTGTACATTAATTAAAATATATAGAGTATCAGTAAAAATATCAAAAGCATATCCTATCATTACTATAATAAATTATGCATTTTTATGTTTAAAAACTAGAAAAACTAAACTATAGAAAATTAAAAAAAACAATAGAATAGAGAAAAAATTTCAAATTAATTTTTATTAGCATTTCCTTATATTCTTGGTTCTTGGGTCTTAAGTTTTTATGTAGTATTAACATTATCTTGTGTTATGTACAGATTCTCCCTTCTCTGCTACAAAAACAAACAAACAAACAAACAACAAAAAAACCAATAATGCCTTACCCTAGGAAGCCACATGAAAGACTACTAGATAGAACATTGGTTGATTTGGGCAATTAATGTTCTCTTAGGATTTGAGGGAGCCTCCCTGCTCCCACTGAAAGTTATAAATATAAGAATAGGTGATGCACAGGCAACAAAGGATAACAAATAAAGTTTATCACTCATGTAATAAAAAAAACATAATTATTCCACAAGAAAAACACAGGATTGGTCTGCAGTAAAGCAATAGATTTGAGAGTTATCAGCTGGGGCCTGGATGAAGAATCTATGTGCAAATTCTATTTGCAAGTGAAGAAGTCTTTAAGCTTTGTTATCAACTCCCAGAGGTGGAGCAAAAAGGAAAATGGTGGTGTAGAACCTGAAATCTGTCAGTGGTCACATTAAAAATAGAGTTTGACTCTTTATTACAAATTTGTACCATGAATATATTTTACTCCATAAAAGCAAAATGAGGAAATAAATAGTTACTTACCATCAAGGGATAGTGAAAATACAAATATTAACTTATCATATAGTGTAGAATGACTCTTTTGAAAATGGCTCTAAAAGAAGCAAAGGCGTCACTATCCTTAAGGTTAATAACAGAAATGCAAATGATCTGAATTTTCTATCTGGTGTATTGGCAAAGAAAAATTATTCAAATCAATAAAACTCCAAAATCCTATCTTGGTACTAGCAGATAAAAAACAGTAATCTGATGAACTGATTAAAATATTGAGTTTTGTTTCAGTAGCAGTGAGCAGTTATAAGGAAAAGGTAAGTACTATGAAAAATAGCAACAGAAATTAAATATGTAAATTAATGAAAGGTAGGTGCTATATTGAAATTAAGAATAAAGGTTAGTAACAAGTAAGGATCAAGAACTAAAATAAACCCCTGAACAAATGATCTTTCCATAGTTTTAAATATAAGATTTAATATCAGAAAACAAAGATTACCTCATTATTAACAGAAATTTAAAATTTAAAAGTATGTTTTAATAAAAATCTGCAGAATTCATTAAAACATCTCTTTTAGCAAAAGCTTAAAATTAAAGCACAAATAAAGTAAAATAATTCTTCACTTAGTATGTTATTATTCAGAAACAAAATAACAAGTATGTTGTCAAGGTAATGTAGCATTATTTCATTTTAGGAAAAAACTGAAAACAATATGAATGCTTGCAGTAAAGGGACAAGTGGCTAAAGAATAGAATACCCACCTTGTCCTGTATTATATGTCTGAATGAGTGAATTAGAGCTTCTTTAGGATTTGTGTATAATGTACATTTAAAATAAGAAAGCTTAAGTTTTAAAATATTGTTTTTTTGTATATATTACAAATTTTAAAAGTAAATAAATACACACATGCATACCTAATTGTATCTTTTATAAACATAGAAAAGTGTAGGAAACTATACATAATACTTTACGTTTGTTTTCCAAAGGCAATCATCATCCACAAGGAATTAATTAAAAAGAAATAACTATGGGCAAATGGCAGAAAGATCAGTAAATTAAAGGGGGGAGACAAGGGGAGATACTAGGGACTGAATTAGAACAAGATATGTTTCATGGATTCTACTCTCATGTATAACTAAAAAGAACCAATAAAAATAAATTGAAAAAAAAAGATTGAAGATAGAGAAAATACTTCTCTATATATTTTGGATTACTTAATTCAAAATTTATTAAGAGAGAAAAGACATAGATGTAGTGAAAACCTTTAAAATAATAAATACCTGACTGAAATATCCAATGGCCTCTGAAAAAAGGCCTAATAGTGGAAGCCAGAAAAAGGAGAAATTGTAGTAAAAATATTTAAATATGTATGTAATATGCTACAGTATTGTTTAAGTTTTTATGAATGTGTATTTATGTACTTTTAAAATATTATAAAATTCATAGGATAAATTTTCACATTGATAATTGATCCCATATGAAATTGGAAAGAGCAAAAGAAATATTTAGACGAGATTGGGCGCGTTCGGGAATTCATAAATCGAGTCAAATGTATGAAAGATGTTATATCATGAGCTCTGTAATGTTTTGAACAATCAATAAAAAAATTTAAAAAAAAGAAATATTTAAGTGATAATTTTTAAAATTTTTATTAGTCATGAAGGAGTTTTGGTGCAATCTGTAGTGAGCAGATTGACTCAAGTCTCTAGTTTCCATAATCATTTAAAGTTCTGCAAAACCCAGAGATCTATTGGAACAAATTGCCCAGTTGGTCGAATAAGCAGAAACCTGTTGTCTGAAGAAATGTAAAATTCCTGCAGGAAATAAAATTCTGATATGGAATAAAAATTATATATTATAACTTAAGTAAAAGTTTCTAAAAATTTACACAAGAAAATATTTCTACAGTCACTGATATACAAAAGAGTTAGATGTCTTAAAATCTAATGAAATGAGGGCTGACATAGGTGAAAATAGTATGATATACAAACATGACATATCTATCTATTCTTGTCCCAGCCCTTCAAGTTTTTGAAACAGTAATTAGTATAATTGGTTAAATGTTGCTGTGTGGTTTATAATTGCTGAAACTACTATTGCACTATTATTTAATTAAGCTTTGACTTGTAAAAATATCCTAAATTTTTATATGTGCAATCAATCATATTCCCCCCACCCCATCATTTATTTTAAGCAACTCCTTATTCTTTAGTTAATTCATAAAATGAATACAGTTTCTATAATTTTAGCCTGAGCACAAGATTCACTATGACTAGGAAATTTCTTAAGTTTTTATGTTTTGTCATACATACCTACTCAGCTATTGGATTTTTAAATTGTAGTAACCAGAAAAACAAAATTATCAAAACATAATTAGGGGCTGAGATTTGAGATAGGATGATTTACACCAAACAAATGCAGGCTTATTGAGTCACACTTTTTTCTGATTATAAAAATATAATTTTTCTTTATTGAGGGAGCTTAGATCAGTTTATTTTATTGTCTGAAGTTTGACAAAAATTCTCTCTTTTAAAGAAGAATAAACTAATGGATATAAATAAGTATAATGATTTGAAGCTGAAACTGGAAGGAACAATTCATGCTAACCTACTTTATATATAAAGAACTGTTTTTTTATAATTTTATGTAGAATCTAAACTAAGCCTACCTATCACTTTTGGTTTTACTGCTCAAGATTTAGAAAGGTAAAAAATAAAAATAAATAAAGCCTGAAAGGTTAAAAAAATGGAGCTTTTATAAAAGTAAATCATAGCAATTTACATAGCAGACTCAGAACCATATAAGCAGTATTCCATTTTATCATTTTCCTAATTTTTTTCTTGAAAAATCAGATGTTATAGCATAATTTGTTCCTATTTTTGGACTATATGTTTATATCATCTTGTTAAATAGGCAAAGGTTTAGAAATTTGAATAGTGTTAAAATATTTTCAGTCTCTGGATGCTGCAACTTCTCATGAAATGTTGCTACTTTTAATTTCCAATGACACTTTACAAGTTATTTGCCAAGCTTGCACATTTGAAGCAGCATCTCATTAAGTAAACTTCCAGTACTAATATTCTCTATTTATTTGCTATAAATTTTTGCATAAGTAGTAGATTGTAACTCATATTGATTTTGTGTTTAAAGATGTGAAAGATAAAATGAATAGGTAGGGTATCAGATATAAAATTTAGTATTTATCATAAATTCAGGAAGAACTTGAATACTATCTTGGTGACTTTGAAAGTTTTACTATCCTAGAGAACAATTATGATATTGCTCTTCACAATTTCTTTCTTCTAAGGTATAACTTTGATGTGATTGTAAGTTAAAGATATTCTCTTTTTGAAATACCAACTTGACCTGGAAGAAATCAAACATTTCCCATGTACCATGGTCTCCAATCATATGTGACCTATTTCTGCATCACTTTTAGTTTGAAGTTAAGCAGAAAATCACACTGAAATTGTTTAAAAAGGTGATAAATATCTCTTTATGCAAAATCTTTTTTGGGGGGTTGCAGTAATCACAAGTGATTCAAAGCTTGTCACTTACTTAGAAATGAAATAATTAAAAATGCAGATAATGAAAAGAATTTCTTGCGATTTACTATTACATTTGTTTAATGTATCTACCAGTTTGGTTCTCAAGAATTTATAAAATATCTTTATTTTACAATCCACAAAGGATGGAGATGATTGTCAACATACTCTTAAAGATTCTTTTTTATCAAATATTCCAAACTTCTGCAGAAATTGAACAAAACATTCAGTATTTCTTAAAGTGTTTTAAAATTATTTTAAAATTAAATTATTTTAAAATAATTAAATATGTAAGTGCATCTTTATATAAAAAGAATTTAATAAGATATTATAATTAAATCAAAGATACCTCTTTTTATATGTATATTCTATTATGTGACATCTACTTAGATATAATACCTAAGTCTGTCTTGCAGGATAATTTGCCTGGTGTTCTTGGATAGACACATTTCTCCCCTTTCTTCTTTGTGGTTCTCAAAAATAACAGTGAAATGTGCTAGGAAGGTAATGTGCTGAAATGTGAAACTCACTGCCCAGTCCAGGCTTTGCTTCAATCCCTCCTAGGATGGATTCAATGTTTTTACCCAGCTATCATGTTGCCCTGGAGTAAAAAACTCAGCAGGCTGTTTTTCCAGCACCCTCTGATGTGCTGCAAGTGAAATTCCACCTGTCCTGGGTAGCTTTCCTTAGCCTTAATGTGTGTGTAAAGTGGGAGAGAGGGGCAGCTCACCGCAAATCCTAGATGTCTACTGACCTTTACTATTTATCTGTAAGTAAAAAATCATTTCATGTTATTTATTCTGTATTTTCTTTCACCAAAGGTGGTGGGCAATGTGCAGCCTAAGACACAGTCTGCTGAAGCAGTAACCAAAGCACAGAGAACCTGCTTTACATGCCTAAATAGCATTTTCTTAAGTTCTAATTTGTTATATATGATAGCAGAATGCATTAAAACTCATATTACACATATAGAGGACAATTTTTCATATCTCTGATTGTAAACAAAGTATATTTACACCATTCGTGTCTTCATAAATGTACTTAGGGTAATATGATGTCCATATCAATCCACCATCTTTTTTACCTCCATGCTGCCTCCCTTCACCTCCCTCCGTTTTGTCCTACCTAAAGTTCATCTATTCCTCCCATACTCCCCACCATCCATTATGAATCAGCATCCTTATATCAAAGAACACATTTGCATTTGGTTTTTGGGGATTGGCTAATTTCACTTAGCATTTTATTCTCCAACTCTATCCATTTACCTACAAATGCCATAATTTTATTATCTTTTATTGCTGACTAATATTTCATTATGTATATATACCACAGTTTCTTTATCCACTCATCTATTGAAGGGCATCCAATTTGGTTCCACAGTTTAGCTATTGTGAATTCTGCTACTACAAACATTGATATGGCTTTGAGCCTGTAGTATGTTGTTTTTAAGTCATTTGAGTATGGACCAAGGAGTGGGATAGCTGGGTCAAATAGTGGTTCCATTCTCAGTTTTTCAAGGAATTTCTATATTGTTTTTCATATTGGCTGCATAAATGGGCAGTCCCACCAGCAGTGTATGAGTGTGCCTTTCCCCCCCCAAATCCTCATCAACACTTATTGTTGTTTGTGTTCTTAATAGCTGTCATTCTATCTGGAGTGAGATGAAAACTTTGAGTAGTTTTGATTTGCATTTCTGTAATTGCTAGAGATGTTGAACATTTTTTCATGTATTTGTTGATTGATTGTATATCATCTTCTGAGAGGTGTCTTTTTAGTTCCTTGGTCCATTTATTGATTGGGTTATTTGGTTTTTGGTGTTTAGCTTATTGAATTCTTTATGTAACCTAGAGATTAGTGCTGTATCTGTTGTATGTGTGGTGCAATTTTTTCCCAAGTTGTAGGCTCTCTATTCACCTTGCTGATTGTTTCTTTTGCTGAGAAGAAGCTTTTTAGTTTTAATCCATACCATTTATTGAGTCTTGATTTTAATTCTTGTGCTATAGGAGTGAGTCTAGGGATGTTGCAGCCTATTCCAACATGATGGAGATTTGGGCCTACTTTTTCTTCTAATATGTGCTGTATCTCTGGTTTAATTCCTAGGTTCTTGATTCATTTTGAATTGAGTTTTGTGCATGGTGAGAGATAGGGACTTAATTTCATTTTGTTGCATATGGATTTCCAGCTTTCCCAGTACCATTTGTTGAAAAGGCTATCTTTTCTCTAATGTATGTTTTTGGCGCCTTTGTCTAACATAAGATAACTGTAATTTTGTGGTTTATTCTCTTTGTCCTTTATTCTGTGCCATTGGTCTACCAGTCTATTTTGGTGCCAGTACCATGCTGTTTTTGTAACTATTGTTCTGTAGTATAATATATGGTCTGGTATAGTGATGCCACCTGCCTCACTCTTCTTGCTAAGGATTGCTTTAGTTATTCTGACTCTCTTATTTTACCAGATGAATTTCATGACTGCTTTTTCTATTTCTATGAGTAATGCCATCAGGATTTTGATTTTGATTGGAATTGCATTGTCTGTATAGTGTTTTTGGTAGTATGGTCATTTTGACAATATTAATTCTTCATATCTAAGAACAAGGGAGATCTTTCCATGTTCTAAGGTCTTTAATTTCTTGCTGTCTAAATAGCATTTCCGCATGTGACTTGCATGAAAAGATCATGTGCTTTACACAGTATACATTTTATTCTTTTTTAAAAAAATTTGAAGCTGAAAATCTTACCATTGTTTTCAGTGTTTCCAGATGAATACAAAATTTTTTTGATCATTCTGTAATGTGATGGTAAAAAATATACATATATAAAAAACACGAAGGCAATAACACCCCATTCTCTTTGCAGTTTGCTGAGATCTCATACTTTTCTGTTCCTTTTCACAGAAAATTTTCCTCTTCAGTTCTTTATATATCATTCCCCTTTTTATCTTCATAGTCTTGCTACATGTTTGCATCTCTTAATAAGATATTGTTTACTATAAAAATTTATATAATGTAATAGATTCTGTTTTTTCAACAATGTTTTTCCTTCAGTACTATAATGAAATCAATCAATTTCTGTTTATATCATTTTAATTAATTAATTTTCACTGCTATTCTAAGTTACTTTTTTTCAATAATAATATTTTGTAGGATCAGTTAAAGTTCAACAACTTATTTGTTCTCTGTTCCTGAATACTAAATTGGAGTATAGGTCATATTGGTCAAATACAGAGAGGGGTTCCATTGTTTAGTGCGTTCCAGTGGAAAAGAATGTATGACATGGCTCATATATTTGAATTCGTTTTCTTTTGACCCTTTTTATTGCAGTACAATATAACCCCTTTTTATATTGCAAGGGGTTAAATGATTACTTAGAATTGGAAGTCAACCCAAATTATTTTCCAAAGTATTTTTGGTATATATAATTACAGAGAATTGTACAGCAAACAACCCCTTATTCATGCTTCTATTTCTTGTTCTTTCACAATCACTTGATATTAACAGAACTTTATGTTTTTCTGACTTCCAAGTATTCAATAATTTTGCACTATGGATGTATTTTGCATTCTTTAGTTACTAATATAAATAATGCTAATTTAATGAAACCATGGGCAAGGTAACTTATTTTTTTCTTTTTTCCTCTTTTCTGAAGTACTAAATGATTTTTGTTTGTTTGTTTGTTTGTTTTACTTTGTTTTTTTGTTGTTGTTGTTACCAGGGATTGAACTCAAGGTCACATAATGTTTGAACCACATATCCCCAGCCTTTTTTTTTTTTTCTTATTTCTTACCTTCTTAATTTTCTTCTTTAGAACAATTATGGAACTACAAGACATATATGAAATTTATAAAATTGTAAAGAACTCCTCCATAAAGCTTCATATTGTTTGGAGATTCTTAATGGAGTATGTAACTGAAAATCATGAAAAAAAAATTTACAAGAATATCTTTCCAGTGTGAATGTTTTATGATTTATTCCAAATCTGTTTTGTGTCTTGGGATAAGGTAAGATTGGACTAGGATATGCAAAACAAAACAGCTCCCCAAATAGTCTTTTTTAATTAATATAATTATTTTAACTAGGTATATATAACAGCAGGATGCATTTTGATTTATTTTACACAATTGCAGCACAACTTTCAAATTTCTATGGTTGTACACAGTGTACTATCACACCATATGTGCAGTCATACATGTACCCAGCCACATTTTGTATTTGATTTAGAGACATAGTCTCTCTGAGTTGCTTAGGGTCTCACTTTTGCAGAGACTGGCTCTGAACTCATGATCCTCCTGTTTCATCCTTGTGAGCCTCTGAAATTACAGGTGTGCACCATCATGCCTGGCTATATTAAATCTTTTGACTAACTTTCTTTCTGCTCTTCTACTTTTCTTGTTTTTGTTTTATTTTATATCTTGTTTTACTTATAGTATTTCTGTATATGGTTTAGACAGTGTCTAAAAGACATGGGTGTTCCAAATACTATTTGGACATATGTATCTTATCTTTTAAATGTACTCAATAAAACCCATGGATAAATGTTATATCTACTGAGGATAATTTTAGTTACAATTATTTTTAGAAATGTTTCTATCAAGATTACAAGTTACTGCCTGACACAGTGACACATACCTTTAATCCGAGTGGCTGAGGAGGCTGAGGCAGGAGGATGACTAGTTTAAAGCCAGCCTCAGCAAAAGTGAAGCACCAAACAACTCAGTGAGACTCTGTCACTAAAGAAAATACAAAAATAGGGCTGGAAATATGACTCAGTGGTTGAGTGCTTCTGAGTCCAATCCCCAGTACCCCCCACAAAAGATTAAAATTTATTGTCAAAAAATGAAAAGTAATTTCTTGTAGTTATTTTTTAAATTCCTATAACATTTTAGTTCTTATTTTTTTTTATTTTTTAAATTTACTTGTTTGTGATGTCTCTCTTAGAATCACATTTAATCCCTTGACCCTATTCTTCCTTGTTTCTACATGTTTCCACTTATACTGTTTTATATTCATGTGTACATTTGTTTATTCACATGCATATGTGAGTGTGAAAGGTAAATATACATTGTGTGTTACATATATAAAGTATGTGTGTGTGTGTGTAGTATATGGCATATTTATGTGTGGTTTTTGTGTGTGATATGAGATGTCTGTATAGATGTAATGGGATGTGGTATGTATGTTTTATGCATGGTGTGTGTGTGTGTGTGTGTGTGTTGACTATATGTTTGTACATTTTGGAACTAAATATCTGGGAATGATATGAAGCCTCCTGGTGTTTGCTTTTCCAGGGTGCTCATGTTCTAGTATGAATTCAGGTTATAAAGTGGAAATAACACCTTGTCCAGAGTTGTAGAATTATCTAATACGAAACTTGGTAAGCTGTACTCTATAATCATTTGCTGATTAAATAAAGGGGAAAAAGCATCTGAAGATTCTTGGACTCTATAAATATTGACCATGAAAGTACTCAGCCAGATTTTGTCCTTAGATATGAGGGAACTTTGCCACAATAAAAGCTGATTAACTAGGTCTGCACAAAGGAAAATATAAAGCCTATAATCAAAGTGCAAACCAAAATTGCTCAAAATTGCTTCAAATCATAAACTATAATTTAAATTATAATTAATATTCACACAAAACTCAGAAAATATTCACACCATTATTATCACTGAATGGGTTTTTATTGTCATATTGGTCAAATACAGAGAGGGGTTCCATTGTTTAATGTGTTCCAGTGGAAAAGAATGTATAACATGGCTCAATATCAAAGACATTTCTTTTGTCACATAATGAGAAAATATTGAAATGCTTCTTTCATTATGAGCATGGTATATGGAAAAATGTAAACATTATTGTGACTTACGGAATTAGATATATGCTAGGAATAGAATTATACATTATTATGATTTTCTATTTTGTTGTATATAATATTTTCATTCCTTTAGTCTCTTACCTCAAGCTTCCTTAGCTTTCCATCACTGTGGTCTTTCAGATATGGTGCACAATAATAACTTCAATATAAAATGCTGACAGAATTCTAGAAATTAGCAATCACCACGTCAGCACTTAATATGAAATTCTGAGAATAAATTTTAACCTTTTCATCTTCTAAATTGTATCTTGTCTTATTAAAAAACAATTTCTCCTTTTTTTTTCTTTCCTTATTAGCACACTTGTTGTTATTTAAAATAAGAAAATGTACAGTATCAAACAATTCTGAGATCCTCACCCTGTACTTTGAGAACACAACAGGACAAGTGAAAGTGATATTATCACAAAGGGTGACTGCTTAAATTCATTTATTATGCAAAATGACTCTGATGATCAGTTTCTTATTGAAATTGTAAAAGGAGAAAAGGTTCAGAATGTCATAAAAATGAAAAAAAAAGTATTTTCATGAATTCATTGACCTTTCCATTAATATCATAACAGAGCATAATCACTAAGGCTTTTAAATTAGCAAGGTAGCTCAGTACAAAAGGATGGCTTGAGAAATCTCAGGGGTTTGTTGCCAGAACAAGGCCCTGACACTAAAAGTAAAAGGGTAAATGAGAATCATGTTTAGCATTGACCTTTAGGTCCCACAGCTGCTTATCACATACCTTGTCTTTTTGCCTTACTGTTGCACTTTAGCTTATTAAAATTAATTGTGTTCTATTTTAGATGTTAAGAATTTTTAGTTCACAACCTTTGCTGTTGAATATATGGTAGTGTTTTTTTTCTTTCTGTCACTGTTGATATGTCATGATGGTAATTCCAATTATGCTATATAAATAAAGTAAAATAGATCTTGTAATTTTTATTAAAAATTATAAATGAAATATAAAATGAATAAGAACATAAAAGTCACAAGATCCAAAAAAGAAAATTTTGGTGTAGGAAAAATGAGATAAACAGGGCTTGTAAATTGTGTTTCATACAATTGCATTTAAATGAATTTTTATCTATTTGAAATTATATTTTCTATTGATATATACCATAAGCCCAGAGAAAATTATTTGCCTATTACATTAACAGTATTACTGGAAAGATTTTGTAGTTTATATTTCTTGATGTTGCTACCCACAAGCAAGTATGTGGGTTTTGAGAAGTATAGTATTGGATCTCTAGTGTAGATGGACAGTATGATTTATTCTTTATAAAGAAATAGTTAGCCCCTAATTTACCCCTCTTATCAGATGAAGCTTTGATATTTAGCACCTGTATGTCGGTATTCTTCAAACCATACACTAACAACTATATAGTAAATGGGACAATGAGATTTTTTTTAAAAAAGGTAAGGTTTGTTAATAAGGAATAAATATATTAGTTTGGGTTCTATCTCACATATACACACACATACAGTGTAGTATATATGTGTATTTGTGTGTAAATATGTGTGTACATACATATATACATATATTTATTCTATGTATATATGATGTAAGGAACTATCTAATTATCTAATACTCTCAAGATTTACAGTAGTTAGGAATCATATTTATTTTAATTTTACATGTCATAAAATTAGTGAAGAAAATTTTGTTACATGGAAAAAAATCTAACTTGTGAGTTGGGAGACAATTTTCCTTCTAACCCAGGATACATTTAAGAGTATGAGTGAGCTCATAATAGAAAATAAACTCAACAAACGTAATCAAAAACTACAAGGGGTTCCAAAGTCATGTTTACTTCACAATCAATAGGTGGCAGAATTGGAGCCGAATCCCAAATATTCTGATGGCAAAGTCTGATTCTTAAAATCTATACTGCCTCCAAACTGTCATTGTTAATTTATGAGTCACACTGTATAATTCTGCTTTCCTTTAAACTAAAGTCCAACATTTTTTAAAAGAATTTTTTATAACCAAAAACAATGCTTTGATGGTGGGGCTGCATCTTCAAATACATAACACTGAGTCTTAATAAAACTGACTTCAAATTTATATACTTTTAGAAAGAAGAAACAAGAGAAAAATGAACCAAGCAAGATGTAGAAAATATAATATTGTGATATAGAATGACATGAAAGTTTAGCATTGATAGTATAGTCAGAACAAAAAATTTAAAATATGACATTTAAGATGATTTCAGAAAAATGGGGAGTGCACTAAGAAACACACCAAGGAAATAATAATCAGGAAAAAGATAAAGCAGTGGCAAAGCCCTTGTGCTGAGAAACAATTTGGAGAGTTCCAGGATATGAAAGAAATTTAACCAAGTAAGCTAGGAAGAAAGAGAATAAGCTGAGGTTAAAAACATTCACAGACACTTCAAGAATATGACAAGGCATTTGAATTTATTCTAATTACTTTGGAAAGCTTTGAAAGGTTTAGATTATTTCATTAAAACTCTTTAATATTTACTATGAGTAAGACACTGTGCTGAAATTACATAAAGGATAAAGAATGTTTGTAATGGGACACATGTAGATCACAGACAGGCCCAAGACAGCCCTGCCAACACCCCTGGAGCCCTGTAAACTCATAACAGTCCTGCCAACACCAGCAGAGACCCACACTTGGCCCAGAGACAGCTTACAGCAACACCACTGCATGCCATAGAGCTGCATCTTTGAACACATCACACAATGCCCCCCCCCGCGCACACACACACACACACACACACACACACATTTGACACTCAATCACTGAAATCAGTTGCCTCCATCTTGGAACATCTTCCTTGCAATCTTTAGTTGGGGCAACTCCCAGCTTGGAATACTGGCTGGGCAGGTACTGATACTCTCCAACTCCCCTTTGTACCTGGCAGCCGCTAACCTCACACAGTGCCTGCCCAATGTAAAACAGATCTCCAAGATAGGTGCACAGTCCCCAGAATGTAACCCACAAGATCTGCAGAGAGAAAGGTCCCTGATTAGGAAGTAGAAAGGGAGAGGGTGAGTGAGATACAGTTTAGAGACTAAACTAGAGAGCAGGAACTGTGAGGTCTACAGGTGATATAAGGAGATAAGACCAAGAACCCACATCACATGAGTGGACCCCAAAGGAGATCCTTGGGGCACAGTCTTCCATCTGGAACCAGCTGGTGCCATACTCCACTTTCTGGTGCCCAGCAGCCAAGACCATCCCTCCCATGCTGGTAACTTTCAGAATCCTGAGGGTGGAAAAACCAGCAAACAACAGACAACCCCACCTACTGGATGAGAAGGGAAGCAGAAAAGACACTGATCTTAAACCAAAACAATTCTTGTTTCTTCTTTCGATATTTTTTTTTTCCTCCCTCTCTATTCTCCTGCACTCACATCCCCAACATTTGTGAAACCAAATACTGTTGAATTAGGATACTGAGCAGACTGGGGTATCTGAATAGTATATTACAGTTGTGTTGTATATTCTTTAATCTCCTATTTTAACATTTTTTATGTTTCTTAATATTTATATGTGTTTGTTTTATGTACTCTATTGTCTTTCTACTTACTTGACTCCCCAAAATACTTCCTTCCTCTTCTGCTACTAACTATCTTCTTTAGATTCCTCTTCCACACTTCCTAAAATCTAATAACTTCATATCCTCACCTTCTACTCCCTCAAAAACTCATCTTACACCTCACTACTGGTTCTTTCTCCACCATCAGAAACTGTAAACCCATTTGCAAACAAACTCTTTATATTGTAGATGATAATTGAACTCACCATTCCTCTATATTATGACAAAATGGTAACAATATACATCTTTCTAACAACTCTTTGATTTAAGGTTGTATAGTGTTTGTATTGGGAACTATTAACAATGTTTTTCCCCTAAAAGGAGAGGTATTTATTTGAACCCTGCAGGGGCACTATAAGCCTTTAGCATGAAAATGGTAATGCCTCAGATCTGCAGTGCTAGAAGGGAAGACACATGAACAACATGAAAAAAAAAAAAAACCACAGGAAAAAAGTAATACAAACAAATCAAGATACTACATTATTAGACTCCATGGTCAGCACAACAGAAGCAATAACAAAGAAGAAGCTCAGGATTTATATAATTAAAAGGATAAATTAAAGGATGATATAAGACAGCAAATACAAGCAACAAAAGATCATTTCAATAAAGACCTACATAAGTAAATACAGGAAGCAAAAGATTACTTCAACAAGGAGATAGAGTGTCTAGGGGAAAAAAAACTAACAGAAATCCTTGAAATGAAATAAAATATAAACTAAATTTAAAGCTCCATTGAAAGCATCCACCAACTGATTAAACCACTTGGAAGATAGGACCTAAGACAATGAAGACAAAATATATAATCTTGAAAAGGATGTAGATGATGATGTAAGAAATCATGAGAAGAATATTCAGGAAATATGGGATAACATAAAAAGATCAAATTTAAGAATTGTTGGGATAGAGGAAGGCATAGAATTCCAAACTAAAGGAAGGAACAATCTGTTCAATGAAATCATACCAGAAAATTTTCCAAACATGAAGAATGAACTGGAAAACCAAATACAAGAGGTTTACAGGATGCCAAATGTACAAAAATCACAACAGATCCACACCAAGGCATATTATAATAAAAATGCCACGCATTCATAATAAGGAGAGAACTTTAAAAACCACACACACACACACACACACACACACACACATACAGAGAAGGAATAAGATTACATACAGGGGAAAACCAATTAGAAAATCTGCAGATTTTTCAATCCAAACCCCCAAAGCTAGAAGATCCTGGAACAACATATAACAAGCTCTAAAAGAAAATGGATGCCAACCTAGAATCTTACATACAACAAAATTAAGCTTTAGATTTTATGATGAAATAAGAACATTCCATGATAAACAAATGCTAAAAGAATTTACAGCTAGAAAGCCTATACTACAGAACATCTTGGCAAAATATTGTAGGAGAAGAAAATGAAATCAAGAATGAAAATCAGCAGAGGGACACATTACATTAAAAGAAAAACTAATCAAAGCAGAAACCAAGTCAAGTACCAAAAATAAACAAAAATGGCTGGGAATACAAATCATGTCTCAATAATAACCCTGAATGTTAATAACATAATCTTACCAATCAAAAGACACAGACTGACAGATTGAATTTAAAAAATAGTGAATGACATGCTGTTTGCAATAGACTCATCTCACAGAAAAGAACATCCACAGACTGAAGCTAACAGTTTAGGAAAAAAACATACCACTCTCATGAACTGTGGAAACAAACAGGGTTTACCATCCTCATATCAAATAAAGTAGACTTCAAGCCTAAGTTATTTAAAAAGGATAAAGAAAGACACTTTATATTGCTAAAGAGAACATACATCAAGAAGACATAACAATTATAAATAAATATGGCCCAAATAATGAAGAAACTACCTTCATCAAAGAAATTCAAGTTCAGGAGTCAAATAGAACACAACACAATAATTCTGGGTGACTTTAATACAGCTCTTTCATGATTGGATACATCTTCCAAACAAAAGCTGAACAAGGAAACTATAGAACTCAATAATACAATCAATAACTGAGGCTTAACTGACATAATAGAATATTTCATCCATCAAGGGGTGAATACATTTCTTTTCAACAGCCCATGGATCCTTCTCTAAAATAGACCATACCAATACCTCTCAAGTATGCCACAAAGCAACTAGCAAATACAAAAAAGTAAATATACTACCCTGCATTATATCAAATCATAATGGAATAAAATTAGAAATCAATGATAAAATTTAAAAAAGAAGCCATTCCAATACTAGAGAATAAATAATATGCTATTGAATTAATAATTGGTTGCAAAAGACATCAAAGAGGAGAATAAAAAATTCTTACTGTTTAATGAGAACACAGATATAATCTATCAAAATGTCTGGGACACTATGAAAGCAATACTAAGAAGAAAGTTCATACCATGAAGTTCATTCCTTAAAAGAAAAAAAGTCAACAAATAAATGACCTAACATTACATCTCAAAGCCCTAGAAAAAAGAACAAATCAACACCAAAAGCAGTAAAAGACAGGAAATAATTAAAATCAGAACTGAAACTAATGAAATTGAAACAAAAGAAATAATTGAAAAAATTGACAAAACAAAAAGTTGGTCATTTGAAAAATAAATAAAATTGATTAAGCCTTAGCCATGCTAACAAATAGGAGAGAGAAAGTTCAAATTACTAATGTCTGTGATGAAAAAGGAAATATCAAGATGGACACTACAGAAATACAGAAGATAATTAGAAATTATTTTGAAAATTTGTACTCCAATAAAATAGAAAATCTCAAAGGCATTGATAAATTTCTGGAGTCCCACGATTTGCTCAAACTAAATCAGGATGATGCATACAATTTAAACTGATAAATTTCAAGCACTGAAATAGAAGACACCATCAGAAGCCTACCAACCAGTAAAAGCCCAGAGCCAGATGGATACAGAGCTGAGTTCTACAAGATGTTCAAAAAAGAACTAATACCAATACTACTCAAGTTATTTCATGAAATAGAAAAAGAAGAAACACTTCCAAACTGATTCTATAAGGCCAGTATCATCCTGATTCCAAAACCAGACAAAGGTACGTTAAAGAAAGAAAACTTCAGACCAATATCTCTAGTGAACATAGATTTTAAAAAGTTTTCAATAAAACTATAGCAAATATAATACAAAGACCTATCAAAAAGATTATGCACCATGATCGACTGGGCTTCATCCCCAGGGATGCAAGTTTGTTCAACATATGGAAATCAATAAATGTTATTCATAACATCAATAGACTTAAAGTTAAGAATCATATGATCAGGGGCTGGGGTTATGGTTCTGTGGTAGAGTGCTCACCTCGCACATGCAAGGCCCTGGGTTCGATCCTCAGCACCACATAAAAATAATAAATAAATAATAAAGTTATTATTAAAAAAGAATCATATGGTAATCTCTATAGATGCAGAAAAAACATTCGACAAAATACAGCACCACTTCATGTTCAAAAAACTAGAAAAACTCGGTATAACAGGAACATATATTGACATTGTAAAAACTATCTATGCTAATAAATATCAGGCCAACATCATTCTAAATGGAGAAAAATTAAAAGCATTCCCTCTAAAAATTGGAACAAGAAAGGGATGGCCCCTTTCACCACTTCTATTTAACACAGTTCTTGAAACACTAGCCAGAGCAATTAAACAGATGAAAGAAATTCAATGGATATGGAAAGGAAAGAAAGAAACAAATTAGCACTGTTTGTCAACAATATGATTCTATCCCTAGAAGACCTAAAAATTCCACCAGAAACCTTCTAGAACTAGTACACGAATTCAGCAGAGTAGCAGGATATAAAATCAACATTCATAAATCAAAGGCATTTCTGAATATCAGTGACAAATCCTCTGAAAGAGAACTGAGAAAAATTACCCCATTTACAATAGCCTCAAAAATACTGAGAAATAAAATACTTGGGAATCAACTTAACATAAGAGGTTAAAGACCTGTACAATCAAAACTACAGAATACTAAAGAAAAAAATTAAAGAAGAGATTATAAGATGGAAAGATCTTCCTTATTCTTGGATAGGCAGAATTGATATTGTCAAAATGACCCATACTACTAAAAGTACTATACAAATTTAATGCAGTTCCAATCAAAATCCCAGTGGTATTCCTCATGAAATAGAAAATTTGACATGTAATTCATCTGGAAAAATAAGAGACCCAGTATAGCTAAAGCAATCCTTAGCAAGAATAGTGAAGCAGGTGCCATCACAATACCAGACCTTAAACTATACTACAAAGCAATAGTAACAAAAATGGCATGGTATTGGCACCAAAATAGACTTATAGACAAGTGGTACAGAATAGAGGACACAGAGACAAACTCACCTAAATACAGTTATCTCATACTAGATAAAGGCACCAAAAACATACATTGGAGAAACAATAGTGTCTTTAACAAATGCTGCTGGGTAAACTAGAAATTCACATGCAGCAAATAAAATTAAGCCCCTATCACTCACCATGCACAAAACTAAACTCAAAGTGGATCAAGGACCTAGGAATTAGACCAGAGACCCTGAACATTATAGAAGAAAATGTAGGCCTAAATCTTCATCATTTCAGATTAAGCCCCAACTTCCTTAACAAAACTCCCATAGCACAAGAAATAAAATCAATAAATGTGATGGATGCAAACTTAACACCTTCTGCTTTGCAAAAGAAACAATCAGTGAGGTGAAGAGAGAGCCTCCAGAATGGGAGCAAACTTTTACCCCCCACACATGTGATAGAGCACTATTCTCTAGGGTATATAAAGAACTCAAAAAACTTAGCACCATAAAAAACAAATAACTCAATCAATAAATGGACTAAGAAACTCAACAGACACTTCTCAGAAGATGATATACAATCAATCAATAAATATATAAAAAATGTTGGACATCTTTAATTTAAAAAATGCAAATGACAACTACTCTAACAGTTACTAATATGGCATCATGTAAAAATGTGGATGTGTAACCGATGTGATTCTGCAATCTGTATATGGGGTAAAAATGGGAGTTCATAACCCACTTGAATCTAATGTATGAAATATGATATGTTAAGAGTTTTGTAATGTTTTGAACAACCAATAAAAAAATGAAAAAAAAATAAATAAAAATAGATTTTTAAAAACAAAAACAACAACAACAACAAAAAAAGATTTCATCTCACTCCAGTGAGAATGGCAGCTGTTAAGAACACAAACAACAATAAGTGTTGACAAGGATGTGGGGGAAAAGGCACACTCATACATTGCTGGTGGGATTGCAAATTAGTGCAGCCAATATGGAAAGCAATATAGAGATTCCTAGCAAAACTTGGAATGGAACCACCATTTGATCCTGCTATCCCACTCCTCAGTTTATACTTGAAAACAGCATCTTCAGTTACACAGCCACATCAATGTTTATAGCAGCACAATTTACAATAGGTAAATTGTGGAACCAACCTAGATGCCCGTCAATAGATGAGTGAATAAAGAAAATGTGGTGCATATGCACAATGGAATATTACTCAGCAATAAAAGAGGATAAAATCATGGCATTTGCAAGTAAATGGATGGAGTTGGAGAATATAATGCTAAGTGAAGTTAGCAAATGCCCCCCAAACAAATGCTGAATGTTTTCTCTGATAGAAGGTTGCTGATTCATAATTGGGATGGGGGAGGCAGAATGGGAGAAATAGATGAATTTTGATCAGGGCAAAGGGGTGAGAGGGGAAGGAAGGGCACATGGAGGTGGAATGAGATGGACATCGTTACCCTAAGTACATGTATGAAGACGTGAATGGTGTGACTCTACTTTGTATACCACCAGAGAAATGAAAAATTGTGCTATATACGTGTAATATGAAACATAATGCATTCTGCTGTCATATATAAGAATTTAGAATAAATTTTTAAAAATAAAAAAGGACACTTGTAATGGAAGAGAGTGAAATACTTTAATAGTTTTTAGATACAGTACATTAAGAAAATGAGAATTAAGTATAAACGTGAAGCTGGGGTTAGATTATACCATAGAAAGGTATGGTGATCACAGACAACGGGAAAACCTAATGCATAGCTTTCAAATTGGAGGATACATAAGATATGTTCTGAGATTCACAAAGAAACCTGCCATTTCTGGAGCATTGGGAAGTGGAAGTAAGAAAGAAAGAGGTTATAGAGTGATGAGAGAAGGAAGAACAAAAGTGGATCAGGTAGAATTTTGTAAGTAATTAGCAAAGCTTAGGCTTTAACTCTGATTGTCATGGAGAACTATTAGCAAGAATAGAAGGAAAAGGTAAAATAGTCCATCCAATTTTGTAGCATGGAGTCCTACAGTTGTCTTCAGTTTTTACATATATATGTTTGTTTTGTTTTGTTTGTTCGGGGAAGAAGGGTGTCAGGGATTGAACTCAGGAGCACTCAGCCACTGAGCCACATCTCCAGTCCTATTTTGTATACTATTTAGAGACAGGGTCTCACTGAGTTGCTTAGAGCCTTGCTTTTGCTGAGGCTTGCTTCAAACTCACGACCTTCTGTCTCAACCTCCCTTGCCACTGGAATTACAGGCATGCGCCGCCACACCTGACCTGATTAATATTTTTAAAGGTTACACTGACCACTCTGAGAGGGAGATGGCAGAAGCTAAGAGACTGGTTAGAAAGATACTGCAGCAATCTACTTGAGAATCTGGTCCCAATTAAGGTGACTAGAAGCAGTCCAGTTTTTTTTAAAGAGGCTTGAAGATTGACTCCAAAATATTTTGCCATAATTTAATGTAGAGTATGAGGGAAAAAAAGAGGTCTGGATTATTATGTTGACAACCAAAATAATCAACTTTTCATTAACTTAATTACAAAAAATCATGCTTGAATAAGGTTAAGCAGTTCCTGCAAGACGAGGAGTTTGGTTTGGGCTCTGTTAATTCTGAAACATTTGTTAGATATTTCAGGGATATGTTAATTATGAGACACCTACTCTGTCTCAGGAAAATGTTAAATGAGTTGATGTATATGAACTTAGGTAAGCACTCGAGCAGACAAAAACCCGACAGTTCATTACATGCAGATGTTTTTAGAAGCTGTATAGTGATTGAGGTACTTCTCTGAGTGGCTTCCAATAGAAAAAGATCCTGGGCACTCCCACAGAAAGAAAGACAAAGTGGCAAAAGAGATAAAGTAACTAGTGAGGTCAAAAGAAAGCCAAAAGTAAGAGGGATCATAAAAGAAAATGTATTATGAAGAATGCAATAAAAAATAAAAAAACAAAGCAGGCTGAGGATTTGAAAAGGACCATCCAATTTTGTAGCATGGAGTCCTATAGTGGCCATCATGAGAAACAATTTGATAAAGTCTTAGAGTGAAAGTTGATTGGAGTTTATTTCAGAGAATGTGAGGAGAGAAATTTAAAGCAACACAGGGACAAAACATGATATTTTTCCAGGAGTTTTGCTTCAAATTGAAGCAAAAACTAAACAAAGAGATAGCAGATGGGGAAAATTGGGTCAAAGTATCTTTTTTTTTCTTACTTTTGTAAATGGGTAAACTTATAGTGAACGAAAAGAGGTTTATTATGATGATAGGAAAGGACTTAAAGGAATAATTTAATAATATGAAAGAGGTGAGAGTTGCTAGAGAGATTTTTTTTTTTTGGTAGGGAGAGGGTATAATATTTGGCATAAGTGCTGTGAGCTTGATTGGCTTTAGAGACAGAAGCTGTCTGATTATATGGACACAGTTTCAGTAGGCAGGTGGATATGATGATAGGATTTAAGCTGAATTCTACTCAGTTGTCTTCAGTTTTTACAAATAATCAAGTCATTAATAAAAATGATATTATGGAAAAGGCATTTGAGGCTTAAGAAGGAAAGAGATGAAGTAAAATTGCCACTTAAGAGATTAGGAGAATGGCATAAGGAAATAATTCATGAAAGTGAACAACCTCAAAAGTTTGCTTGATGTTTATAATTGTGACTATAAAATGAGGCTACTTATCATAGTTGCATATTTCTGTCCATCCACATTTATCTGGATTGATATAAACATGAAATAAGTGGAAAGATTGATCTAGATGGTGAGTGCTTTTGTAAAGAAGTAGAAAAATGCAAGAGATGGGTAAGAATGTAGAGTGTATGGAAAAGTTGTGATTTTAATACCTTATTATGAACTTAATTTAGGTTATCAAGAAAGAGAACTTGAGGAAATAAGGGAAACAAAAATATTTAGCTTGGAGTTTTGAAAAGACTTTTAAAATATTTAGATGGATTGAGAAAGAATGTAGTGATGAGAAAACAGGTATGTCAAAACCTAAAAAGATTATGAAGGGTTTGATATTATATATAATGACAATCTCTAGAGTATGCTAATAAAAGTGACGGAGAAAGACTCGCAAATGAAATAAGTAACGGAAGGAATTCATCAGACTAAATGGCCAGGTGTTATAAAAATAAGAAACTGCTCTTTCAATGGTAAAATCCACTGAACATTGAAGAGCCCGTGAGTTTGGCTATTAAATGATGTGTTTTCCAGAATGATAGAATAGTAGCAATGGAGTGAAGAAGATATTAGAATGAAGGAGTGGTGGGGGTGATCTGAAATCTGGCAGTTTCCATTGAGCACTGATTAAAACATATGTACTGATTGACTCAAGGCAAATAAAACTGCACTGTTGTTAGTCAACATTTGGAATGTCTGGAACTCTCTCCTGACTCCTCTCAATGGAAAGTAGGAATCCTGAGGTTACAGAGTTCCATCTTCTCCTTGGGTGCCCGTAAGTTGAGGAGTGATCTTATCCAAGTGTGTATGCACTTCTGGACCCCTCTTGGTGGGGATGAGCAATGTGGGATTAAATCTGGTATTCTATCAAACCAGACATCATGAGGACTTTGCAATGCAGAAGCTTGCAGCTTATGCATAACTCACCCATCCAGCAGAAACATAATCAAATTTCATTTCAAATTCTCTTTTGTTATATTATAAAATAAAATAAGAATTTATTTAATTTTGTCAAATATCGACTAGCTACCAATTAGAGGATAGATTGGAGCCAAAAAGGAAGAGAGACAGTGGAGAGATCATTGCATTTTCTGAATGATGGCTTAGATTATTATGCTAAAGTGAAAATAGAAAACAATTGGTTAATTATTTATATGGCTATTTCTTTTTTCTATAGTAGAGCAAGACTCAATAAATGGTCATGCAAACTGAAACTGTACATACTGATGTTATGGTTAATAGGATAATTTATCATTACTCTACAAAACTTTAAAAGTGTTCATCAAACCAAACATTCTCATACCATCAGTTACAAATGTAAAGGGAAGAAAATAACAAAACTAACACACCCACAAACACACAAAATAATTTAAAACATTAGAAACATTGAAAATATTTATCAAAGATAGTAATATGAATACTGTTTGTCTTTGCATGGTATGACTTTTGATACTGAAGAAATATCTACTATAAACCTTGTTAAATTATCATATTCTCTTCTAAATTTGGATTAGCATGCAACATTTTATCCTTTGCACTTTTGCTGTCAAGAATCATCCTTTAGAGTTTTTCTAATGTGTAGTTAGTTTATTGGTGCCACTTCTTCTGGGACATCTTTATTTATTTATTTATTTTTAAATCACAGCCACCTTCCTCATGTCAACAAATTTACCTACACTAAGTTCCTCTGGCTGCACATCCAAAATCTCTCTGACAGTGCAATGTCAACATTCCACATCAGTTATCTCTTCCATAATTTGTTATGTTATATTTAATTTTAAATTCAGCACTACCACTTTACATTTCTTTGCTTCATTTCCCTTTTTTTGGCAATTCCCCTTTTCCATTATCAATTAAAATTTTATCACATAGGTTTATTAGTAGGAGCAAAGGAGGCAACACAACTGTATGCTGTCTGGGTGTGAACTGAATAACAAATGGCACAGACTGCTCACTGACATTAAAAGATGTTTTATGATTAGTCGCTCAATGTGAGGCACATCTGTGATTTACGTAGCAATTTATGGACTAAAAAGCTAGCAGCAAAATTTATAAAATTACTCAAAGTTAATAAGCCATGGTAACTAAGTTCATGCATATCAAAACAATGCACTTCAGAAAATGTCTAGACATACATGTCTGAGTGTGTTAGTGTGAGTATTGTTCATATTTTATAGCTGCTACTGTTGTTAAAACCAGTAATATAACTGAAATTGAAAAGTCTGGACAAAATTGGGATTAAAATATAAAATTCTGTCTGGGGATAGTAAAAAATAATAAACAATAGTAGAAATACTGAGATCACAATAAAAGTCTGGATGTCTAAAAATGTTGAGTCTGAACAACTAAAATTAACACAAATACAAGTTTCCTGAGAAGAGAGTGGAAACAGAAGAAGGTCAGACGTGAATGCAAGAAACTGAAAATATTAGAATTCTATTTAAGGAGCAGATGCTAGCCAAGAAACTGAGAGGTATTAGTCAGGGAGACAGGAGAATAAACAAGGAGAAGAATATTTTAAGAAATCACAAAAATAAATGAGGCAGAGTTCCTTCCCTTAAGATGCTCTAGTGGGGATGACATTCATACACATATACACAGTTCTTATAGTTTTGATAACAGGATTATATTCTAACAATCAGTTCATAACAAACTAACATGATTGAATTTTTGTACTTCTCACTCAAAGATCACCAGATATTGATGCTGGATTTTATGTTCACCTATGAGACAGTGTGTTGAGGGACTGAAATCTGTGTGCAAAAATATACAAAAAAAGGAACACTTTAAAGAAATAAATTTATGACAATATATAGCATGTACATCATATTTTAAATATCAGAAAAGTTTTTGAAAACCTATAGGAGCTATAAGCACAGAAACACAATTTTTATTGCATACTTTATTGAAGTCATATTAGCTTATAAGTATCATTTTATTCATTCTGTCTCCAATTTCTAAATCTCCAATAGACACATACACAAGTGTATGTATGTATATCCCACCACATACCATGAAACTAAGTAGCATTATGGGCATCTGGTAAAATTTAATTCTATTCCTCCAATATGTTTATTTTGTTTTGGAGATTTTCTTGGTTGGGCATGTTCTGTGATTGCTGTAACCATTTTAGAATCCATTTCAGCACATAAGAAATATAGAAGAAGAAAAAGTCTCAACTCCCCCTCATATGTTAGGGGGTTAATTTATTTTATAGGTCATAATCATAGGTAAGCTATACAGAAACTGGCTTTGGTCAGGATCCTGACTCACTCATAAGCAAGGGAGATGAGGTTTGTGTTTTTAAAGAACTACATTTGGAGAAGAGCCGTGACCTCACACGCGTGATTGCTTCACCATGGGAGAGAGGTGGAATGCATGTTAAATTAATTATTCCACAAAATTCTCTGTAATTGAGCATATGGCTGTACCTCAAGCCATACCATTAATTACCACATGATGAAATGCTGGAACAGAGTGTCTCTTATAAAATGGTCGTGTGTGTCTTAAGCATCTCTCTAGTGTTTTCTTGAATCAAACTCCTTTTAGCTATATTCACAATAGGACTTTAATTCTTCCAACCCCTTCTTATGTTCATCCCTTCACATATTGCCATTTGTTCCATTCACCTTGTAAAACAAATTTTGTTTTTGTCATTTCCTCTAAACAAACTCATACCCCACACCCAGCTATTTAAGTTTCTCTCTCATTGTAATTTACATATCTCCTCCAAAGAAGTTATGGAAAACAATTATGCAGCCATTTGATCCATATTTGTATAACCTGATTTATTTTAAGCCTCATGAGGGCAAGGAATTTTCTCTGTGTTCAGTGCTGTGTGCTCCTTTCTATAAGAGGATGGTTGTCACATACATTTGTGGAATGGAGGAAAAAGGGAAGGCAGGGAGGGAGAGGAAGAAAGCAACATTGATATGCCATCCTACTGATCCTACTGCCTTCAGGGATGGTGGGAAGATCACCCTTAAAATGGCAATGCACTAAACCAAGATGTTAGATTATTCTGCCATATGTCCTCATAATTCCCCATTCTACTCAATCTCCTCCAGTACATTTTATGTTCATGCAGAAAGAAATTAGCTCAGTGTCATTTACCAATGTATTTCCAGGGCCTAGCATCATGCCTGACAAAATAAATAAATAAATAAATAACTATGGTGAATTCATTTGAATTAGTAATAAAGTATGATTTATAATCTTTTGTTAACTAGGTGATTAAGCTGCCTCCTCTGAAATGAAATTCTCAGTTAAATATTATTATTCGGCCTCTTAATCACATGGGCTCTCATGGTTTATATTGGTTGATTGAATAAATGATGGGTGCTATGCATTCATTCATTGCTACTGCCAAAGACATCAAATCACCCTTTTACCCACTGTTTATTTGCTTCTCGAAGCTTCAGAAAGAATTACGTACAGAATAGTTTAATCAAGTTTCCACATAAGAAAATGGAAACTTAATTTGGCATCTTTGTGCATATAAACAAGTAGGTTCTTTTAATCTACTTTTCCTTCATCTGACATATAAACTTTGATAAATGGAGCAGTAATTTCACGAGATTATGACATTCATTATCCTTTTTGCTTATCTTTCATAGCAGGCTTTTTTCCTTTTTCAAGAGATTTTCCTTGTGGCAAGCCTGTTTATTTCTCACAGAGTTCTTTTAAAGCAAATGTCATGTGGGGATAGCACCAGGTTACCTTAAAGCAAGGCTTTTTTTTTAAAACCACAACTTTATTTTATGGAGTGCTTTTTGCAGCAAAGCCATCCCCAAGCACTGTCAAAATTGGAAACAAAACAGAAGTCACACAGTCAGAAAAATCAATGATCTTTCAAATAATCCAAGATTAAATCAAATCAAACTAGCTTTAAGCTTAAACTCTAAAGTGGGCAGGAGTTGGCTCACCTAAGAAGCCCATAAAGACCAAATACTACATTTGGGTTGTAATGGGACGTATCCTTTGGGTAATTAATAATGATTTATCTGAAGCCCAGTAAACATGTAGAATCAACTCACAGAGTAAATGTTGAAAAAAAAAATACTAGACCAAACTAACAATTTCAATTAGAAACAATATAGAATCTAAATACGTTTGACAAACAGCTACATCAAGAACCATGTTATTGAATAGAGAATTAAACAGATTACCTCAGTCATAAAAGAACTTCTGCTTTCATCACTGAAAAACAGATTTCTTCTACACATGATGCAAAAAAAAGAGACAAAAAGAAGAATATTACTGAAAGTTATAGATTTGTTTATGTGGTATAGACCTCTCTGAAACCAATAAGCTAGAGATTTTTAGTATTCATTTTATCCTTTTTAATTAAGAGGAATTTTAAAAATACATATTGGCAATATGCACTGAAACTTTTTAACTTTATAACTAGTCAAGCATTTCATCTTTTTTTAAATCACTATAGGTCATTGGTAATTTAATTTTAAAGCAAGTATATTATGTAGTAACAAGTTTTAATGGAGAAAGACCTTGTTTATAATAGTATTTTCTGCAACATGATACAACAACCGATAACTTATTTCATATAAGTTAATATCAAAAATATCGATGAAAACATAAATGAGAGTATTTTCATATCATTTAATGCCAACATTGATAATTCTGTATTTTTCATTTTTCATATCTCTATTTATTAATATTTTCTCTTGAGTTAGGGTATTCTTTTCAATTAAGACATGAATTTGTTGACTGAAATTTCAAACTAAGTAACATCTTTATAGAGTAAATTTTGTAAGATAAAGACTTACTGTAACGAACAGTATATATATATATATATATATATATATATATATATATGTATGTCAGGGTCAATAATGGCTGCCCCAAGATGTCCAAATCTTAGGCCTGGGTATCTATAAATATATTAATTTATGAAAGTTTTTAAGACTCTTCATTGGAGAAATTATTCTGGAGTATCCAGATAGATCCAATTTAATTACAAGTCTCCTTATAAGATGAGGGCAATTGTCAGAGATATAAATTGGATGATGCCATATTACTGGCTTTAATGGTGGTAGAAAGCATCTGGAACCAAGGAATGTAGAAACCTGGTCTCTAAAAGTTTGAAAATACAAGGAATCAGATTGACCCTTCAATACCCCAGGAAAATGCAATTCTGCTAACAATGAGTCTAGTTAAACTGATTTCATCTTTCTGACCTCCTGAATATAAAGGATTTATGTTGTTATTTAAATAATAACATTGTTTAATGTAATTTTTGTAGCTCCAATAGAAAATTACAGCTATTGTTTAATAAAAGTAATATAGTACCAGTGGCATGTTTGCTATATGTTAGGCACTTCATTAAGCACTTTTCATGAGCTATCTTATTTCATCTATCCAATAATGCTGAGATACTTACTCATTAGTATTCTTTTTTTACAGAAACATGAGATATATCTTATTGAGGGAGAAATTTTATTTAATACCAGCAAAATTAATAAGTAAAGAGATGGGATTTGTGCCCATAATAATCTAACTGTTCTCTCAAAAATAATTTAAAATTAGGAGGAAATTCTGATGTTCTCCTCTTATCCTAAATATGTGTAACTCTTTTATTAATTCTATACATTTTTCTTAGAATTGTTGTGGTCAAAAATATGTCCTAACAAGGATTGTGTGAGTCACTACAGGGAACTGAATATAGCTCCCTTTTTATTAAACACAATCCACAGGAGACAGTCAGACAGAGTGGGTGTCTCAGAATAATCATCCCTTCTTTTGTCAATGTTTGTCTTCTAGGCAAGTACCACATTGGAGCCATATAATGCTACATCCCTGAGGGTGATTGACTGATTTAGTCATTGGAGTCTGTATCAGAACTATTCAGACAAATGCCCATTCTCTGGGAATTCAAATTGTTTTGGAAAATGATGCCCTTCATTTCTTCTGGGCTGAATGTTCCTGGTACATGGATAATCAGGGGTATTTAGTAGTTTTCCCATAGGGACCAAAGAAATAGAGCAGGCTATTCTGCAAAAAGTAAGAAAAGTATTGAAAAAAATATATATGTATATATATATACTATATATATATATAGTCTTAACAGGTGAAGAAAGCACTAAATTTTTACTAGGCCCTAGTTCCATTATCTCTCTCTCTCTCTCTCTCTCTCTCTCTCTCTCTCTCTCACACACACACACACACACACACACACACACACACACACACACAGGAAGAGTAGAAAGAGTACTATCTATTGCTATAATATTTTACTAACTGGGCCCTTCCACTTAGATTCTTTGAGATACCTTCATGGCTCTACAGAAAATTTTTAAGTAATTTTGCTTCAGTGAGCTTATGTTTCTCATAAAACAATTTTATATTAGGTGTTGTGCCAGATATCCTTGCCTTCAAAGAACTTATTTTTTATGTCATTGATTAACACAGAAAAATTTTTTTAAAAATGTCCCTTACTAAGAAACTTTAAGCCACCAATATGAAACCATTAAATATCAGAAAACCCACCTTTATTTCTTTTCTTAGTGTTTATTTATTTATTTAGTTTCAGATGGATAAAATATCTTTATTTTATTTTTACGTACTGTTGAGCATTGAACCCAGCACCCCGCACACCAGGCGAGCAGGCTACTGCTTGAGCCACATTCCCAGCCCACCTTTAATTCTTGGCAGTTGTCATTTTTCCATGTTGCCTTCCTTAAAGAAGACATTCAGTGCAAGTCTAGTAATAACCATGCACCAAGCCTCCTACTCTGTTTTAACTTATTCCAAATGTAATATAGTCAATCATATTCACTCATCAGTTTTCCAATTATGTTTCTACTATTTGATTAATTTCCTCATTAGCGTAATAATTGATCATAAAAATCATTTTCTTACTTCATTACCACAACATACAACTCCTGCTACTTCCTTATCATTGCCTTTCTGTTCAGCCTCAAATCAATTTACCCTGAAAAATAGTGTCCTAGATGTCATATATTAAAAAAAATGATTTGTCATTTTTTCCATTTTCTATGATTATTTTATGGTCAATATGACTCTTTCCTTACTTTCTCCTTCTCCAGCTTTATATGTTCAATGTGCCCTCCCTTCCTATACAAAGGGTGAAGTTTTGAGACTAAATTCCAGATTTAGGCTTAAAAGTGTTTTTTTTTTTTCCAATATTTATTTTTTAGTTGTAGTTGGACACAATTAATTTATTTTTATGTGGTGCTGAGGATTGAACCCAGGGGCCCACACATGCTAGGTGAGCGCTTTACCTCTGAACCACAATCCCAGTCTCTTAAAAGTGTTTTAAAATCTCATAACTTGTTCCTTATCCTAAACATGCAATTTTTTCTCCTGTGGACTGATGAAAAGAAATCCTCTTTCTTTATGTTTGCAGTTTCATCTGTCCTTGACATGGGTCCCATCAGCATGTTAAATATTTTTCCACAAAGTGGCTATAAACATTTCCAAGCCAATGGTTGTGGTGCTCCTATTTCTGGGCTTTGACTAATCTACTTCAAATTCCACTGCATCCCTCATTTAGATCACACATCCTGTGCTGGTTTGCATCCAATTCATCTGTTCCAGTGTTTTCTCCACAACTGATTTGACTTCATTATGAGCAGATACTACCTTTATTTATTAATAAAAATCTACCAATGTACATGACAGAATACAGTACGTAAGCAATCATTATTCTAACAGCACACTGTTTTTCTAAAATTATGGCAGTTTTCCAGCTTATTTTGTCCTCCATTTTCTGTTTTATCTTTCCGTAACCTTTCCTTGCCTCTCATCTATTCTTACACACCACCTTACAATGTGTACACATAAAGCAACACTTGAAATAGAGGTTATTTTAAACATTTATTTCTCTTTTTGTAAATAAGACCAAGTCAATTTTTTTCCATGATTCCATTATAGAAAACAAAACTTTATGGTCTGTGTAAAAATGAAACATCTTTTTTTTTTTTAAGAAGATGCTTCATTATATTATACAAGAAAGTAATATGGTACTTATTTTTCTTGGTTTATGTTCAAGTATATTTTTAATCTTACTTTGGCTTCTCTGCACAATTTATTTCCCAACACATATTGGAATGTACTTCAACATCTGGAATCACATTTATTATATCTACATGAACAGTATAGTTTTGGGTGTAGTGGCGACTAGTTGGGGAGAGACTGGGCTTGCAAGATGTGGAGCCCATCTCATGTTCTTAACTATGTTTGTGTAATGGACCAGCCAAAAGATGAATTTTGTATTCACTGGGTGATCCTTAGAAGATAACTTACATAGTGAAGTAGTTACCTTGTTGGGCAAGAAAATTAGAGGTGGAAAGTAAACTATTGATTATCTTCTGGCCAATTTCTTTTCTTTGGGGGGAGGGTGGGTACTGGGGATTAAACTCAGGGGCACTCGACCACTGAGCCAAATCCCCAGCCCTATTTTGTTTTATTTAGAGACAGGGTCTCACTGAATTGCTTAGCACCTTGCTATTTCTGAGGCTGGCTTTTGTAACTTTCCATCCTCCTGCCTTAACCTCTGGAGTAGCTGGGATTAGAGGTGAGTTCCACTGTGCCTGGCCTTCTGGTCAGTTTCTATTTAAATTCACACTACTTTTACTTCACAAAGTAAGCTTCAACTTTAAGCAAAAGATGATGTTAATGTGAACATTCATATGCCTATTGTATCGCAACTTTACTCCTAAGTATATTTCCAATGGTAGCATATTTAAAAAAAACGAATTCTAAGCATGCGCTATTTAGAATGGCCCCAAACTTAAACTACCTAAATTCTCATTGAGAATAGAAATGATGATTTATAGAATGAAATACTATACAGTAATAAGAATAGCAATGAACAATCTACTACTACACTGAATAATATGGAAAAATAAAAGATACCTAATATTGAATGAAAATGTCATATAAATGAATACATATATCTTGTGTGAATTCCTTCATATCGAGTTTAAAAGAAAGTGAACTCACTTTATACCTGAAAACTACGTAATAGTCCTGTGGGGAAACTACTTACTGATTTGAAGATATAAGGAGGAGTCTCTGGATGTGTTTCAGACATGCTGATAATATTCTGGTTCTTTGATCTGAACTGTTGCTCACATGAGTGTGTTCAGTTAGTGAAAATTTGTCAAGTTGTACAATGATATTTGCATGCCTACGTAAACATATTATTTCACTAAAAAATAAAAAAATATTAGTGAGCATTTATAATCTTTAGATTGTATTAGAATTAAATATTTTCATAGGTTTGTTTTGATTCTGTATAGCAAAAATGTACAGTACCGTAATTTTTTTCTCCATTTTCAAGGTGCATGCCAAGTTTTAGAACTATTGTGTCATATCATTCACTTCATATAATTCTTATACATTTCAAGAAAAACTTATGGGCAATTTTTTCCCAACAATGATATAAAATGGGACTACATTACAAGACCTCTACTATTTTTTCTGCCTAAAATGCTCTTACTGATTTTTGAAGACCTACCTCAGTTTTCATTTGCTCTGGAAAATCTTATTCCTATGCACCACAGAGCAGAAGCTGCTTCTGTCATTGCATGCTGCAAAAGATGTTAGTATCTCTAGAACAGCTTTTTAAGGCATTGTGTGGGGATGAACTCTTCACAGATCTGACTTCCTACAAGATTGTGAGTTTCTCATAGCAAGGATATCCCTTTATGCATTCTGGTTTCACAGGACTTAGAAAATACACACCCACATATCTAGAAATCACTTCAAAAATTTAGAAACTATATGTAAAAGATGAAAAAATACCCTGAATCAATTTATATTAGAAAGAAACAAAACTCTACCATCACACCTTTGGTGGCTCTTTAATATTCCATTTTTATTTTCCCACTGTTCTCATGTTATCCGTTCACAAAGATATGGTTTCTGGAAAGCTATGGTAAAAAACCTGAGACTATGCTACAGAATGGATGCTGTTGAAGATATTGTTTGTCAAATTATATGTTGTCTTCGATGTTATTATTCATGCACAACATCATCTCTGGCCTCAGTTACCTCCATACTTAACCTTTCCCTAAAGACAGACATATCTTAATCTCCTGGACATTTAAAATAATGCTGTTTAAAATATTTTCCTCTGTGTATTTTCACATTTAAAGAACAAAGTTGTAGACCCTTTTCAGCAAATGTTCAAGACCTTACTGAATTTATCTCTTATACAAAAGATAGCCCCTTGAGTGAATCCAGAAATAAAAGCCATTTGCAAGTTAACGCCACTTCACTTCAAGGGATAAAAAGCTTTTAAATTATTAAATTAGGATTAAATAGCAGTATCTAAAAGGGAAGAAATACAGGATATAAAAATAAATAAAAAATGAAAAGACAGAGAAATATTTAGAGGAACTAACAATAATATAAATAGCTAGATCCTTTTGATTGTTCCTTCTCTCACATTTTATAGTACTGATTTCTCTTAATCCTCATACCTGAATATTTCAGGGCCTCAATCTTTAGTGACAACTATGCTGCCATATGTTGAGATGTTGAGCATCCCAAAAATAAGGGATGCAGCATGCCTGCAGTTCTTCAAACTGAGATATCCAACTTCTAAAATTTCAATTTTTAAAATTATCTTTAAAAAATGTTTATTAAAATATCTTACATGACTTCTAAAATGAGTGTGGGATAGGAAGTATGAAAACAAAATATGTAATGAATGCACATAGTCTGTACAAACAAAAACAAACATGCATCCCCTTCCGTGGCCAAATGACACTTTGAATAAATGGTTAATTAATGAGTAAATAGGTCAAGTTTTAGAGAATTATAATTAAAATTTAACTGAGAACTTTTATGAGAAGACAGAGATCAGTCTAAATTTCATTTAAAAATATATATTAAAATTTCTCATTTGCAATTATAGAAAATTAAAACAGTGAAATAATTGTTTCAAACAACAAGGAACAACTTCTTTTTATTTGTTCTAATCAGTTATACATGTCAGCAGAATATCTTCAATTCATTGCTCACAAATGGAGCACAATTTTTCATTTCTCTGGTTGTACATGAAGTAGGGTCACACAATTTGTGCAATCATACATGTACCTAGGGTAGTGATGTCCATCTCATTCTGCCGTCTTTCCTGCATGCATGGCCCCTCCTTACCTCTCCTTACCCCTCCCTCCCCTTGCTGCATAGATTAGCATCCACTCATCAGGGAAAATATTCAGCATTTTGTTTGGGGGGTTTGGCTTACTTCACTTAACATAACAGTCTCCACCTTCATCCATTTACCTTCAAATGTCATAATTTCATTCTCTTTTAATGATGAATAATATTCCATTGTGTATATATGCCATAGTTTTTTATCCTTTCATCTATAGAAAGGAATCTAGGTTGGTTCCACAGTTTGGCTATTGTGAATTATGCTGCTGTAAACATTTACATGGCTGTGTCACAGTAGTATGCTGTTTTTCAGTCTTTTGGGTATATAGAATGAGTGGGATAAGTGTATCAAATGATGGTTCCATTCCTAGTTTTTAAGGAATCTTCATACTACTTTCCATATTGATTGCAACAATTGGCAGTTCCACCAGCAATGTTTTAGTGTGACTTCCCCCCACACACACATCTTTTCCAGCAATAAATTGTTCCTTGTATTCGTGATAATTGCCATTCTGACTGGAGTGAGATGAAATCTTAAAGTTTTGATTTGTATTTCTTTAATTACTAGAAATGTTTAGCATTTTTTCATATCTTTGTTGATTGATTGTATATCTTGTATATCTTCTTCTGAGAAATGACTGTTCAATTTCTTAGCCCACTTGTTGATTTTATTTTTTTTTTGGTAAGGTTTTTGAGTTATTTATATATCCTGGAAATTATCTAATGTGTGGTAAAAATTTGCTCCCATCCTTCAGGCTTTGTCTTCACCTCAATGATTTAATCTTTTGCTGAGAAGTGTTTTGTTTGTTTGTTTGTTTGTTTGTTTGTTTTGTTAAATTTGAATCCATCCCATGTATTGATTCTTGATTTTATTTCTTGTACTTTGGGAGACTTGTTAAGGAATTTGGGGCCTAATCTGACATGATGAAGATTTGAACCTACTTTTTCTTCTATTAGGTGCAGGGTCTCTGGTCCAATCCCTAGGTTGTTCATCTACATTGAGTTGATTTTTGTGCATGGTGAAAAATATGGATTCAATTTAATTTTGCTAAATATGGATTTCCAGTTTTCCCAGCACCATTTGTTGAAGAGGCTATCTTTTCTCCAATGTATGTTTTTGGTGCCTTTATCTAGTATGAGAAAACTGTTTTTATGTGGGTTTTTCCAGTCTTTTATTCTGTACCATTGGTCTACATGTCTATTTTGGTGCCATTATCATGCTGTTTTTGTTACTATTGCCTTCTAGTATATTTAAAGTCTGGCATTGTGATGCCTCCTTGGCTATTCTGAGTCTCTAATTTTTCCAAATGAATTTCATGATTGCTTTTTCTATTAATATGAGGAATGACATTGGGATTTTAATTCATATCTTATTGAATTTGTATAGGACTTTTGGTAGTATGGTTATTTTAACAACATTAATTTTGCCTATCCAAGAGCATGGGAGATCTTTCCATCTTCTAAGGTCTTCTTCAATTACTGTAGTTTTCATTGTAATGGTCTTTCTCCTTTTTTTGTTGTTGTTGTTAAATTGATTCCCAAGTATTTTATTTTAGAGGGTCTTGCAAATGGAGTAGTTTTCCTCATTTGTCTTTCACAGGACTCACCACTGATGTATAGAAATGCATTTGATTTATGGGTATTGAATTTATATCCTGCTGCTTTGCTGAATTCACTTATTAATTCTAGAAATTTTGTGGTGGGATATTTTGAATCCTCTAAGTATAGAATCATGCCATTGGCAAATAGTCATGGTTTAAGTTCTTTCTTTCCTATTTGTATTCCTTTATTTTGTCTAATTACTCTGGCTAGAGTTTCTAGGACTATGTTAAACAGAAGTGGTGAAAGAGCATATCCCAGTCTTGTTCCAGGTTTTAGAGGGAATGCTTTCATTTATTCTCCATTTAGAATGATATTGGCCTTGGGTTTAGCATAATTAGCTTTTACAATGTTGAGGTATGTTCCTACTAACCCTAGTTTTTCTAGTGTTTTGAACATGAAAGGGTGCTGCATTTTGTCAAATGCTTTCTCTGCCTCTAATGATATAATCATATGATTCTTATATTTAAGTCTATTGAAGTGATAAATTACATTTATTGATTTCTGAATTTGAACCAACCTTGCATCCCTGGGATGAACCCCATTTGATCATGATGTACTATCTTTTTAAATATATCTTTGTATATCTGATTTGCCAGAATTTTATTGAGAATTTTTGCATCTATGTTCATCAGGGATATTGGTCTGAAGTTGACTTTCCTTGATGTAAATATCTTTTTTGATATTAAGGTGATGCTAGCCTCATCAAATGAGTTCAGAATGGTTTCCTCATTTTCTATTTCATGCAGTAATTTGAGGAATGTTGGTAGTAATTCTTCTTTGAAGGTCTTGTAGATCTCAGCTGAAAATTTACTTGGTCCTGAGGTTTTTTTGGTTGGTAGGTTTTGGATGGTGTATTCTGTTTCATTGCTTGAAATTCATCTGTTTAAATTGTGTTTGTCCTCCTGTTAAGTTTGGGCAGATCATATACCTCTAGAAATTTGTAGGTGTCGTCAAGATTTTCTATTTTACCAGAGTATAAATTTCCAAAATAGTTTCTAATTGTCCTCAGTATTTCAATAGTATCTGTCATGATAGTTCTTTTTCATCATAAATTTTATTAATTTGTGTTTTCTCTGTCCTTTTTGTTAGAGTAGCTAAGAATGTGTCAACTTTGTTTATTTTTTTTTAAAGAACCAGCTTTTTGTTTTGTCAATATTTCTTATGTTTCAATTTCATTGGTTTCTGACCTGATTTTAATTATTTCCTGTCTTCTATAGCTTTTGATGTTGATTTGTTCTTCTTTTTATAGGCCTTTGAGATGTAATGTCAAGTCCTTTGTTTCTTGACTTTTTATTCTTTTAGTGAATGAGGATAATGCAATGAACTTTTCTCTTAGCACTGTATTCATAGTGTCTCAGAGATTTTTATGTGTTGTATCAGAGTTTTCATTTACCTCTAAGAATTTTTTTAAATCCTCCCTGATGTCTTCTGTTATCCATGCATCATTCAATAGCATATTATTTAGTTTCCAGATGTTGGAGTAGCTTCTATTTTTGTTTGTTTGTTTCTTTTATCATTGATTTCTAATTTCATCCCATTATGATCAGATAAAATGCAGAGTAGTATCTCCATTTTTTTTTTGTATTTGCTATAGCTTACTTTGTGGCATAATATATAAGTCTATATTATTGGTTATATTATTGAGTTCTATAGTTTCTTTGTTTAGCTTTTGTTTGGAAGATCTATCCAATGGTGACAGAGGTGTGTTAAACTCATCCAGTATTACTGTGTTGTGATCTCTTTGATTCTTGAAGTTGAGAAGGGTTTGTTTGATATGCAAAGTTGCACCATTATTTGGGTCATATTTTTGATTGCTATGTCTTATTGATATATGATTCTGTTAAGCAGTATTAAATGTTCTTCTTTATCTCTTTTCACTAACTTTGGTTTGAAGTCCACTTTATCTGATAAGATAAAGGAAACCTTTTCTTGTTTATGGCAGTCCATGTGAGTGATATGTTTTTTCCCATCCTAAAACTTCAGTCCGCGGATATCTTTTCCTATGAGATGAGTTTCTTGCAGGCAGCATATTTTTGGATTTTTTTAAAAATCCAATCTGCAGTCTATGTCTTTTAATTGTGAATCACGTTCAGAGTTCTTATTAAAATGTGTTTTGTATTCCTGATTATTTTGTTTTATTTTTGGTTTTTAACTTAACTTGGTTTCTCTTTTGATTGGTCTTTTCTTTAGTGCTGTTCCTCCCTCTGCTGATTTTCATTGTTGTTTTTTGTTTCCTCAACATGGAATATATTGCCAAGAATGTTCTCTAGTACAGTCTTTCTCATTGTAGAGTCTTTTAAGTTTTGTTTATCATGGAATTTTTTTTTGTCATGAAATCTAACGCTTAATTTTGATAGATATAAGATTCTTATATGGTGGGCATCCATTTTCTTTCAGAGCTGTATATATTTTGTTACAGGATCTCCTAGCTTGGAAGGTCTGGATTGAAAAATGTGCTGAAATATGAATGATCTCCCCTTATATGTAATCTGATTTCTTTCTCTTGTAGCCTTTAAAATTCTATTCTTTTTATGCATGCTAGACATTTTCATGATAATGTGCCTTTGGAGTAGATCTGTTATAATTTTGGATATTTGGTGTCTTGTAAACCTCCTATATTTGGTTTTCCAATTCATTCTTCATGTTTGAGAAATTTTCTGATATTATTTCATTGAAGAGACTGTGCATTGCTTTGGTTTGAAACTTCATGCCTTCCTCTCTCTTATCCTGATAAATCTTAGATTTGGTCTTTTGATGTTATCCCATAATTTTTGGACGTTCTGTTCATGGTTTGTTATCATCTTCACTGTGTGGTCAATTTTATTTTCAAAATTGTACATTTTGTCTTCCTTGTCTGAGATTCTGACTTCCAAGTGTTCTAGTCTGTTGGTAATGCTTTCTATTGAGTTTTTTGTTTAGTTCATTGATTTCTTCATTTCAAGGATTTCTGTTGTTGTTTTTTTTTTCAGAATATCTCAATCTTTTGCTACCTTTATTTGCTCTCTAATGAATTTATTGGAGTGGTCAATTTTTGCCTGAATTTGCTGTCTTATGTCATTCTTTGATTTGAAGATCATTTTAATTATGTACATTTTGTACTCCTTTTCTGACATTTCATCTACTGTGCTGTCAATGGAATCTATTATTGGTTTGTTTGAAGCACTTTTCTCCCTTGTTTTTTTTTTTTTTTTTTCATGTTGTTCAGGTGTCTTCCTCTTTTGCAGTTCAAATCTGAGGTATTAGAGTTTCTACTCTATAATCTTGAAGTGTCCCTGAAGGCTAGCAATACCTTACTTTTAAGGGTGAGATCAATGTTTACAGCACACAAATCAAATATGCAACCATAAATCAAATAGCTCCTATTTAGATAATTACAGTTTTGTCACTATAAACAGAAATGATCTGTTCAATTATCATCTACCATATAGACAGTAGGTTTGCATAAGGGTTTAGAGTATCTAATGGTGGTCAGAGAGAGAATGGCGGGTGTAGAATGAGATGTTTATTATGTAGGATGTGAGAATATAGAGGTATTAGATTATAGAAATAGTGAAAGAAGAATCAAAAGAAGTTGGCTGCTAGCAGAAAAAAAAGAGAAAGAGGCAACCCCATGCAAGGCTCTCTTTTTCCTCTGCAGCAAGATAGTGTCTGTTAGCTCACGTAGTAGGGATACCGCTTGTGTAACTAGGCCTGCAGGGACCTTGGTGATGGTCTTCCAGGTCCTGGTTTTTGTCCCTAGATGGAAGCATCCATGGCCCTAATTGGTGGCAGCAGAAGCATCAAACCTATAACCTTGATGTTGAGCTTCCAGGCCCCAATCTCCCAAGATGGAATATGTCCTAACTAAAGATGGCAGAGGTAACAGCAGAGGTTACCCAAGATAGCAGTAGCAGTGTCTGAAGATGGAGGCGACTGCTTTCAGAGATAAGGTTGGAAGGATGGTCCATTTGATGGCATTGGGTGGCTTATTCGACAGTGCAGTACTATGGTGTGTTGTGCTGCAGTAGGCAGCTACCTCCGGCCCTGTTTGTTGTTCAACAGTGGACGCTGCCAAGTGGAATAAAACTATGGCAGCGACTGCAGTGTACCAAGATGGAGGTGGTCTGGAAGAGTCACACAGTAGATGAGGAGCCACAGTGCTATCATACTCTCCGTACAGGTACAGTAGTGTTTTCCTCCTCTGGTCTCTGGCATCTAGTGAGGCAGGCATGCTGAGTCGGGCCCTCCTCTTCTGGTCTCAGGGGTCTGGGGAGGCATGCTGAGTTGTGCCTTCCTCCCTCCAGTCTCTGGCCCAGCAAAGACTTTTAAAATGATATTCTCAACATTAGAAGAATGCAAATTTGTAGAAAAATTATAAATACAATTTTACAGATATACAAAAACTATACTCCCAAATCTACCAATTTTCCTCTTAAGATAAAAGTCAAAGAAAAGAATTATTTGAACAAAGTTTTCTTCACAGAAATATGCCCGGTTACCTATATTATATAACATGAAGAATTAGAATCCACTTTAATATTGGGCCTTATGGGAATATCAAAGTAAACTCTGGTATTTCCAAAATATATTTAAAATATATCTGCAAATTATTTTGAATTATGCAGGGAGAATTTTTGCATTATTTTAATATATATAATATATTTAAATACAATGTGAAATAGTGTATGCCATATGTTCTAAATTAAAAATATTCTATTATTATTCAGCTTTATGTCACCAAATCAAAATACTTGAGAAATTTTTCTTAGCAAGGTAATTAATTTAATCACTTCCCAGTTCTGTAAGGTCTAATACTTGATTGAGTGGGCCCATTGCTTAGGCTTCTTGTGGGAGGGCTTCTGGTTAACTAATTCATTAACAAAACAAGAAATAGTGACTGATGGAGATTTGTCTCCAAAACACTAAGGATCTCCTACCAGGGCTTAACCCCCAAATATTCTACCATCTACCAATAGTGTTATTTTAGGGATTGAGCCTTCAACATATGAACCTTTTTGGAACACTTATAAACACCATAGGGTTTATTCAGAGAGAAAAGAATAGAAGGAAAATCCATGATGATCATTACTGATTATCTTTAAAGGATGTGCTGAGTCATTATAACATCTTTCCTCTTTATACATAATACTGTGTCCTAAGTTTTAATGATGAACATGGATTTTATCATAATTTAATTAAAAATATAAAATTTACCATTTTAAAGCATATATTTAAATCCCTGTCCATAATTACCCTATACAATTGATTTGGAAATACAATAGAAGTATTAGCCATAGTAAGATATAATATCATGCAATTTAATTTGATAATATATTCACACAGTGTATACTCTTAAAAATTATTAATTTTGCTAGTGACATTGTAATACTATAAAGGTTTAAAAGTCCTTATATTGGACTTAGAAATAAAAGAACCTGGTTTAAGAAAAGAAAAAGGCTTTCTTTATATAAATTTTATATAATTTAGAAAATATATTTTTCCAAGGTTCAAAACTCAATAGAAATAATGATCTTGTACCCATTTTTGTGGAGGCATGAGAATGTGGGCAAACTGATTGGAATGAAAAATTATAAAATTGGAGCTCTAAATTTTTGGATGGAGTGAAAACAAGATGCAATCATATTGGGCCAAATTTTTAAAGGGTTACCAACCCAAAGAACAAAAGCCCCACATGATTCTCAACAATGGGTTAGCCACTCTTATTTGGCAGAACATGGAACTTCGGATTTCTAATAGAATCAGTGGTGTTTCCTGGGAAGAAGAGTAAGAGAAAAGAAATCAAATAGAAATGCCAAAAGCAAACAGTAGGGGAAAGCTCTTCAGGCATATATAAGTAGTCAATGACAATGAGCTACCACTCAACGTTGTTTCATCACACTGATCTCTATAATTCTATTTTAGGCCAAATACTATGTTGGCTCCATCACCTTATTTGATAGAAATAAATGGATCTTTAGAAATATTTTTCTTAATTGTTGTTATACTATTGGCCATACACTAACAAAAAAATATCATATTTTTTTCAGTATTACTTAACTTCTTCCTCTCTTTTCCTAAGAGCAAACCATTTGGCTCTTTGCTTTACAGCCAGATAATGAAAACACTTAATTTAAACTGAGTCAGACACTAATTATGTTAGGAGAAGATGATCCAAAACTGGAGTATTCCAGGAAATTTGGCCTTGGGGAGTGGGGTGCAGCTTGGAGGCAAAGGATGGCATTAAGAGGCCTGGAATTACTCTGTATTTCAATAACTCAATGAAAAGACTTCAATTTGGAACATCATTATTTCTCTGAAATATGAGAGGTCAATACAAATATAAGATGATTTTTTTTCCTGAGTAGCTTAACAACTTCAAAACAGGATCTGGATTGTGAATTTCCCACAAAATATCAGAAATGGAAAACTAGGTTCTATCAACTTGCTGCTCCTAATAAGGTGAAATGTGTTGCATATTTATAACAAGCACTGTGTTATCTACCCACAAGATATTTTATCATTCAATTCTTATGAGTGTTATTTTTTTTTCCTCATCTCATAAATATGCAAAACAAGAGTCAAAGAGTTTTAGGGTTTTAACCTTGTCACCCACTTATTTTTCTTTTAATCTTCAAAAATATTGCTTCTTTTTTTATTTGGTTATTTAGTCATACATGATAGTACTGTATATTTTGACATATTTGTACAAATATGGAATACATCTTAAATCTAATTCGGATCCCAGTCTTGTGGTTGTACATGATGTGGAGATTCATATATGTACATAGGAAAGTTATGTCAGGATCACTCCACTATCTAAACTTCTTTTAGGGCCTATATTTTTTTCAGCATTTCTAGGCATTACCCATTCAGAAAAAGACTTACATGAATACATATTCCATTTCACCTATCTAAGCAGATAACTTGCTTGGAAACAAACACAGAAGCTCATATTTTCAAATGGAATTTTGGAATCAGAATCTCCAAAAACATTCGGGTTTGGTACCAACTGAAATCAAAAAGTTTGTTTGCTTGTTTTTAAATTACTTTCAATGATCATCAGGAATATTTTCAAATTCACTAATTGAACTAGGAGGGATCTACACATGTTCATTACCTTGGGAGCACTAGCCCCATGCTAAGTGACTTGCTTTGGCACCCTCTCTCAGAGTTGTCAGTGGAAAAAAAAGCAAGAAATAAATAAAACAGCAACAACAAAATAAGCCAGTTATGTACTGAGGAAACCAAGAGTTTAATATATAAATTAGGGACTCACAGGAAGATCTGGGAATTTAAAAGGCAAAGAAGTTATAAACTCTTTGCCAAAGGGTGGGTAAAGTACCATCACAGGTCGGGGAAATGTACTCTGAAAAACAAATTTTCAGAAAAGATAAATTCAGGATGTCCCTTCATGTGTTCACTCTAAACAGTGATGTAGATGATACACAGGAACTTGCTAAAGAATATAATGAATCTCACATTTATCCAGATGTCTGGTTACAGTTGACTCTAAAAGAAAATAACTTTCTCTTTATGTTCACTATTTAACTCAGATACCTCTTTCTGGTGGTGTATGTCCTGGAGCTATACAGGGAAATAAGTTCTATTAAGTGTAGTTATCAACTTCTATGCAGTGAATAGATCTGACTTCAGATGGAGGTAGTGATTATAGAAATTGCCAACTCAATCCCAATCTCCTTTGGATTTCTTCCAATTTAAATATTTAAATATAGGGGTTCCTGTTCTGAACACATCTTACATTGAATTGGAGGAGAATGAAAGAAAAGAAAAGTAATTAATTAATGTATTAACAAATATACACTTCAAAGCACAGAATAAAAGTGTATAACTATTGCAGTTCTCCTTTCTTGAGCTTGTACTATAGCCAGAATTGATATCATTGATTACTTCTCTTCTCCCTCTTTCTATAGTCTCTTTGTTCTCAACCATCATCACACTGGTCATGCATATTTTTCTGGAGGGAGAATAAGTGTCCTAAATGATTATTTCAGAAAACTCTGTGCCATTAACTATCTTATATGTATTCAGTTGATATATTCTTGTTTACATTTGCCAATGGACTCCGGAGTAATAAAAAAAATGGCCCTGCATCCAGACATATTCAGTATTAGCACATTTTATATTAGCAATTGTAGAGCCCCTGGATAATCATGATCTATCATGCCAACCAGTATATTAAATTCTTTATATGCTTGTCAGTCCTAAAGTGGCTGAGGGGTAATCTTCTTCCAATTCTATGTAGTTTTTGCTAAGACTACTGCTGACAGCATTCTGTCTTTGGCAATGAGAAAAGTTCAAATTTACAAAGGCAGGACAACAAACATTTTGTAGTGAATTATTATAGATACTAGTAACCAAAGCCACTCCTATTTTGACACTTTGTTTCCATGACTTATATACTCTGGCCGTGGGAGAAATTATACTATATACTGATCACTAATTTAGAGCATAATACAACATAAAGAAAACCACCAACTTAACATTTGTTGCTACCCAAGAAGTGTCACAGCTGTGTTTTTAAGTGCCATTACATTGCTCCATTAAGTCAATGGCATAATAATAGAAAACCCTGCAAATAAATTAGGTGTGTCCTGTGACATTAAAAATGTCATCTTATAGGTCCACTAATGGGTGTGTCAGAGAAATCATTGCAGACCAGGAAAAGAAATTCATATGCAGACTAAATACCAGAGAAAGAAATCACTGTTCCTGCCATATAACTATATATCTGCTGGTCTATTTCTGTACTTTTTATTATGTACCCCTGATCTAGGAGTCTTTATTAGTATACAGTGTCTTGATTAGTATAAATTAATAATAAGTCTTAAAATTAGGTAGAATAAGGTCTCCAACTGTATATTTTAAATTTGTTTTGGCCATTAATGTTCCAATAAGCATTTATATAAATTTTAGACATACCTTGTCGTTGTTGATAAAAAGTACTAATAAGATTTTAATTGGGATCATGTAGCAAAACTGATTTATTTGAATGTATACATTTTTATATACCTCCCATAACTTAAGACTTTCAAAATTTCTTTCATTAATAATTTGCATTTTACAACATATATTTACTGTGTTAGTTTTATGTGTAAATATTTAGTGTATTTTATTATTATAAATGCTACAAGGCAAGATCCAAAAAAAGCAACATCCAAAAATGTAAACTAAAAATATAATTTACTTGCTGTTATAGTTTAGATATTAGGTGTCCCCCATAAGCTCATGTGTGAGACAATGCAAGAAAGTTTAAAGGATAAAGATTGAGTTATGACAATCTTAACCCAAAGTGTGAATTAATTGTGGCTGGATTAACTGAGTATAACTGAAGGCAGGTAGGTTGTAGCTGAAGGAATTGGGTTATTTTGGACATGCCTTTGGTGTATATATTTTGTATTTGGGGAGTGGAGTCTCTCTCTGTTGTCTGATCATCATGTTGAGCTGTTTCCCTTTGTCACACTCTTCCGTCATGATATTTTGCCTCATCTCAAGTCCTGAAGAATGAAGCTGGCTATCCATGGATTGATTCCCCTGAAACTGTGAGGCCTGCAAATAAACTTCCTCTAAATTGTTCTTGTCAGGCATTTTAGTCACATAAGCAAATCAGCTGACTAAAACACTTGCAGTTTTAGTAAATTCACTTGTTAGTTATAGTAGACTTATTGGAGATTCCATCAGATTTTTGTGTGTACAATCATGTTGCCCTATAAATAGAGATAGTCACATTAAAATTTAAAAACCTTTCAAGAAAGAATACTTTTTATGTATACCACTTTTTCTTGTTTTTTCTTGGATCTTGAAGAACTAAGTTTTCTCTCCAAATGTAGAAGCTTCCTTTAGTATTTATTTTAGAGCAGGTTTTCAACACATAAATTATTTTATTTTATTTAATATTAAACTTATTTTACTTTATTTTTGAAGAAAAATATAAATACTGTGACGATAAATAATTGATATGGAATTCTCATTATCCACACTTTTGTTTTGGCAGCTTAAATAATCATTCAACTCTCTCCTCATCTCTTTTCTGAAATCCACAGTTATTCTAATCATTATCACCATATATGTAGTCTGTTATTATTTTTCAGCTTCTTTCAAGAATTTGTCTTTACTTTTGTTTTCATATGTTGACTATGATATGTCAAGGCATACTGTTCTTTGAATTTACCTTTTTTGAGCTTTGCTTCCAAAATTGAACTTCTTGAATCTGTAAAGTTGATGTCATTTTCAACATGTGAGTTTTCTATCATTTGGTGGTCCTGGAACCAATACCCTATGAATTTCAAGGAAATCCATTTTACTTTTGTCATATTATTTTAATGTATAATTCATTTCCTTGTTTTTATTTTTCTTAACAATTATAAATTTTAAATTTATTACTTTTATTGTGAGGTGACCCTTTAAAATTCTAAGCCTGTGATCAAAGACACTGATTGGAAATTTTTAACTATGGAAAACCTTTTAGTATATTTCTTTATTAATTATCTTTGTAATTTTAAATCTTCTACTAAATAAATACTATATTTATTTTTAAAATATTACCTAAAGGTGTCAACAATATATAGTAAATATAATGCCAAAAAGCAAAAATGAGTTAAAAATGAGAATAAGGACATAAAACTTGCCTTGATTTTCAGATGACAAAAGTCAGTACTATAAACAGAAAGGTAACTAAATTTTTTTCTTCTTTTATTCCCTTCTAGGGCATCTTCCAGTTAATCATCTGCACCCTCCCATTGTAATGCTGATTTCAGGGAAGATAACTGAAGATTTCTAAAGTAATTCAGAGAGGTCAAAGTCTCCTAAACAAATCTGTCCACTGAGAAACTGATATCATGGATTCTAGAAATCTATTGGATAAAGCCCACCTCTGTAATTAAGTATATGTCCCTACTGGCGAATCATTAGCCAGCATATTGAAATTGTGTCTTCCATGCCAAAGAACAGTTTTTGCCAAGGAGGAAGAACCCATGCAGCCACTGTTATCTCCCCTTAAGTCCTCACCTGGTGTGAGTGTGGCTCTGAGCAGCTGCCTGTTCTTCCTAAACTCCGTGTCCATCAAATCATCCCCGGTATCCATCTGCACACCTGCTGCACTTACAGCAACAAAAGTTAGTGGATAATGTTGATTATCTGCCAAAAACAAGTGGGGACATAATTTTGCTCTAGGATAAAATGTGATTTGGACACAAATGATTTTTATTCTCTGGAAGCTCTCCACCTTTCCTCTGCCTTCACAGCAATACTTTCAGCCTGCCTCTTAATTAAACCACCATTTTGTTGTTTAGTGTAGGAGAAAAAACATAAAGTCCTTTGCTGAAAAAAAAAAAAAGAAAGAAAGAAAAAAAAAACCTGCTTCTCTCTTTTCTTAATTTGCCGTACTCCTAATAAGAAATATGAGAAATCTTCTGGGAGAGTGTGACAAGAACAAGAAAGTTCAATTTGATTAACTTGTACTCACTTCCAGAAAATACTTGATAAATTTGAGTAATATAGGAAAATTTTATTTGATGTCATAGTTCCTGTTGGATAGTATTTAAATAATTCATTCCATTCCATCTTATAATTCTTTCTGGAAACATTTATTAATAATTTAAAATTAGTTTTAGATATTTAGGGAAATGATATAAAAATGGGTTTCAGAAAAATAAAAGAAATGTTGAAATTGAGAATTTGGTTGGGAAATGTTTCTGTGTATTCCCACATGATTGGAAATATTGAAATATGCTAATATTAGCAATCAAGAGTGTATAAAATAAATCATTTTTTTAAATTACAAAAATATATTTTTAATTTGTTTAAATTGAAAAATAATAAAAAGTTAAAGTCAATGGTGATACCTAAGCACAGGGATATGATAACTGAAAGTCTGGACTCACTGTTTAAATGGAGAGATATCCATGCCCATAACCAATGGTGAACAGTATTTACAGCTATACATATATTTTTCTAAGATATTTTATCTGTGTTGATAATGATAATAATAATAATAATAATAATAATGACATAATCCTACTGTAAAGTTGATTTGTTATTTGCTATTAGGTTTAATCAAATGCCTTGAAACTGTTTTAAATAAAGAAGTGCACATATCTAATTCTTCTTGAACACTACTATGGGCCATTGCTTATTTAGCTATTTTCATAATAATGCACATTTATTTCCTTTGCAAATATTCAGTAATATAAATAATGATTGCAACTACATTCATAATCATAATCTTTGTGTATATAATTTCCATCATACCCTGCCTGCATAACATAATCGAAATGAATTGGTATGTTAATTTATATGTGGAGATATTAGTAAATTGCATTTTGTGAATCTATAATTTTTAAACATCTATCAGCACTATTTAAATATGTTCTTTGCCACACATGGCTTGTATTTAGTGAAATTATTGAATATTTTACTATATTAATTTTCCTTTGCACTGGGTAGTTAAAATATAAATTTATGCCAGGCATCGTGGTACAATCCTAAAATCCCAGCTACACAGGAGGCTGAGGCAGGAAAATCATTAGTTCAATACAAGTCCTCAGCAACTTGGAGAGAGAGACCCTAAATTACTTAGGAAGACTCTGTCTCAAAATTTAAAACATTAAGAAGGGCTGGGGCTGAGGCACCCCCAAAATAAATCAATAAGAAAATAAATAAATGAGATTTTAAATTAATAACAAATTCACATTTCTCAAGAATATTTTCATTTCTTCTGTGAATTTCTTGTCTTGATTTTTAGTCCATTCCTTATTATTATTACAATTATTATTATTAGAAGCATTTTATACATTCCATGTATTCATATTCTTGTTTGTCAGGCAAAGTGTATTTATTATGAATCATCTGCCTGTTATTTTTTAGAAGTTTTTATGTTAAAATCTCAAATCATAAAATTATACTCTACAAAAAAGCTAAATGGTATTACTACATTTCTTTCTGGATCCAGCTTCCTTAGGAATATTTTTTTTTCCACCCTCAAAATACACAAATATTTTTATTTTTGTTTTGTTTTTGTTTCAGATAAAATTTAGAATTTTATATTATCTAGAATTTATTTGAACAGAATGAGAAGAATTGATATTTTAGTGTAAAGTTCAAAATTCTGGCCTATTATATTAGTATATTAGTTAAATATTTTCCCTCTGATTTGAAATATCATAATATTAATATATAAAAATTTCATCAATCTTAAGGAATGTTGAGACTTTAATTCTTTATTAGTTTACTAGTTATTTCCACTTACTATACCAATGTATCTGAATTTGTAATTTGACAAATGGAAGTCAATTCTTCTCTCATTATTCTTTTTAAAAAAGTCTATTATGAATATGTTATTCTTAATTATTTTCTAATTCAATGTTACATTGATTTACTGAAGAAACCCAAGAAGTAAAATAATATTTCTCATTCAGCATTTGCATCCTATTAAATTTTTCATTCCACTGTCTTCATAATTGAATTATGTCATAAAGTATTTAAACATAGCAGCATATTTTTTAGTAATATAAGTGGAACTATCTGTGGTATGCTCCTTTTTATGCATTAGAAAAGGATATTTGAATGGCCATCCTATACCTGCTCAACTTACAGGTAGTAATTAGGATTATTTTCAAAATAAATGTCAAGCTTTCCATCTGCTGGGAGCCATCAGCCAAGTAGGTATGACAAATTCCTTGCCAGCTTACTCCCATGCTGTCTAGTGGAAGGACTTCTGAAAGGTGACCTTGCTCAAGGACCAGGGCAGGATCCGTGTTTAGGGTGTTCCCCCTTTAGAATAGGGCAGTTTAGCATAATAGGAGATTAGGGTGTTCCCCCTTTAGAATAGGGCGTATCCTGCTGCTGAGTTCCTCTTGAGTGCTTAGGGTCAGACAGTATATTTTGGGAGACAGAAGCCCATGCGGAGAGGATTTGGGCGGAGAGTGGATTTGGGAGAGTGTGGATTTGGGCAGAGAATGTGGATTCCCCCAGAGCGTGTTTGTAGACGGCCGGTGTGAGTTCGGGAATAAAGAATTGCTGTTTGAATCTACAAGCTGTGTGGAGACTCGTGATTTGTGCCCAGCCAGAGACTGCGGCACCATCAAAACAATTACAGTGTATCACACAGAACACTAACTATGGGAGATCCTATCATAATGGATATCTATTCCCACAGAAATCTGGAAAATAATATAAACCATATCCCATGTTCAATACATAATATTTATATTCATGTTTAGGTAGAAATAAATAACTATAGACATTCTGGTCTCTGTAGTTTTTCATGCTGTTTATCTATATTTGTATATGTTTGACAACATTTTGTAGTAAGTTAGTATATATGTGCTTTTATGTATTCCAAATTCCTCTTTGACACTTTAATATCATTTCATTTATTTGGCCAAACATAATTAATCACTAATAACCCATTTTTTGTTACATTCTACTTGTTTTATTATATGCCATCTTAAATGTATACTGTTTAAAGTTATTTGAAATGAGATTATCATTGAAGATAGAACATATTTTCATAATTACTATAATTTCCTTACCTCCTTATAATAGTAATACTTGAATATTTTGCTATATAATTTCCAAATTGTGAACATTTTGTGCAGTATTATATGATTATGAGAATAGATAGAAAAATATATTTTTAACTATAATCTCTTTATTTTTACTTTCTTTATTTCATATTCCCTCAGTTCTCTATTCTGTATGCTTAGGAATTTTCTGGATTTTATGTTTAATGATTATATTAAAAATAATAAAATTCAGGACCTATATTAGCTATTGAGCAAGCTTAATTTATTTCTCAAACGAGTTAGATTCCCTGAAATCTACATATTATTTCAAATTATTTCACAGGATGTGCTTTTAGCTCTAATTCAGTCAATCTGGTCATTTTTCTACCCACAACAATTTATACTTCCATAGTCCTCAACAAAAATCCTTTAAGCTTTTTCCCTTTGCATCTTCTTTTCTTCTTTTTTTTTGACCATATTTTTATTGGTGCATTATAGTTGTACATAATGGTAGGATTCCTTGTTACATATTTGTACACATGCGCTACGTAATAGTATAATTTGACAAATATTATTCCCCAGGATTCCCCCTCTCCTGCCCTCTTCCATCCCCTGGTCCATTTCCTGTACTCTACTTATCTCCATTGGATGTTCCCCATTTTATTGGTTTATATTATTGATATATAACACTTAGATTTATTTTGACATAATTATAAATTCATAGAATATTAATTGCTCCAATCCAGCCCCAGTACTTCCCCACACCTCCTTCTTCCTCTCACTCACCATGTTCTTTCTCCTCTGATATTTTTACTATTTTCTTATATTTGCTTGTGTCTTTGTAATCAATGGATATATATATATATATATATATATATATATATATATATATATATAACAGTGAGATTCACTCTTAGTATTTTCATAAATTTAGAAGGGAAAGGTAGTTCAGATTCACTTCACTGTTTTTCACTTATCTTTCCCTTCTACCTCTCCCCCATCCCCTTCATCTACTGCCTAATCATTCTTTTATTTTCATTTCTTTACTTTCAAAAAGGTGTATATATATACATATATATGTATATATATACGTTTATATACACCATATATATATATATATATATATATATATATATATATAAATATTGTTAATAGTCCCCTTAGAATCCACATGTCAGAGAAAACTTTTTGTTTCTGACTTATTTCACTTAGTCTCCAGTTCTATCCATTAACTAGCAAAATGTCAGAATCTGCCACATAGGAACACAGCATCCCTTAGCTTTGAGTGAATGAGAATGTGGAGATGTGGGAAGCCAGCCATGGAGTTTCTGTGAACTATGAGCATTGAGCACACAAAGTGGACTGAACCCATGTTGCCCCTCTATTAGGGTGGGCAATGTGAGCATTTTTTGCTTGCTCTGCCTGTGATCCTCACACAGCACATGAGATGGGCGTGGCCTTCCTAGATGTCAGTCAACTTGCTGACAGCAAGATTTCATGAAGCTAGACTCAACCCCCTGAAACCTGATCCCTTGTCTCATTTGAATGGCTTCTCCCCAATAAAAAGGTTTAGCACCTTCTCCTCCTCTCTTTCTTGCATGTCTTGCCTCCTTTGTGGGAGCTGCGTCAGAGGAGCCATCACAGAACCCCAAAAAAGGTATTTCTCTGTCTGTGTGTCATTATTTTGTGCCAGCCCAGTTCACCAGTTCACCTGGAATGACTCTTACTGGTTTAGTTGTCTCTAGTTCTATCCATTAACCAGCAAATGCCATAATTTAATTCTTCTTTATGACTATGTAATACTCCACCATGTATTTATATATCACATTTTCTTTATCCATTCATCTGTTGAAGGGCATAGATTGGTTCCATAGTTTGGCTATAGTGAATTGCACTGCTATGAACATTGATGTGGCTGCATCCATATAGTATGCTCATTTTATTTCTTTTGGGTATATACCAAGAAATAGAATAGCGGGTTAATATACTATTTTAAGTAATCTCTATACTACTTTCCAGAGTGTATGAGAGTACCTTTTTCCCCTACATCCTAACCAACACTTATTATTATTTGTATTCTTGATAATTGCCATTCTAACTGGAGTGAGACAAACTCTCAATGTAGTTTTGGCATACATTTTCCTAATTGTTAGGGATATTAAACATTTTATATTTATTTGTTGGTCACTTGTATTTCTTCTTTTGGAAAATGTATCTTTAGTTCTTTTTCCAGTTTATTAATTGGTTCTTTTGTGTGTAAGTTTTTTGAGTTCTTTATATATTCTGGATACTAATGCCCTATATAAGGAGTGGGTGGCAAGAATCTTCTCCCATTCCTCAATCTCTCACTTCACACTCCTAATGTGCAGGTTTTTAATTTAATGGCATTCCACTTGTTGATTTTCAATTTTATTTCTTGTTCTCTATGGGTCTATGAGTGTTAGACCTACATTTTCTTCTAGCAATTATGGAGTTTTGGATCAAATTTCTACATCTTTCATCCACTTTGAGTTGACTTTTGTGCAGGATGAGAGATAGGAGTCAGTTTTATTCTTCTACATATGGATATCTACTTTTCCCAGAATCTTTTGATAAAAAGCTTGTCTTTCTTCTACCTATATTTTTGGTACCTTTGTCTAGTATGAGATAACTGTATTTATGTGGGTCTGTCACTGTATATTCTATTTTATTCCAATGGTCTTCAGGTTTGTTTTTGTGCCAGTACCATGCTGTTTTTGTTGCTATAGTTCTATAGTATAATTTGAAACCCAGTATTTGATGCCTACTGCATCACTCTTTTTGCTCGAGACTTCTTGATCTGCTCTTATTTTTCCAAATGAACTTTAGCACTACCTTTTCTACTTCTCTGTACAATATAATTGGTATTTTGGTGGCAATTGTATAGAATCTGTATATCAATTTTGGTAGTATGGCCATTGTAGTGATATTAATTCTGCCTATTAAAAAACATGTGAACTCTTTCTATCTTCTAAGGTCTTCTTTTTTTTTATTCAATGTTCTATTGTTTTCATTATACAGGTCCTTCATTTCTTTATTAGACTAATTCCCAGGATTTTTGTTTTAAAGTCATTGTGCCTGAAATAGTGTTCCTAATTTCATTTTCAGTGAATTCATTACTTCATCATACTAAAGAAAATAATTTTTGTGGTTGATATTTTATCCTTCCAATTTATCAAATTTCTTTATAATCTCTAGAAGCCTTCTGGTGAAAATTGTTGGTCTTATCACTACAGGATTATGTCAGCAAAAAACAGATAATATGATCTCTTCTTTTCCAATTTTTATTTCTTTAATTTCTTTCAATTGCCTGATTTCTCTGCCTGGAGTTTTAAGGACTGTATTTAATAAGAGTGGTGAAACTCAGCATCCTTGTCTTCTTCCTATTTTTAGAGGAAATTCTGTCAGTATTTCTCTGTTTAGTATGATAATTTGTGATATATAGCCTTTACAACATTGGGGGAAGTTCTCTCATGTTTGAAACATAAATGGATGCTGTATTGTGTCAAATGATTTTTCTGTATCTACCTTATTGGAGTATAAATTCTCAAAAGAGTTCCTAATGATCCTCTGAATTTCTGTAGTGTCCGTGGTGATTTCTCCTTTTTTTATCTATAATTTTGTTAAAATATCACTTTCTCTTGCTCTCTCTCTCTCTCTCTCTCTCTCTCTCTCTCTCAGTTTGGCAAAGGATCTATCAATTTTGTTTATTCTTTTAAAGAATCAACTCTTTGTTGCATTGATTCTTTGTAATTTTTTATCTTCAACTTCACTAATTTCAGCTCTGATTTTAATAATTTCCTGTATTCTGCTAAAATTTGGGTATTGGTTTGTTCTTTATGTAGGGCTTTGGAGTATAATCAGATTCAGAGAAAAAATGATTGGGTTACAAAAACATTAACCCAATCAGTGAATCAATCCCCTGATAGGGATTAACTAAGTGGTAACTGAAGTGGTAGAGTGTGGCTTCAGGAGGTGGGAATTGGGGTGTGGCTTTGGGTTACATATTTGTATCTGACAAATGGAGACCTCTCTCTTTGCTTTCTGACCACGAATGTGAGTTGCTTCCCTCTGCCACACTCTTCAACCATGATGTTCTGCTTCACCTCAGGCCCAAAGGAATGGAGCCGGCCTTCTATGGACTACAGCCCCTAAAAATGTGAGCCCTAAAATAAACCCTTCCTCCTTTACAGTTGTTCTGGTCAGGTCCTTTAGTCACAGCAGTGAAAAAGTTGACTAAAATAGTGTTGAAAGTACAATTTTAGCTATTAACGTAACAACTATTAAACAAAATAGTAATATATATGAGAAAAGTTGACATTTCAGTTATTTATACTATACCATGCCAAGGTGAAGACATTTCTTATTAAATCTTGGTTTGGATTTCATTAGGACTTTGGACATTTAGACAATATTGATCATGTTTTTTGTTTTTTGGATCCCTCTAGAAGTGCTGGGACACAAGAGCTGCTTCTCTAATTGATGTGTGCCGCAGTCTGGCTGGGCACAAAATCACGAGCCACTCACAGCCTTGTAGATTCAAACAGCAATTCTTTATTCTCGATCTCACACCGGCCCTCTACACACATGTTCTGGGGGAATCCACGTTCTCGGGGAAAATCCCAAATACTCTTTGAATCCCGGGAGAACTCAATGGGAACTATAGGAGTGGGCACGCCTGAGGCAGCAGGATATGCCCTATTCCCAGCAGGGTACACCTTAAACCTGGAACTGCCCTAAACCCAAGGAGAGCCCTAAACCCTGATCCGCCCTAAACCCGGATGCACCCTGGTCCTTGAGCAAGGTCACCTTGCATGCAATGTCACTGCAAATGACCTGGGCAAGTCCATTTCCACGAGTCCTTCCTCTAAGCAACATGGAATACGCTGGCAAGGAAATTGTCATACCTACTTGGCTAATGACTCTCAGCAGATGTGGACAAACTGTTTCTGGTTTGTTAGCTCAGGAACTGGGGACCTCTGCTTGAAAGGTACAGTGTTGGGTCTGTTGGTTGTTTCTATTATGATTGAAACAACAGGATGCAGGGTTCTGGGTTATTACTGTATTGATTTGAGTTACTGAGTACCTGCTGCCCTTTAAGGATTCTTTTCAAGATGGTGTAAAAACTGGTGACTCTTTTACAAGGACAGATCCTGAGTTGTGGGTTCCCCATAGGTGTTCTGTGATGCAGAGTCCTTCCCCCATGACACAGCTCATTGTCCTTACTACTGCATCAGGTGACTCAGCTGGTTCACCTGGATTCTCTATCCTTTGCGCCAGGTTGTGAATGTTGAGTGCTGTTTTTCTCTGCTCACTGTGACTGAGGCAGTGTCCAGCCAGTGTCTAAACAGTGCCTAGACATCTTACCAGTTCCGGCCACTAGTCAACTTAGATGCCATTGCAATCCACTGCCTAGAATTTAGGCAAATTTCCCCCATGATCGATTTTCCACTGTTTGTGATCATAATCCACGCACCTTCCCTTTAAGCTTTATGGGACTCAGGCAATTTCTAGTCTGCCTTTTTCCAGCTGCTGACATGATCCATGGAGAGTTTTGCTATCAGCTGGATATTCAGGAAGCTTCCCTCCTGGATGTGTTGCCCCCCCAAATCTGACCACAATCAGGACAGTTTCTCTAGGTTTCTTAGAACTCAGCCAATTTCCCGCTGTGTCTTTCCTGAGCATAAGTCCTCAGTAGGGGCAGCAGTCCTGAGGGGTTTCCTTTCCTCTGCTTGTGGCCCAAACTGTCTTCCCATTTGGATCTAAGCACTGCTTCCTGCCTCAGTGACTTGTGGGTGACTGATCCGTCTCTGCTCAGATTACCATGGAATTTGCCCAGAGAATTCAGAGTGCTCCTTTTCTGCCTGGGGTCCTGTGAAGTTTGCATAGAATGCTTCTTCTCTGCCTGGGGTCTACTGGATGCTTCATGGAGTGCTCCTTCTCTGCCTGGCATCCTGGGGATGCTGTTTGAAGTTGTTCTTTGTCTGGGGCTCTCACAGTAGGTTCACTGAGTCCTGGGTTCTCACTTCCCCATGCTGGTGTACTCCTCCTCACTCCCCTCATTTGCAGTGATGGAGAGGGGATTTGAGTGATTGTTGCTAAGTGGTGATCCCTCTATAAGTTATTTCTAGATGGGTTCTTAAGAAATTCCACAGAAAGGTGTTCCCTGTAGTAAAGTGTTGAGAGCCACAGCCCAAGGGGCCCCAGCAAACTTTTAGCTGCCAACTGATTGGCTCCTCTGCAGTGATACTCATTGGGCTGTTTTCCCGCCCTTTCACCACGGAGCTGCTCATTGGGGGACTTTTTTTTTGGCTCTGCCCATGTGACCCAGCCAATCAGCCTCAAGAGCAGGAGGAGTGGGGGAGGTGGAGAGGCTTGTGGGAAGCCGGTGATGGCAGTTGGGCTCTGAGGGTTTTCCTGAGGAGCTGTGTGGTGTGGTGTGTGTGTTCTAAAAATAAAGTTTGTTTCTTTTGACAAGTGGCTCCTGAATTGTGCCCAGCCAGACTGCAACAGTAAAGTTTTCTGATATCTAGAAGTGGAAAAATGTGTATTGATTTAAAGATTGGTCAGATTAGAGAGCATAGTATGACTTTATATTTACAATTTGTTTTGAAACTACTTGGTCAGGACAACATTGCTCCTACACATTATAATATAGTCTGTTTTTCTTTCCAAATGTTGATAAGTGAGTGAGCTAATGTGCTTTTCTTCTCACTCTTTCTCTCTCTGTTGCTGCTCTGGTCTTCACCCACACTTGTCTGGGTTCCTGGTTAGGGAACTCGATAGTTATTTTCTATTCTGTTAACCAATCTTCTAGTCTCTCAAGTTTTCAGATTTTGTAATATTATATGTTAGAGCATTTATTTTTTTCACTTACCTCTCAGAACTGCTCTTTTTTCACTGTCTCCTTCAAGGTTGTGGGGGAAATCAGGAATCACTGACCAGTTCCATTCTGCCATCTTAGCTTCTCCTCTCTCTTTGGTTTTTATAATTTTCCTCATCCATCTTTTTCATTTTCCTATTTTCTTTCCAGATCCCACATATGAGAGAAAAGATATGAATTGTGACTTTCTGATTTTGCCTTATTTTTCTTAAACATAAAGTCTTCAAGTTCCACTTATTTTTTTTTCTGCAAATAATGTAATTTGATTCTTCTTTATGGTTAAATAAAATTCTGTTCTTTCTATATATCATATTTTCTTTATCCATTTACTTATTGACGTATACCTGGGCTGGTTCCATAGTTTTTTGACTTTGCTGCTCTAAATATGGATATACATGTATCAACACTGTCTTTAATTCTTTTTAAAATATTTTTGGTTGTCAGTGGACCTTTATTTTATTTATTTGTATGTGGTTCTGAGACTCAAACCCAGTGCCTCACACATGTTAGACAAGCACTCTGCCACCAAGCCACAACCTCAGCCCCTTGTTTTTAAATCTTTAGTAGAAATAATAAGGCATGGTATAGTTGGAGCATATGGTAGTTACATTCCTATTTTTTTTTTTTTTGGAAACTCCCTAAATATTTCCATAGTGGTTGTACAAATTTGTAATTTCACCAAAAATGTAAAAGTGTTCTTTTTTCTCCACATCATCTCCAGCATTTATTATTGTTTATGTTCTTGACAGATGTCATACTTACTGGAATGAAATAAAATCTTAGGGTAGTTTTCACTTGCATTTCCCTAAGTGCTTAAAATATTGAACATTTTTTACATATTTGACTATTTGTATTTCTTTTGTTGAGAAGTTTCAGTTTAGTTAATTTATCCATTTATTAATAGGATTTTGGGGGAAGTTTATATGTTATTTTTTTTAGAATTTTACATATTCTGAATATTCTCTTCCAGAAGAGTAGCTAGAAAAAAAATTCCTCCCATTCTGTGGGTTCTCTCTTCACATACTTTATTTCTCTTTTTGGTTTTTATTAGTTGTACATGACAGTAGAATGTATTGTAGACCTACTATACATATAAGTAGTATAGCATCATATTCTTCTGGTTGTACACGATGTGGAAATATTGAAAGAATTCACAACAAAGAAGTCAGCACTTCAATGACTACTCAAAGACAAACTGAGCACAGAGAAACTTTAAAACAGATCAAAAACCTCCCAAAGTTCCCAAATTTATGAAGACCACTAGAAGATCAATCATCTAAATAAAAAATCAATATAGAATTAAATATGGTAAACAAATAAAAATGGAAGGAAATTACAAACACTTATCCATAATAAAACTGATTGTAAATGGTGTCAACTCCCCAATTAAAAGACATAAGATAAACAGGATGAATCAAAAACATGATGCAACCATATGCTGTTTGCCAGAGATTCATCTCATTGGCAAAGATACTCATGGTAAAAGAATGAAAAAAAAATTCTACTCAAAGACTCTAAAAACAAACAGGAGAAGCTGTTATTGAAGCTAACAAAATAGATTTCAAGCAAAATTAATAAAAAGACAAAAAGAACACTATATACCAATAAAAAAAACACAAGAAAATATAATGATAGCAAATATATACACTAAATATCAGCACATCTGATTTAAAAATATCAGCACAACTATTTTAAAAAATAGTTTATCATTAAATTCTAGAGATACCATCATACAATAACATGAGAAGATTTCAAAATATCCTTATTACCAATAGATCATAGATCATTCAAACATAATATCAATCTATTGATATTAGGGACTTGTATAATACTGTAAATCAATCTGACATAATAGACATCTACAGAATATTTCATACAAAAGCAGCTGAATTTACCTTCTTTTTAGGAGTGCATGAAATCTTTTCCAAATCAGAACATAGTCTAAATAATAATGGAAGTTTAGTAAACACCAAATAAAAACTATAATCACATGCATCCAATAAGTTCTTAAGAAAATTAAAAAACAAGAAAAATAATGGAAACCACATAAAATATGGAGTCTGAAAATACTCTTTTAAAAAATAGATCATAAAAGAAATAAGAAATAAAATCTTTGAAACAAATACTAACAGATTTCAACATATGAAAATCACTAGGACATTATGAAAGCCATTCTAAGAGAAAAAAATTATATCACTGAATGCTTACTTTTAAAACTAGATCTCAGGAAGGTGTGGTAGAAAATGGCTATAATTCCAGGCCTTATGGGGCTAAGGCAAAAGGATCACAAGTTCAAGGATCACAAGTTCACTCAGCAGTTGAGTGAGATCTAAAGCAACATAGTAAGACCCTATCTCAAAAATAAAATAAAATAAGAAATTTAAACAAAAATAAATTGAATGTGAGTCAGTGGTAAAGCAACCCTGTGTTAAATTTCCAACAAACACACAATGCACACACACAAAATCATGAACACAAATAGATCACAAATTTGAAACATTATTGCTTTATCTCAAGACCTTAGGATAGGAAAACAAATAGATTCCAAAATCAGTAGAAGACAATAAATAATTAAGACAAGAGCCAAAATTAATAAAATTGAGAATTTAAAAAAATATACAGAATTAATGAAACTCCGAGTTAATTTTTTGAAAGGATAAAAAAACTAACAAACTTTTAGTCAAGTTCTAACTAAAAGAAAGAGAAGACACAATTTAATAAAATTTGATATGAAAAAAAGAAGATACCAACTCAGACACATTAATCCAGAGTATCAGTAAAATCTTTTGAAAATTTATACTCAAATAAGCTAGAAATTCTACAATATATTGAAATGTTTCTAGAGCCTTATGAGCTACCCAAATAGATCCATCAAGATATAAACACACTACTATTAAGTAATGAAATTGAAGCACCTATTAAAAGCCTCACAAAAAAAGTAAGCCCCAGGTAGACTTGTTGTTGAGTACTACCAAACCTTTTAAAAAGAACCTTTGCCAATCCTCCTCAACTTACTATAATGCAAAAACAAATTAAGAAGATAGTGCACCAAGATTAAGTGGGTTTCATCCTAGGGATGCAGGTTTTTGGTTCAAAATATATAAATCAATAAATGTAATTCACCACATAGAGTGCAGCATTACAACAAAATATACAGAAAATATATTTGACAAAGGCCAGTAAATTCATTTTTGTAACACCAATAAAACTAGGGATACAAGGAAATTACCTCAAACTTATAAGCTATAGATGACAAACCAAAGGCCATCACAATACTGAATGGAGAAAAACTCAGAGCATTTCCTCTAAAAGCAAGAACAAGGAAAGCAAGTCCACCCTCACTGCTCCTATTAAACATGGGCATTTAAAGTGTAGCCAAAGCAATATTAAAAGAAAAGTAAATGGATACAAAGAGAAAGAGGGAAATCAAATTATAGTTCTTGGTGTTGACAAAATCCTCTATTAAAAAAGACATAAAGAATTTCACCAGAAAACTTCTAAACATATTTAGAAAAATAACAATGCAGCAGGATGTAAGATCAACACATATAAATCTACGACTTCCCTTTGCTCCAATAATGAATCTGCAGAAAATAAAATTAGGAACACTCTCCCATTCAAATAACCTTAAAAATAAGAAAAATATCTAACCAAGCCTCCCCCTTTGACTAAGATGACCATTTTGTAGTTTTCATTGGGGTGCATTTTGCTTCACAAAGTTGTGTTACTAGAAACCCAAGATAAGAGCAAATCCACACTGGTGCACTTTGCTTTCATATAAATTGCATCTATTAGATGGATTGATATCTCAACATCTGATGAATTTGGGGTGGAGAGTCTGCATGGCACTTGGTGAGGCACCCAGCCACTGCTATAGGCAGGCCTGCCCCTGTCCACTGGCCCACCTCTTCCTTTCTTGCACAAGATATTATCATGATAGCTTGATGTTTACTCAGTTTCCCCAAATCAGGCTGATCAGGGGATTGGAAAAAAGATGAACAAATACAAAAATAGAGTAAATAGAGAATGTGGGACCTGGTATTTCAGCAGACATCTGATGGAGGAAGACTGACAATGAGCAGGCTCTGCACATTTATTATATAGACTGTTACCTAAAAGCACTTCATTTTGAGAAATTATTTTAAAACAGAATGGAGGTCAAAAGTTTGAACCATCCAATTAGAGTCATCAGCTTCTGCCCACAATTCTCCACTTATGCATGGCTAGCACCTGAACCTTAGGTCATGAACTGACAGACTCCATGGCAACCATTGAATTTCCCAAGGGAGATGTCAGTCTCTATCTCTGAGATGTTCAAAGACCCATAATTCATTCACTGCTCCCAACACAGTGTTATGAAGAGAATACCATAGAACATGATGGTCTCCCATACCTTCACAGGTATGATTTCTTCAACAATTGCCAAATTCAGCCCCCGACACACACACAAAACCACACACCAGAGGAAGGGATTCCTTCTGGTCAAGATCACCAGATAAAAGTAAGTCATGTCTACACTGGCTCAAGGAGGAGACTCTCCCTCCACACTGAGTCAAGGGGACCCAGTCTGTCAGCACTAGGCCAAAGCAAGTGAGTGCTCTATACTACCTCAAGCCAGCTGACCTTCTACTCTAGCTCAAACTATTGTCCCCATTTATTCTGGTAAAAGTGAATGTGCACTGGAAAGGGAGAAACAGTGGCCAAGGCCTTGAAGAGAATGGCTGGTGGGCTCCTGCCTTCACCCTGAGGCTCCTCATTTTTAAAATCAGACTATTTTTAAACATTTGGAACAATAATTTTATTATACAATTTGTCTGAAAAATTTTTATTTAAAAAAAAAAATCTCAGAAGAATGGGAGAAATACAGAGGAGTAGGGCAGGGGGAAATGTCCCAGGGAAAACAGTCTCGGATTCTCAACCACAGCCTATGTCGGGAGGGAATAAGTAACTCTCCCAGCTGTGGGCTGGCTGGAAATGAAAGTCTGAAAAAGTAGTTTTTGTGTTTTTTTTTAATTTTATTTTTTTCATCTTTCATAAATTTGATTCAAGTGAGTTATGCACTTCCATTTTTACCCCAAATACAAATTGCAGAATCACCTCAGTTACATATTCACAATGTTTACATAGTGCCATATTAGTGACTGTTGTATTCTGCTGTCTTTCCTATCCCCTACTATCCCCCCTCCCCTCCCATCTTCCCTCTTTACCTCATCTGTTGTTGTTCAGTTCTTTCCCTTCCCCCCCTTTCCCCTCACAGCCTCATATATGTGATTTCGTATAACGATGAGGGTTTCCTTCTGTTTCCATGCAATTTCCCTTCTCTCTCCCTTTCCCCCCCATCACTCATCTCAGTTTACTGTTAATCTTTTCCTCATGCTCTTTCCTCCTGCTCAGTTCTTAGTTGCTCTCCTTAAATCAAAGAGGACATTTGGCATTTGTTTTTTAAGGATTGGCTAGCTTCACTTAGCATAATCTGCTCTAATGCCATCCATTTTCCTGCAAATTCAATGATTTTGTCATTTTTTAGTGCTGCATAATACTCTATTGTGTATAGATGCCACATGTTTTTATCCATTCATCTATTGAAGGGCATCTAGGTTGGTTCCACAGTGAATTGTGAATTGTGCTGCTATGATCATTGATGTGGCAGTATCCCTATAGTATGCTCTTTTAAGGTCCTCAGGGAATAGTCCGAGGAGGGCATTGAGAAATAAAAGCAAAGGATGCAGAAAAATATATATTTTTTTAAAGCGAGGGTTTCACAGGTGAAAAAAGAACTAACAGGTCTGCTCCTAACAAAGGGAAAAAGCCCACGAATGCTTTCTTTATAGTAAAACACACCAAAGGAATTTATTGTGGGGAAGGATCCTTTAAGGTTAACAAAAGGTGAGAGGCTGTGGGCAAGTTGGCCTTAGTGGGGTCTTACCACTTGCACAGTAATTCTTCTCCCTCTGGGCAGCTGGTGCCTCAAGGCTGGTTGGGTGCACTGATATCTCTTTGTACTACTAGACAGTGTGTTTAAACCTAGGGCTGTCTGAGCCACAAAATACTGTGTTATCACAGAATTCTCTGAGAACAGGACATTTTCCAAGACAAAGAATTAGGATGGGTGAGATTACACAGAAAGTTACACAAGGAGGACACCTCTGCTTAATAGATGGCTTAGACAAACCCACAGTTCATTTCTGGCTTCCAACAATGGATGTTTTTCGCAGGCGGGGGCAGAGAAGACTACTGATGTCCTGGTAGATCCAGAAGTCCTTCCACATGACCCATGCCAAGGCTGAGATGTCAGGGTCCACTAAGCATAATGTCCCCTGGCTCTCTACTGTTGGATTTGGTTTTAGCTCTCCACTTCATTGGAGCCACACTCTCTTTTTTTTTTTTTTTTTTTTTTTTAAGAGAGTGAGACAGGGAGAGAGAGAGAGAGAGAGAAAGAGAGAGAATTTTAACATTTATTTATTTATTTATTTTTAGTTATTGGCAGACACAACATCTTTGTTTGTATGTGGTGCTGAGTATTGAACCCAGGTCACATGCATGCCAGGCGAGCGCGCTACCACTTGAGCCACATCCCCAGCCCCACACTCTTTATTTTTATGGAACATTTCTTCCCTCTTTCAGTAGAGCCACCTTACTGCTGACTCATGGTATGCAACAGCACAGTTTTCAGACACAAGAAGCAATTCCCCTAACCACCCACTTCAAGTGCTTCCTGTTGGAATGCTGTTGCCCAGAGTTAGACTGGGAGGGTATATCAGGTGCAGAGGTCCTTGTAGTCAAGAAGTGGAAATGAATAGACAGAAGACTGGCCCTTCTGACAGCTTTCTGCACTGCCTGTTTGTCCTCCTCAGGCAGCTGAATCTCACAGGGTATAAGCATGGGGAAGGTGGGAAGCACAGGCTCGCTAGGACTCCTTTTGGTGATGCCCGTGAAATGGGAAAGACCCATGGGGCATGGGTGAGGCTTAACCCTTGGAGGCACAGGCTTCCCCTGGAACATGCAACCAGCCCCCTGGCTTTTCTGGTGCCACAATATAAGGTATGTCGCCATGGCTGTATTGAATTTCCTAGTGGCCAGAGACACCCGGTCTTGTATGAATCATAACCCAGATCACACAGAATGGTCATTATTTCTGGGTCTGGGTGTTTGGTGAGTGCCTTAATAAAATGCTGGGGTACATACTGCTCACCCTGGGTCAGCCATGGGTGCTGAAGAATTTGCTTGGCTGTGGGCCGCTTCCTGGGATTCAAGGTCAGTATTTGACAGATAGGCTGACATGCAGCTACTGGAATACGGTGAGGGATGTTGTAAGTTTCAAGCACAATCTGCCTCAGTAACTCCTGAGTGGTGGGCCCCATAAAAGGGTGGCTCTCCATCAACAGAAAATACAGCATGATGCCCAGGCTCCAGATGTCCACTTGGAGGATATCATGTGCTTGCTTCAGGACCATTTCTGGGGCAAGATGTAAGAGACTGCCCCAGAAGTGGCTGAGATTTTGGCCAGAGATAAACCAGGTGCTGATACCAAAGTCAATAAGTTTTATGTTGCCTCTGGCATCCACCATAATGTTCTCTGGCTTCAGGTCACAGTGCATTATCCCCTTGTCATGGCAGTAGTCTACCATACTCACCACCTGTTTTAAAAATCCATGGGCCTCTTCCTCCTGCTTGGTCAAATAGCTGTTCCCCATCTATATTCCATTATGATGTAAATATTTCTCTGGGTTTCAATGTCCTGAAATAACTGAATGATATTCAAATGATCTAGGCTCCTCATGATATTTGGTTCTGAGAGTACTGGGATATTCTTGGCTCCTTTGTGCACCACTTTGAGTGCCACCTCTGCCCCAGTGAGGCGATGGCAGGCTAGTTTTATCTGTCTAAATCCGCCATGCCCAATGACCCATAGAAATTCATAGTGGTCGTTGACCACCATCTTCTTGCAAGAGCCTGGGCCCCTACAATACTACACTTGTCTAAATGTTCTGACTATGCATCCTCAGAAGAACAACCAACTAAGAAGGATGCTAGCCCAAAAAATAAAAGAATAAAAAGGTATTCAAAGACCCAGACACCAACTGCCGACCACTAAATCCATTATCTAGGTATCTGACAGGTCACAACCAAGAGCTTCCTGCACTTTTTCTTTTAACATCATTTCTGTTAAATTTATGATCATTTTTTATTATCATAGTGGACTTAATGTTTAATGGCAGCAAACAAAAATTCTTACTGTTTTGCTTAAGGATACATTTTCTATCTAGGTCTTATTTTTTATGTAAATTTTTTATTTATATATGACAGCAGAGTGCATTACAATTCTTATTACATATATAGGGCACAATTTTTCGTATCTCCGGTGTATACATAGTATATTCACACCAGTTTGTGTCTTCATACCTGTACTTTGGATAGTAATGAACATCACATTCCACCATCATTAATTACTCTATACCTCCTCCCTTCCCCTCCAACCCCTCTGCCATATCTAGAGTTTGTCTATTCCCCCATGCTCCAGCTCCCTATCCCACTATGAATCAGTCTCCTTATATAAAACATTTGGCATTTGTTTTTTGGGGATTGGCTAACTTCACTTAGCATTATCTTCTATAACTCCATCCATTTACCTCCAAATGCCATGGTTTTATTCTCTTTTATTGCTGAGTAATATTACATTGTGTATATATGCTACATTTTTTTTATCCATTCATCTATTGAAGGGCATCTAGGTTGGTTCCACAGTTTAGCTATTGTGAATTGTGCTGTTATAAACATTGATGTGGCTGTGTCCTTCTAATATGCTATTTTTAAGTCCTTTGGATGTAGACCTAGGAAAGGGATAGCTTGGTCAAATTGTGGTTTCATTCCCAATTTTCCAAGAAATCTCCATACTTCTTTTTATATTGGCTGCACCAATTTGCAGTCCTACCAGCAGTGTATGAGTGTACCTCTTCCCCACATCCTCGCCAATACTTATTGTTGTTTGTATGCCATTCTGACTGGAGTGAAATGAAATCTTAGAGTGGTTTTGAGTTGAATTTCTCTAATCACTAGTGATGGTTAACATTTTTTCATGTATTTGTTGATTGATTATACATCATCTTCTGAGAAGTGTCTCTTCAGGTCCCATTTATTGATTGGGTTATTTGTTATTGGTCTTTTTTTTTTTTTTTTTTGGTGTTAAGCTTTTTGAGTTGTTTATATACCCTAGTGATTAGTGCTCTATCTGATGTGTGAGGGGGGAAAGATTTGCTCCCAAGATGTAGACTCTCTATTCACCTCACAGATTGTTTCTTTTCCTGAGAAGAAGCTTTTTAGTTTGAGTCTGTCCCATTTATTGATTCTTGATTTTAATTCTTGTGCCACAGGAGTCTTATTAAGAAATTGAGGTCTAATCCCACATGATGAAGATTAGGGCCTACTTTTTTTTCTATTAGAATAAGGATTCTAGCTCCCCAAAATAGCAGAATAAAACAGTATCAAAAGACCCGGCCACCAACCACCAACCACTAAATGCATTATCTGGATATCCGACAGTCACCACCAAGAGCTTCCTGTATTTATGGACAAAAACTGCCTCAGCCACTTTCTTATATACCTTGCTATTTGAAACTTTTTAAAAATGGCTCCCTGTGTCAACATCAGAGCAAGGAATCACCCCATCATACCTGGCCATAAGCCCCAGTGTTCCTCTCCCTTTGGGCCTTCAGAGTTTTTCAATTTTCAGAATAAGAACAAGGAAGTTCTCCATTTTTTAAAGTCGGTTATGAGACTGACATTTATTTGTTTAGAAATTAAAATTTGCATGGAACTTCAACATACCTTTTATTTTCTGTCTAAAATTCTGTAATAACTTTTTGCTTTGAAGACCCCATTGTATCTACACTCAAGGTATTTATTTTCTTTTTCTTCCAAACTCAAATAACTGGTGTCAAAAGGACTGTGGCACCTCACTCATGTGGTGATACTGTATCAAAATGATATGTTCCCTAAGACACCATAGAGCACAGCATAAACAGCTGTGTGGATGAGAGGGAGGAAAGGTTCATCATAATTTCCCCATAGAGTTCTACACACAATGCATATGCATTACATTTTGATACCAGTAACTGAGGGGAATGGGGTAGAGATATATAAGAAGAGCATTTTCTGTTACTGAATATAGGTTTAAACCAGAGTTGTTTCTCCATCTTAGGTTAAAGGGAATGTCCAGATGAACTTAGCAGAAATACCTGTACAACATACTTAAAATGAAAGGGAAGGAAAGTCAAATATTTCATGTAAAAATCTATTAGATAGGTAAGCAGATACTTTTTCATGGATACAAGGCAGAGTGAACCAGGAGCTTGCCCTGCTCTCCTTAGAAGAACACAAGTGCCGCTGAATAACCAGTCCTCCCTGCTTTCATTATAAGGGCAAAAGTGCTAACTGAACCAGCAGCCTACCCTCATATCCTTATAAGTTCACAAGTCACACTGAACCAGCAGCCTGCCCTGTTCTCCTCATAAGAATACAATTAACATGTAACAACAGCTCATTCTACTCTCTTATGACCCCCTCTTAGGTAATTACATCATAATAGTGCCATTCTGAAAACAATGTCTTATTCCTAGATTGGGATTAGAATCTAAAAAAGTTCTCTGTGAGATATAATTCAACCATAACATGCTCTATTTCTATTTTCATACAACTTTTCTTCCATAGGTGTTGAATTTTGTCATATAGTGTTTCTACATCAGTCCATACAGTCATAGGACTTCCTGGGCTTATAAAGGAAGTACATATTTTTAGTGGGTATGGCTTTGTAAATTTCTGACATCCACTTACCCAATAACCTTTCATCGGGTCCACCTCTTAAAGATTCCACCAACTATCATAACCCCACTGAGGACCAAACTGCTAATACATGAATCCTTGTGTGGGGAGGCATATTGTATCCAAACCACATCAACACAGTTTCCTTATTACACTATTGACGTCTTCAGGGTCTGCCATAAGTAATATTCCAATTAATACTTGATATTGAAAATTTGTCTATTCTTTCCTTCATCAATGTTTTTACAAATTTGTGAGCTTTATTGATCTTTTCAAACAACCAGCTCTTTATCTTACTGATTTCTTCCATTGTTTCTATTTTCAATATAATTAATGTTTGCTTTTTGTTCTTTATCCTGCTTGATTTTGGTTCATTTACTCCCTAGCCACCCCCCCCCCACACACACTATTCAAGATTTCCCAGGTATAAAAATGATTATCAACTTGTGCCTTTTTTCATTTCTAATGTGTTTTTAATGCTATCAACTTCCAAGTACTAATTTAGATGTATTCTATCAATTTTTCACTAGGTGCAGTGTCCTTATATTTTCTTGTCCCATAGATTACTGAGAATTGTGCTTATTTTCCAAGGATTTGGAGATTTTTTTTTATCTTGCTCTTTTCTAGTTTGACTCATTTATGGTGAAAGACTACACTGAGTGTAATTTCAATTAAATTAAATTTGTAAACTTGTTTCTTGGCCTTGGATATGGTTTATACTGATTTATGTACTTTAAGAAAAACACATGAATCAGTATTCTGTTATTGGATTTAAAATACTATAAATATCTCATATTCTTTCCTTTGAAGATGTACAGCTTATATTTATTTGCTTTGGACATTTTAAAAGAATCTGTATTCTGTTGTTCAGTTTAGTGTACTATAAATATCTTCTGTATCCTTATCTTAGAATGTGTTAAGTTCTCCTCTATCTTTGCTGTTTTCTGCCAAGTTGTACTATCAATTGTTTACAGGCTTGTTTCTTCAAAATCTAAAGGTTTAAACCCTCACCTCTTACATCTCACCCAGCATAAATACATAAATAAGTAAATCATGACAATGATAATGTTATCCATATTCAATAGATAGATAAAAGTGGATCAGAGTCAATAATGTGATATTATCTTCATACCCTACACTATTTGGTGGATATCTTTTGATTACCAGAATCTTGAAAGTATTTACATGTATCTCCTCAGAGTTACGTGTTGTTGTTTTTACTTTTCCTTTAGATGATGTATTAGGATAAATTCTGTTTCCTTACTGAAACTTATGATACTCCCAAATTCCTCCATCTGACCTTAACCTTGAAGTAAATTTGGTGTTATTTTCCAAATCAAGATTGTCCAGACATATTTGTAATTCAGAAGCCACTGGAATGAAGGTTTAATTTTTTTTAATCTTCCATTTCTGTGTACACTACTTCTCTCCCATCAGTCTATAACTTGTTCTTCAGTGTTCAGTTTCTCTTCTTCTGTGAACACATCTCAGAATTCACCTTAAGAAGATTAACCATGGTTTCTAAGGTCCATTACCATTGTTCTAATAGACCATTTCCACATTTGTCTTTCACAGATGAGACAGGAAGGAAATCTGAATAAGAAAGTTTATTTTTACAAAAAGTATTCTCACACTCAACAGAATTTAGGGTCCATTGATTTTCATTAGCATTTGCTTCTATGTTCCAACCTCAAATGGGCCTTCAAGGTGGATTTTTCATATTTTTACTCACACACCATTTCCTTCTGTGACTTTTGAAAACTCAAGGGCTCTTTCCATAACAATCTTCTTCTCCACCCACTCTTCACATAATGTGTCCCTTACTTCACTGAGAAGAGTGAAGCCAGGCACTAGAAATTGGTATCTACAGAGTATTTCATGAAAACGTAGATGAATTTTAACTTCTTTTAGCAGCTCATGGAATCTTTTTGAAAATTCAGCCATATTTGGCATAACCCATGTAAGTTTTAGCAAATATAAAAAATAACTGATATAATTCCATGTATTTTATCAGATGATAATCAAATGAAACTAGAAATCAATAAGACAAAAGAAACTACATAAAACACTGAGATTGAAAATACTCTTTTAAAAAAATAGATTATAAAATAAATAAGAGAAGAAATCAAGAAAATCTTTAAAACAAATGATGACATAAATACGACATATCAAAATTTCTGGGACAGTATATGAGCAGTTTGAAGAGAAAAAAATATATAGCTTTTTAAGATAATTCAATAGTCTTGTTATTTCAAGTTTAAATATTTATACTAACTTTGGCATCTGGAAGGCATCTTCCTGTCAACATTCAAGGCATTCAATTACATTTTCTTCCAAATAATTCATATCAAAGTATAGTAGCGTCTCACTCACGTCATGATACTATAACAAAATTCTCTGCCCCCTAAGAAGAGTGAAGCCTTAACACTTGTGAGGTTGAGAGGGAGGAAAGTTTCATCATACTTTCCCCATATAGTTCTTATCAGATTTTTCATTAGATACACTGGAATGCCTTATTTTTCTTTATCATTTCATCTTCTGAAGGGCACCAAGTTCGATTCCATAGTTTTTCTCTTATGATTTAAGCTGCTATAAATATTGATGTGGCTGCATCATTGTGGTATGCATATTTTAAGTCCTTTAGTTACATACTGAGGAGTGTAATAACTTGGAAAAATACTGGTTCCATGTCAAGTTTTCTGAGGACTCTCCATGCTGCTTTCCAGAGTGTTTGCACCAATTTGCAGTTCTACTAACAGTTTATGAGTGTACATTTTACTTACATCCTCACCAACTTTAATTTCCATGAAATGTAATGAAATGTAATCTCAGTGTAGTTTTTTTGTTTGTTTGTTTTTGTTTTTTGTCATTGTTTGTTTGTTTGTTTTTAGTACCAGGGATTGAACCCAGGGCTGCTTAACTACCAAGTCAAATCCCCAGCACTTTTTAACATTTTATTAGAGACAGGGTCTCACTGAGCTGCTCAGGGCCACACTAAGTTGCTGAGGTTGGGTTTGAACTCATCATTCTCCTGCCTCAGCCTCCCTCGTCACTGGGATAATAGGCGTGTGCCAGCATGCCTGGCTTCATTGTAGTTTTAATTTGCATTTCTCTAATTGTTAGAGATGTTGAATTTTTTTTTTACATATTTGTTGGCCATTCATATTTGTTCTTCTGTAAAATGTTTAGTGATATCCTGTACCCATTTGTTGTTTGGGTTATTTGTTTTTTTGGTGTGAATTTTTTTGGTGTTCTTTGTATAACCTAGAGATCATTTTCTCACATTCTTTAGGTTCTATTTTCATGTTCTTGATTGTTTTCTTTGCTGTGAAGAAGTTTTTAGTTGAATACCACTCCATTTTTTGATTCTTCATTTTACTTCCTGTACTTTAAGATTTTTTTTTTTTTTTTTTTTTTTTTTTTTAGGAAGTTGCTTCCTTAGTCAACATGTTGGAGAGTTGGGCCTATGTTTTTTTCAAGTAGGTCTGGAGTCTTGTTCTAATGCCTAGGTCCATAATCTATTTTGAGTTGAGTTTTGTGCAGAGTGAGCTTTTTGTGTTGATTTTCTCTTCTTTCTCTAGTGTTTTGAGATATGTTGCTAGGTTATTTAATTGGTGACTTTCTATTCTTTTAGTGAATGAGCTCAATGCAATCAATTTTCCTCTAAGAACTGCCTTCATAGTATCCCAGAGTACTCGATAAGTTCTGTTGCTATTCTCACTTACTTCTAAGTAGTTTTTATTTTATCCTGATTTCTTCTGCCATCCATTGACATTTAATAGGTATTACTTAGTCTCCAGGGTTTAGAGAAACTTCTATTTTTAAAAATTTTATCATTAATTTCTAATTTCATTCCATTTTGACATGATAGAGTATGCAAGGTATTATCTCTATTTTTTTCTTTGTACTTGCTATGATTTGTTTTGTAGCTGAGGATATGATCTATTTTAGAGAAGGATCTGAGTGCTATGGAGAAGACATTGTATTCAGACATAATGGATGAAATAATGTAGTATATGTTTGTTAAGTCTAAATTATTAATTTTATTATTTAATTCTGTAGCTTCTATATTATTTTTTGGGTTTTTTAAATTTTGTTTTTAAAATCTATCCAGTGGTGAGCAAGGCATGTTAAAGTCATCCAGTATTATTGCATTGTGATCTATTTGATTCTTGATATTGAGAAGTGTTTTGTTGTTGTTGTTGTTGTTGTCTTTGTTTTTAAGTATTTAGATGCTCCATTCTTTGAGGCATCAATAATTATGATTGTTATCCCTTATTGATATATAATTCCTTTAAGCAGTATGAAATTTACTTCTTTGTCCTTTCTGATTAACTTAGGCCTGAAGTCCACTTTATATGATATGTGACTAGAAACCTCTGCATGTTTACAAGATCCATGTGAGTAATATGATTTTTTCCCATCCTTTCACCTATAGTCAGTGGACATCTTTGCCTATGAGGTGAGTCTATTAGAGATGGTATGTTACTGGGTCTTATTTTTTAATCCCATCTGCCAGTCTATTGCTGGGAGCCATCAGCCAAGTAGGTATGACAATCTCCTTGCCAGCTTACTCCCATGCTGTCTAGTGGAAGGACTTCTGTAAGGTGACCTTGCTCAAGGACCAGGGCAAGATCCGTGTTTAGGGTGTTCCCCCTTTAGAATAGGGCAGTTTAGCATAATAGGAGATTAGGGTGTTCCCCCTTTAGAATAGGGCGTATCCTGCTGCTGAGTTCCTCTTGAGTGCTTAGGGTCAGACAGTATATTTTGGGAGACAGAAGCCCATGTGGAGTGGATTTGGGCAGAGAGTGGATTTTGGCAGAGTGTGGATTTGGGCAGAGAACGTGGATTCCCCCAGAACATGTTTGTGGACGGCCGGTGTGAGTTCGGGAATAAAGAATTGCTGTTTGAATCTACAAGCTGTGTGGAGGCTCGTGATTTGTGCCCAGCCAGAGACTGCGGCATTTGGTGGCTCGTACGCGGAACGTCTAAAACTTGAAGGTAAGTGAAATTGCTCGCCCCTGAGGGAGAGCGAAAGAATGGGTGAGCATTTCAAAAAACAATGCGTTCTTGTTTTGATTTATTTTGTTTTTATTTCAAGTTGCCTATTCCTAGAACTTTCTCAGGCAAACTGGGGAAAATGGTTGACTCAAAGTTTGAAGTTGTTCACCTCCGAGGAAGAGAAATTGTTAGAGAAAGGAGGCACCCCAGTAAGACCAAGAACAGCTAGGGCATATGTTGATACAATACAAAGATGTAGCCTGTGGCTTTTTAAAGACGAGTTATTAAGTATATCAATGGGACCATCATGGTATCCTGTAGAAGGATTTTTCTTCAACAAGAAAGAGATGGCTACGCTTGTCTAAGATCTTGGTTTTTACAGATATCTAATTAATTTACAAAGCTAAAGTGTTAAAATATCAACCACTAAATATGAAATCAAGTACTCTTCACTTATTAAGTTCCATAAGGTAATATATTTAACCATTATGTGTGTTTTCATAAATTGGTGAATGGAAAAATGTTTAATATTGCTTTGGTCTGTGTCTTTGCTAAAACAAGGTTACTAAGTGTTAAGAGTCTATCAGGTGTAATTTATATACAAAGAGTATAAGAAGTTTCAGTTGGGTTTCAATTACAGTATTATAGTATCATAAAAAACATGAAAGTCTTTCATCTTCTTAAAGTGGAGAAATTTGTCTAAATCAGAAATTTTAGAAGAGTTATTTCAGAATGTGAATTTATAAAAAGGGTTAACGGCTAGAAAAGAGATATTAAAAGATTCAATGTGGAAATATATTTTAATATGGAAGGTTAAAAAAAAAGAAATGTTTCTAGATGAGATAATCTCTGTGTGGTAAAGTAAAAAGTTGTAAAATGCCATTTTAAAAGATTTTGAGGAAACTAGACTTACTTTAAAAGTTTGAGAAAGGAAGAAAAAGAAAAAGGTATTTGTACATGGCAGATTGAGACAAAGCTTCTTAATGGAGTAAAAAAGGCCTTTGGTTGAAGGGCAGCCATGTAAACTAACATGAAAGCGATTTAAACAGAATCTAAGCCTCGTTTAAAAGAGTGAAACTGTAGGTGGTGAAAAAGTACATTTAAAAGTACAGTATAGATGATAATTAGAAGGCTTTAAAAGGTTAATTTGAAGTTGGTTAAGATGCCTTCATGACGGAGGAAAGATTGCATCATTCAAAGCCTAGTTAATCTTATAAATTGGAAAGGGGTATATATCCCCCAAAGATAAACTTAAAATAACCCTTTTTACTCTAAACTTTTAAAATTTGGATTCATCAGGACTTAGTGCTGCGGAAAGACATATGTATCCAAAAAATGTTCATAAGCCCAAGGTACTTTGGAAAGATATTCTAACAGGACAATGGAAAGATCCTGACTCAGTGATTGTCTGGAGTCGGGGTTTGGTTTGTGTTTTTCCACAGGGAGAACAGCAACCGATTTGGATTCCAGAAAGACTAACTAAAACGATTTCTACAGATCGAAAAGAAGATGATTTGACTCAAATCCATAACAGCTGATATCTAGAACTCCAGCTTGGCCATTCTTACATCTGCGACTGTGATTAACCAGGATGCTTTTTTCAATATCTATTTTATTATTGCATTTTTCCACATCATAAGGCTCTATTTTTATTTTTTGAGCTCATACAAACCTAGGTTAATTTTTTTTTTTGATCAGTTTTATTTTTTGACTATAGAGTTTTTAAACATTGCAATGGAGATTTCACCTAGGTAAAGCTACAAGGCCTTTATTATTATCTTATGTGTTGTACGTTTGTTTGCACATTTGTGTTTTGTGTTGTATGTCTGTGGGTGCGTATTTCATATATGAGGAGCGCTCATGAGAAAATGGATCCAAATTATTATTTTTTTTATTCACGTGATTTAAATGGCTTAATTTAAATTAGGTAAACAGCTGTTAAGGATTGTTTTCAAAGGTGGTTAACAGATCTGCTTGTTTACTAATTTAAATCAGGTAAACAGCTGTTAAGGATTGTTTTTTAAGGAGGTTAACAGATCTGTTTGTTTACTTTCATCTTTCCTTTTCATTATATTTAATAATTCTTTTCAGGATAATGTCTTTTTAGCATCATTGCCAGAATTCCTATCTTCATCCCAATGAATATAACTCAACAAGTATGCTCAATCAAGGAGCCAACTTACTTTGGGAGGCAACGGACTTTGGGAGGAGACGGACATATTGATAGATTCCTCCACTTTGAACTGCTTGCAGAACTTGCCTGGACTATGTAACTACGTTTAGTGCAGCAAATTGTGGTAATGCTGGCATATCTTTGCTGATGGTGTCACCAGTGATCTTTGCTGATGGTGTCACCAATGATGCAATTTTTCCAAAGGAACTGTCAATTGGCTTGGTGTCGTGGCATTTCTGTATCCTCCTCCCTTCTGCTAGTGATGGTCTAAAATTTGGGGGCCAATGGCTATATGCTGGACCGGTAGTCAGTGACGGGTATGATCCAATTGCAGTGGTATCAACCTAAGACAGGAGGCTGACGCCTAAAGGTCAGTTGCCTAAAGGTCAGTTTTCCGATGACGGGTAAGAACCATATGTTGAATTGGACAACCTACCAGGCACGGTCCTTAAGCCACATTAACCTCACTCCCCCACTGGCACCAAGGCCAAATTTGGGGGCCAACAGAGGTGAGGCAAAGAACCTCACCCCCCCACTGGTGCATAGACCTATCCACAAGTATGGCTGTATGCTGGACCGGTAGTTAGTGACGGGTATGATCCAGTTGCAGTGGTAACAACCTAAGACAGGAGGCTGACACCTAAAGGTCAGTTTTCCAATGACGGGTAAGAGCCATATGTTGAACTGGACAACCTACCAGGCACGGTCCTTAAGCCACATTACTTGTTGTTTAATTAATCAGAAGGGGGGAGATGCTGGGAGCCATCAGCCAAGTAGGTATGACAATCTCCTTGCCAGCTTACTCCCATGCTGTCTAGTGGAAGGACTTCTGTAAGGTGACCTTGCTCAAGGACCAGGGCAGGATCCGTGTTTAGGGTGTTCCCCCTTTAGAATAGGGCGGTTTAGCATAATAGGAGATTAGGGTGTTCCCCCTTTAGAATAGGGCATATCCTGCTGCTGAGTTCCTCTTGAGTTCTTAGGGTCAGACAGTATATTTTGGGAGACAGAAGCCCAGGAGTAGTGGATTTGGGCAGAGTAGTGGATTTGGGCAGAAGTGGATTTGGGCAGAGTAGTGGATTTGGGCAGAGAACGTGGATTCCCCTAGAACGTGTTTGTAGACGGCCGGTGTGAGTTCGGGAATAAAGAATTGCTGTTTGAATCTACAAGCTGTGTGGAGACTCGTGATTTGTGCCCAGCCAGAGACTGCGGCAGTCTATGTTTTTTGCTTGATGAGTTTAGGTCATTTGCATTCAAAGTTATTATTGGAATATGATTTGTATTGCCCGTCATTTTGTTTTATTTTTGGTTTTCATTTAAATTGTTTTCTCCTTAAATTGACTATTGCTTTAGTATTGTTCTTCCCTTTGCTGATTTTCACTTTTTTTCATTTCTTCTTCATGAAATATTTTGCTGAGAATGTTCTGTAGTGTAGGCTTTCTAGTTGTAAATTGTAGTTGTGGGTCATTCAACTACCTCAGTGGCCGAGGGTGTGGGGGATGTGGAGTCTACACATAGACACCTGGAGCTGGTGAGAGCTGGCAGGTGGAAACCTCAGCCGACCTCCAGCAAGGTCATTTATTGTGGAAATGAGTACAACTGTTATTGGGCTAGGTTAGGGCGCATCCTCCAATCATGCATAAGCAAGCAGGCTAGGTAACATTTAAAAGCCAATCATCTTATGAGTAATGTAACTGCACTATGAGGAAGCTCTAAATATTGCTATGTGGTGAAAGGCAGTCTGGCAGGAGCTTTGTCCCCATGAGAGAGGGCCTTATGAGTTGGGGAATCATGCCCTGAGGCCTTGCCTCTCTGTTCCCTGGCAACGCTGACCTCAATCACTGAAGATGTGGTTTCCCAAACCTAGAGCAGAGCGCCCCATCCTGCAGGTGTTCCTTTCAGGCCTGTATGACAGTAGGTTTTTCAAGCACTCTGAACTTCTCATAGCTGCTAGCTGCAAACCGAAAGTTACTCCTACAGTAAATTATTTTAACTCTTGTTTATCATAGGAAGTTTTTATTTCATCATGAAATTTGAAGCTCAATATTTCTGGGTATAGTATTCTTGGCTGGCACCCATTTTCTTTTAGAGCTTTGTATGTATTAATCCAAGACATCCCAGCTCTGAGTGTGTGGGTTAAGAAATCAACTGAGATTTTACATTCTCAATTTTTCCTTTACTGTGTCAAAGTTTTTTTTTTTTTTTTTTAATTTGATGCCATCTCATTTATTAACCATTGGTGTTATTTTCTGAGCTTTAGTTGTTCTATTGAGAAAGTCATTGCTTCCACCTATATGGTGGTGTGTTGACCCTTTATTTTTTTTAGGAGTTGCATAGTTTCTGGTTAACTCCTAAGACTCATCCATTTTGACTTGACTTTTGTGCGAGGTGAAAAAATAAGGGTTTGATCTTATTCTTCTACATTTGGATAACCAGTTTTCCCACTGCCATTTTTTTTTAAAGCTATATTTTCTTTAATAGCAGTTTTTGGCAAAAGATGGCTATATCTGACTGGTTTGTCTCCGTGTCTTCAATTCTTTATCATTGGTCTACATATCCATTTTTATACCAGTACTATGCAGTTTTTGTTACTATACTTCTCTAGTATTATTGAAGTCATGTATTGTGATGCTTCCAACATTACCTTTTAATTTCAAATTGCTTTGACTATTCTTGGTCTTTTATAATTCCAAATAAAATTTAGAACTGTTTTATCTAGTTCTGTGAAGAACGTCATTGGTATTTTCATCAGGATTGTATAAAACCTGTGCTTTCAACCACTTTTTCACCTCTGTGAACAACAGACCTGACAAGAAAAATTTTAGAGGGGGAACAGTTTATGTGTTCCTCATGGTAGCAGAGTCCAGAGATGGCTGATTATGTTGCTCTTTGTTGGAAGTGAGGTAGAGCTTCATAGTGGAAGGATGTGGAAGAGGAAAACAGCTGAGGACATGATGATCAGGAAGCCAAGAGAGCTTTATTCAGCAGGGACAAAATACAAACCCTAAAATCATGCAACCAGTGACCTATCTCCTCTAGCCTCTTCCACCTTTCTACAGTTATGGCACAGTTAATCCATATCGGTGAATTAATACACTGTTTACTTCATAACCTAATTATTTCACCTTTAAACTTTCTTACATTTTCTTATTCCTGAGCTTTTAGGAAACCCTTCATGTCTAAATCATAACAATTTCTATATTGTTTTTGATAGTATGGTCATTTTAATAATATTAGTTTCTCATATTCATGAACATGGGAGATCTTTCAATATTCTTTTTTCTTCTTCTTCTTCTTTTTTTTTTTTTTTGAGAGAGAGAAAGTTTTTCAATATTTATTTTTTAGTTTTCGGTGGACACACATCTTTATTTTTATGTGGTGCTGAGGATCGAACCCAGTGCTCCACGCATGCCAGGCGAGCACAGTACCGCTTGAGCCACATCCCCAGACCCTCTTATTCTTTTTCTTTAAATTATTTTTTCAATGTTCTATTTCACCTCCTTGGTTAGATTTATTCCTAGATTTTGTTTTTGTTTTTGAGGTTATTGTGAATAGTGCTGTTTTCCTGATTTCTATCTCAGATGATTCCTTATTAGTGTATAGAAAAGTTTTGATTTTTGTATGTTGATTTTGTAACCTGCTAATTTGCTGGATTTGTTATCAGTTCTAGGAGTCTTCTTGTAGAACTTACTGGATATTTTAACATAGGATCCTATCATCCACAAACAGTGATAATTTGAGCTGTTTCTTTCTTATTTTTATCCCTTTTATTTTATTCTCTTTTCTAATTGTTCTATATAGTATTTCTAGGAGTATATTAAATGGAATTTGTAAAAAAGACAGTCTTGTATTGCTCCAAATATTAAGTAAAATGCTTCCAGGTTTTGCCCATTCATAGTGATGTTGGTGTTGGGTTTATCATATATAGCCTTTATGATGTTGAGGTAGTTTCCTTCTATTCCTATTTTCTCCAGTGTTTTTAATCAAGAATGGGTGCTTGCTGAATTTTTTCAAAGGTTTTCTCTGCATGTATTGAGATGACTAAGTGATTTTTGTTCTTAGCTCTATTTATGTTATGAATTACAGTTATTGATTTACATTTATTAAAATATCCTTGCACAACTTGATCATGAAGTACAATTTTTTAGTATATTATTGAATATAATATTTTAATATTTTATTAAGAATTTTGATATCTAAGTTAATCAGGGTTATTTGTGTTTTTCTTTCCTGAATATGTCCTTATTTAGTTTGGGTACGAATGTGACACTGGCTTTATAGAATAAATTTGAAAAATTTCTACCCCTTTCTATTTCATGGAACAATTTGAAGAGCATTGACATTGGTTCTTCTTTAAAGGTCAGGTAAAATTTAGCCGAGAATCAATTCCTGGACTTTATTGGGTTTTTATTACAGTTTCTATCTCATTGACAGTTATGGGTTGGTTTAGGTTTTTTATGTATATTTTTGTTAAATTTTGGAAAGTCATGTCTATGAAAGTGTTTTTCTCTTGAGGCTTTTAAAATTCTGTTATTTTCTGTATTCTAGGCATTTTATTTATAATGTGTTAGGTAGAGGTTCATTTTTGATCTTGATTATTTGGGATTCTGAATGTCCCTTGGTTTTGGATATTCATCTCATTCTCAAGGTTTGGGAAATTTTTTGTCATTATTACCCTGAAGAGTTTATACATGCTATTAAATGGCATATCTCAACTTTCTTCAATGTTAATTATTCTTAAATTTTGTCTCTTCATGTCCCAGATTCTGTGTGTATTCTGGCCATGGTTACTTGGGTTATTTCCTTTATTACTGTCTAAATGTTCAAGGTCATCCACTTTTTCTTTCATCTCTCATATTCTGTCTTCAGCATTGTCACCTCTACTAGAAATACTTTCAATTGAACACTTTATTTGATATATTGTGTCTTTCATTTCTGAGAGTTATGTTTGGTTGATTGGTTCTTTTTCAATATCTCTATCTCCTTACTGAATTTTTCGTTCACATTCTACTCTGACTTCTTTAATTTATTAGGTTGGTTTTCTGTGTTCTCTTGGAATTCATTGATTATTTTTATAATAATTTCTTTAAATTCTTTATCTAATGTTTTATCCACTTCAGTATCTCTGGTGTGATGAATTATGAACTTCAGGAGTGATCATATTAGCTTGCTTTTTCATTTTTTTTTTATATTTCTCTATAGGATTTTGTACATCTGTTGGGATGGATTTCTCTTTCACTCTATTATGTCAGCTTTTACCAGGGAATAGTCTTCTCTTGCCAATGTATTCCAGAATGATCTAGATTGAGACCTCCTTATAGGTGCAATATCCAACAGTCCTTGGGCTAATTCTCTATTTTTGCTGTAAGAATAAGTGGGACCAATGGAGTGGGCCCTGAGGGTCTTTCTCTTCTATTCCTACTTCAGACTTCATCATTAGTTTGGAATTTTTGTCTATTTTATTCTTTACACTTAAGTATAGCTGATGTTATAGTATGGTTAGCTTGTGTGTAGAATAAGAATCACTATATTTTTGCTCAGTTTAGTTCAGCAGCATATTCTATACAGTAATAACTTGTAATGTCCCTATAGACTTCCAGCACTGCATAGAAAAGGGGAAAAAAAACAATAGCAGCCACTAAAGAAAACAATATACAACATTACAGTACATATCAGGTTTCTACTGTGACATTATCAATCACAAAAACAGGAATGAAGAGTCAGCAATCGCCAACAACACAAACAATAGCCACAAATGACTGTTGGCATTATAGTAAACAGCAGGTATCAATTATGTCATCCATAGTACTAACAACTGCAACAACATGAATGGTGGGGGCAGGAGTTATATAAACTGAATAGTTCTAAAAATGATAAAAATACAGTTAGCTAATGTTATGGGAAAAAATGTGATAAGAAAGTAGAAAAAAATTTAGATTGTCCAAAATGTTAACAGAGAGAATATAGAAGAGATGTAACAAGTGGTGGTTATAAAGAATGAAGAAAAACAGAAAAAAAAATATAAAGAGAGAGATAACAAGAGAATTTAGTTATTAGCAGAAGAAAGAAAAGAGAAACAAACCAACAAAACCAAAATAAAGACACCAAAACCCTACCCCCAAAAGACAAGACAAGGAAAAATTGTTATCATCAAAAACTACTTAAAGTTGAGGGGGTGGATTATGTATAGTTGTATAATAAAAGATGAGTTTTTTCCACTGAGGAGGTCAAAAAACTGTCAGTGAAAGTAGATGATCACTGTCTATGTCTGGCTGTCCTTATTTATTTAGATGTTGATGGATTTTTATTTTATTCATATATTTATATGTGGTGCTGAGAATCGAACCCAGGGCCTCACACATGCTAGGCAAGTGCTCTACCACTGAGCCACAACTCCAGTCCTGTCTGGCTGTCCTTTTTATGCTTTTTTTTTTTTTGGCGGTGGGGCGGGGAGTTATTTACTGAGACAGAGAGTAGGGGGCAATATGTTGCTCATAAGTTCTGGAGTTTATTAATTCCTTTATCTTCTTGTGTTGCTCCCCAAGCTGCCAGCTCAAGTGGTATAAAACTGAAACTGCTTGAAATAGCTCTGTTTTCCCTCTCACCAGTAAGAGGTAGGATAGAATGGGAAATACTGCTGATTGGAATTTTGCCTGAACAGACCAAATCTATGTACTCCCAGGATTGGGCAACTTCACAGTTCTATATTAGGGGAGTTCTTGCAGCTGGAGTTTAGATCTGATCAAGACTTAAGAGATTCCTTTGGTGGTATCTGTTCTGGAGAGATTAGATCAACACAACCAGGAGACTGGACAGATAATGATCTCTGCTAGGAGTCTGGATCTCTGGGACCTCCCAAGAATTCTACTCCTAGAACCAGAGGCAACATTCCATATACTCTACTGTCCATCAATATGGCCTTCCCAGGCTTAATGTCTTAGTGTATTCACACCCACCTATTCAGTTTCCCAACCCTCTTCAGCTGTTCATGTGAGCCATCAGATTCAAAGGGAAAGTGAATTGCACAGTTTTTCATTTTTCTGACTTGAATCCTCCAGGGTATAATCTTCTCTGTCCCTGGTTCATGCACATTCTGTTAGGTCTATCCTAGGTCACATGGTAGGTTCTTGCTAGGACACAATGGCAAAGATCAGTATGATCACTCAGGTTCCCTTAGCAGCAAGCTACAGAAACTTCTCAAGATGACTCCTACCTCAGCTCTCTGTTTGCCAGTTGAGAAAAATAGCACTTTTCAAACACCAGTCGGCCATGCAGTCTCTAGATTGGCTAAGTCTGGTTGCTTTTCTGATTTGCAGGTTTTTCTCTGCAGAAGTTGCCTCTTGCAGTTCTCTCTGTTATCGTATCCCTCCCCTTTGTGATTAATGAGCACTGCTGCTGCTTTCCACTGCCACAGCTGACTTGGCCCCCGTGTATTCCTTCTTATTTTTTGTTCAATGCATCTGAATTTCTGAGCCTCTAAGAAACTAACACTATCCAATATTGAATTTCATAGAATTGCCTCTTTTATCCACCTCACTGAGAAGCAGTACCCTTGCTACTCGAATTCCAAGCCAGAGAGCAATTAAAAATGCAGCCTTCCTCTAATATACCATCTTGAATTTTCTCTCCTTTTCCTTTTTGAATTATAATTTACAGGCAATGACTTGTGAACCCAGGTCTGTGTGCACAGTTTATGACCTTTCAATGTAGGATTTCTTCTTACTGTTTAACTTACCTGACATTTTTTATAAGATTCTATCTTGTTATTGTGCAGCAATTTTCCACTGCAAGATGGCCTTGGAAATTGCTACTGAGATTTATAGTTTTCTAATATTTTTCTAAATATAAAAAATTAATATTGTTTTTAAATGATGACCCGAGTTAACACCTTTCTTATTGTGAAAAGGCTACAGTTCAGTCATCCATCTATTTCATAATGTTAGAAACAATACAACATATTGAACCTTTTCATCTTAAGCATATTTTTTTAAAATAAAATTAGTTCAGGAAGTAGTTTTTTTCAGAAAGTTTTATTATTGGACTTAAATAATAATGCAACTTCCAAAAGCAATAACATTCTTCCAAGGTGTAGCATACATGCTGGGAACATTCTTCTTCATTTCTCTGATGATGTTAGTAGATAATAAAGAAAGGAAACTTCCATCAAAATGTAGCACTATGTCCTTGGGTATAACAAAAACAACAACAAAAGAAAATGATCACTTCCAAAATGGTAAATTGGCTTTTAAATATATTTCTTAAATTCACTGAAGTTTCTAAAATAGACAGGAATAAGATAAACAATGACCTGTAGAGAAAAATCAAAGACCGATAGACACCACTGCTCTAATAGGTACCGCTGCTGTTAACAAACCACCTATATCCATCAAAAGTTGATTCAAAAAGATTGAAGGCAAGGTCTCAACCCTGATTGAAATGAAATGTCAGCAAGGATAAGAGAAGAAAGATGGAGATTGTATTAAAAAGAGAAACTATGTTCAGAAATAAGCTTTGGGACATACAAGAATCTAAAATGGCATCTATATCCAGCAGAGCAAATTCATGGGGTCTAGAAAACTAGGTTAGTTTGTCTTTTTTGAAGCACTTGTTGAATTCACAGTTGAATTTGAACATAAATGGATTTAAAAGAGAATCCTTTTTATTGATTTTCAAGGTAAGATGACATATGAGGAAGAGAAGTAGAAAGGAATAAAAATTGCTAAGGCTGTAAAAAGCTTGTTATTTTTTTTTCTTTCTTAAAGTTCTCAGCATAAGTATAAATTATATACATTAATCTACTTTAAAAATTGTTTACAGTATGCCAAACTGAAAAAAAAAATGGCCATTTATTTCTTTGATTGTCTTTATGCCAGCCCCTGATTTATGTATGCACCAGAGACTATAGAATGCATAGAAGTAAAGTCTCACAACTAATTCTCTGAGTTGAACACAAAGACCAGAGAGTTAGTTCTTCAAGGGGGCTGGGGACAATGGGATGTGAGGGAAAAAAACATTGCATTAGGTTTGAAAGTCTAGAATTTTCATCTTAGCTCTGACAACTCAATTTGTGTGAGCTTGAAAAAAATCACACTTTTTATGAACCTCACTTTACCAAGTTATAAAATGGGAAAATAATCCCTGATGTTTCACAGGCATATTCAAAATATGGATAAAATAAATCATGTTATGTGGAAATGTAAAGCACTATAAAAAACGTAGCATGTTGCTATTTCTCTATTTATAATTTTTAAAGTTTTTCAACTTCTCATTTTCTCTGCTTCCCTCTGGCTCACTTTATAAGACCTCTTTAAGGGCCACTAGCTGGCATATAACTGTTGACCTCAGTCCTCAGCTCAATTCGAACTAAGTCTCATGGAAATCTTCTCTCCTTTATACCATTATATTCAAATTCTCTTACAATGATAATTTTTTCCTAAAAAAATTGCCTTGCTTGTTAACTGATACCACTATTTTTATTTAATGTATGAATGAAATTCTTCAAAGTATTATTAAATTGAATTCATTATCGTTTTTACTCATTCATCATCTTTATTCTCACAGAAGAATCAGCATGATGAGAATAACAGCAAGTACTCCATATACAGAAATATTTTGTTTCCTATAAGTTACATGCTAAAAGTTGACAATTAAAAAGTCATAAAGTACAATGATGGCACTATCTAAATCAAAACAATTTTTCACTCAATGACATTAACACAGAAATAATACAAAGAGCTCAAAATATAAAATAATATACTAACTAATATACAATAATTAGCATATATGGTTACACCATAATTGACCAGTCATATATTTTTATATTTTTTCCTTGTAAGGTTTAAGTATGAAATGAAATTGTACTTACTAAAAGCAAATTAAAGTAAATATAATTTAAACTTTTAACTAAAATGTGAAATCCTCTTTGTTGCTTATATGTAAGAAGTTTAGAACCCAGTTAGTTAACTTAGTATCTAAAACCCAATTTTATTAGGTAAAATGTGATGTCACATTATCTTTTAAGGTGTTTTCTTAGATCAAAGAAGTTGCTGAATATAAACAAGTCATTAAAATATCAGCTTATATTTATTGTTTATTGCCACATTCCATAAACTATTCTATCTTCTTTGACATGTATTACCTTGTTCAAGTTATAAGTTCTCTAAACTTGGCTATTATCATCATAAGATCAATCCAGCCAGCCAACAAAACATATATGTCATGTGTGTTCATGTGTATATATGGACACTCTAAATGCAATACATTCTTTACATTATTAAAGAAAATTTGGGATAACCAAATTTTTGCCTTTATAAGATGATTTAATTTTTCTCTCATTTTTGAGATAGATTTTCAAAATGCCCCTTCTTCTTCATTAGCAATAATATGACAAAAGACTCTCAAAATTGCTATCTACTCTGAGATGGCCCCATCAATGGATAAAAATTACCTTCACACTCTATGACCAAAGACTATGCCTTCAGAGATTAAGAATGTGCTAGAGTTGTATAGAGATGAACAGTATCTTATTATGTGAATATTGTGCATTCAACAGAAGAAAATAATATTGTAAACTTAAGATAATGAGGAGTAAATCAAATACAGTATTGAGAAAAACAAAACATTAGTTGTCCTTATCAATTTCACAGTAGGAGACTCAAACAATACACAATAAAGAATAATAAAGTCAAGTTAATCAACGTGTGTTCAGAGGAGTGTTGTAAAACTATATTCTACTGAACAAAATGTCCTGGTGGAAAATAAGCTGACCAACAGTGTCAGTTGTAAAGCAATAAGAAGAGTAGAAGCTAACATACAGCAGGAGCTGAAAATACTAGAAAAACATCACAATTCTTTATGTAAACACTAAATTCATTCAGCTTATCTTAATACAATGTTTACAACATTCTTCAGGAAAATTTGATTCTCTTCTTTCATAATACAAATTTTTGAGTTTTCAGAGATTTCTAGATATTATCCCCCTTTAAAAGACCACTCTTAATATTATTCTTTTTTCAACATTATTTAATCAGCATTACAACCTTAAATAAGACAGATCATCAATAAAACTTTGAACATGCAGTTAATATTTACTTTCAGAGTAAAATAATATTAAATTTCCACATATTATTTGTATTCTCTCTTGAGGAATATTTGTAAATAAAGTAGGTTAGGATGATACTACTTCAGACAGTATAAGTTCACCTATCTCTAACACTTACCAATAACCCACACTATGTTGTTTGCTGCCTAAAGACACACTCACTACCTCATGTATTGCTTGTCTTTGTACTATCAAGTTTTCTCTCTTTGCAGGTGTCATAGTCACGTTTTGAAAAAATAAATGAAATCAATAATACCTTTTTAAATGTAGCACAAAAAGAAAACATAAATGATGCTTCAATGGTCCAGTGCAAAGGCCTATGCATTTTGTGAAAATGACACTTAAAGTAAAAATTTACCTGTTGTCTTTTTTTAGATTTCAATTCTCCAAAGAGAGCTCAAAGCACAAGAGGCTATGTGTATCTGATTTATTGGGAAACAGGAAAATCACAGAAGTGCTATTTATAATAATTTTTGCGAAAATTATTTTTTGTTGATATGTATCTGATACCCATGTCAGTAGAACACTCTCTATAAGATAGGTTATATATAGTATTTTATTTATTTATTTATTTTTTAACTTTTTAGAGCAGATAAGCTCTTAAAACCTCAGCATTCACTCTCATTATACTGAGATATATTGCAGTTTATATGTTCCCAATTAAGAAGTTTGCAAATTATTCTCTTTAAATTTAACCAAAAAAAATCAATAAATTGATAAACAGCTTAAGTCTTCTACTCCTTCAGCCAAAATGAAGATTAAGATAATAATAAGTATGCAGATATAAACATGAACAAACAACAAAAACAAAAATCACAGCATCAAATCACTTAGATTTTCAGGTAAACACAGTTATAATTCATGAATTATATTAGTCATAGGTCAATCATTGGACAAAGCTGTTGTAAGAAATAAATCAATCACATTGATGAACCTAATTATATAAAATCAGTACTGCTAACCTTAGTTCAATATTTATAGTAAGCGGTTAAAAGATAAGAAGTAGGTATTAGTCTGTTTTATGTTACCATATAAACATATGTGAAAGAAAAAATTATTTTATATAAAGATTCTGCAAATTCAAGGTCAATGGGCTGTATGTGTTGATGGCTTTCTTACTGAGAGGGTCCAAAGTCATTCCAGGGCATCACAACCCTAGGGCATGACCAGAGACAAGGAGTAAAAAATAAACATGGAGCGTGAGGAGCATGTGTATGTGTTCTGGTTCCTCTTCTTATTAATCTACCATGATGCAATTTGGAACTTCCACCCTAATGAACTTAATTACTGATAATCACCTCCCAAAGACCCTACCTATAGACACTATGGTCAGATCAAGTTTTTATCTTTTTGGTACCTCACAATGGGTACTAAATATTAGCATGACTTTTAAGGGGGAAAAATATTCAAATGATAGCAGAGTGACTTAAGAAAATAAAGTTTTTTCTCCACAGAGGTTTACAGTAATCCTTAGGGAAGTGTAAATGGTTATACATATTAAAGGTAGATGTTTTTCCTTAATAAAAAGAAAAGAGATTCAAATTTGTTGTCCTAGCATTAGTATTCTGATAGATGCAAACAAGGTAGTATGTTATCAATAGCATATCACCATCAGCTCTTGGGAAAAGCACTCACATTTAATCTATGTGTCAAAGAAAAATGGAATATTGTAACAAATAGAAAGTAAGAGAACTTGGAAAGAAGTTTTTTTAAAAAAATATAATCTCAAACCTATTAATAGATTATGAAGCCATTTGTAAAATATAAATAAATAAATATTTCTAAAAAATTAAAGCATTATCATTAGACTAAATAATTGTTTTGTAACAGAAAATACATAAAGTTTTGCTGAAATTAAAATATTGAATTCCTGTGGAATTTCAATCAGAATGTCATAAACAGTGAATATGATTGTAAAAGGACAAATAGGATAAAATGTAAAACCACATGATTCTCCCCTTTTGATATTTTATGAATTATCTTCTTCTTCATTTAGAGACATTCAAGTTAAGTAAAAAAATCTGGATGAATATCAGAGTTTCTTCTATAGTATTAAGCAAAGGTTTTAGAGTAATTCACAATTTTATTTTATAATAAATAAATAAATACACATATACTAGGGATGTTCGCCCTGTTTTAAAAGTTGCTGATAATTGAACTACAGATTAATTATCATAATGCTAAAATGACTAAGTAGGGATTTTTAAAATGTGAATAGAAATGTAGGTTAAGAAAAAGACAAATTATAATGGAAAATAAAAGATGGGTCAAAGAGTTAGTACTTTAAGAAAATCTCTGGTTGGAACTAGAAATTGGATAGAAAATATAAAAAGAATGAAATATGTCACTTGTTACAGTGTTGATAGAACTAGAGATACTTATGTAAAGTCAAATAAGCCAGGCATAGAAAGACAAGTACTACATGATCTAATTCATATGTGGAATAACAAAAAGTCTATCTTGGATTGAGAATAGAATAGGGGGTTTCCAGAAACTGAGGAGAGTAGAGGGGAGGGAGAAATACAACTGTGCTATTGCATAGCAGGATCACTATGCATAATGATAATGTAAGTATATTTTAGATATAAGAAAGTATTTTGAATGTTTTCACCATAAAGAAATGATAAATGTTCAAGAAGATAGCTATGTTTAACCTAATTTAAAATTACTGTACACATTTGAAACATTACATTATACCCCATAAACATGTGCATTTTTATGTTTTTATCTATCAGTTAAAAATTTAATTTTAAAAGGAAAGGATAATGTCTCATAAAAGGACAATAATGATAACTGAAGCATTGTCTCACTTAATTCTAATGACTCAATTGTCTTGTCACCTAGACAATACTGCTTTCATTTTACATGTGAAGAAATAGAAGTTTAGAGACTATAGGTAAACAAGGTTTCCAGGAAAATGATCTTTGTTACAAAAATAAAATCCCACGTATAGGTGTTTTCTCTTAATAGAAAAATATAAATTTTATGAATTTTAATTATTCTATAAAAATAGGAATATACAAAATGTAGTACTCAGCAAATAATTAATGTTAAACTAACTATCTTAAGAAAATAATGTGATGATTAGTAAATAGGATTAAACTATAATAAAACTAAAAGATAAATCACAAAGATGTAAGTGTTAAATGATCTGTTGTGATTATTTAGGTACCATTAATAGAGTTTTAGTCAAAGACTTTTCTGAAATGTCTAGAGGTAACTACTCTGTATATGTATAATCCTAAGAATTATTTTAGTAAAAATTGTATTCCTCTTTTAGTGTCCTGTTTGTTTTTTTATTATTTAGTATGAAATAAAAGATCACCATTTTTATAAAGCCATAATGAATTACATTTTATTAATTATTAGTTTCCATCACATTCCACCATCCTTATACAAAGTACATGTATGAAGACTTGAATTGGGTGTCAACATACCTTATATACAAACAGAGATATGAAAAAATGTGGTATATATGTGTATTAAGAATTGTAATGCAAAGAAAAGTGCATGTATAATGGCATAAATTGGTGTGAACATACTTTATATACAGAGATATGAAAAATTGTGCTCTATATGTGTAATAAGAATTGTAATGCATTCCACAGTTGTCGTGTATTTATAAAAAATAATAATAAAATCAATAAAAATGTGATATATTTTTAAAAAATTATTAGTGTCCACATAAGACCATGCAAGCATAAGTCTGTTTGCTTATTTTTTAATTAAAAGACAAATAGAGTAAACATAATTGGACTTTGAAAATACACTTAAATCTGAATTTTTATTAGTGAAATCTTTCTCTCCTCAATAACTTAGTTACTCAATTGATAAATCCCAAAGCATTCCTTTTAAAATCTTATTAGAATACTTACATCCTCTTTTCCCTGTAACACTTGTTTAATTATACCAAAGACTTTATTCAAATACAACCCCAGAGAAAAAAAATTTAAAAGTGGCTCCCTAGCAGAGGTGAGATCTAACTAAAGGTCATATGAAATTATACACTAAGCCTAGGGGAAACTGCAAAGTGGTGGCTGAAGACAGAAGAATTGTCCTTGGGGAAATGGTCCTCTTTAGATCTGTGAATGTGCTGAATATGTCATACTAGTTAAACTCACATGCACTTTCTTCATGAAATAATTCTTGAAATTAGCTGCAAATCAACTAATGTCTTCTTTTGTCATTTTCATTATCAAATTTCAATTTTAATTGCTTCTCAAGATTCATTAGACAAATGTGTTTATCCTATTATGAGCTTATCAAAAATATTCTAAAGACGTTCATTTTTATTAAAATGTTTATACTTTTACTGAAATCTAGAGTATGGAAAAGTATAAAAGAGAAAGACACTATAAATTCAATCCTCCAGCATTTTTTTAGAATGTGACACTAGATATCTTCATCTGAATTATGTTAAGTTTTCCTGCATTGGTATCTATCTACAAACTTAAGCCTATTTTGAATTTTCTCAATAGCCTGTTGCTTGTCAGGGAATGCAATACTGTTATTAAAATCGTCCCTCCCTTAACCCTGAGCTTTAGAATTGTCCTTAGTTTAACTGCTGAATTGTAGACCATCCAAGCAACCCCTATGCCAGGTTGAATTGTCCAGAAACTTTAATCTACTCTTAAATCCTGGCTCTGAGATAAAATCTCAATTTAATCCCTGCTCATTTTTTAAAATAAAAAGATTGATCTTGCTCTTAATGATGAATTTTCTTTATTCATATAATAATCTTTGTGAGGTTTCTTGAATGTTTAAATATTTTTATATGTGATATTCTAAGATACAAAACATCTACATTCATTCATTCAAGCATATTCTATAATAATTGCCTATTTTACAAAAGAGCAAGTAGGATAAGAATAAAAATTCTCTTATAGAAGTAAAATTTTTGCTTTTCCTATGGTATTTGTTTTTCCCATGTAAGAGTTATAACTTAATGGCTTTAAGATGTTTACAAAAAACTTTGCTCCAAATCCTCCATCCTACATGAAAACTGCTTCCAGTAGTAGAATTTTAAGAAAAGTAAATAAAGTTAAATTAAAATTGAAATGAAAAATTACTTAAAAAGTCCTGAGTACTTGATTTGCTGCTGAAATAACTATCAATCATGAAAATGAAATAATATCATTTAATATAAACTTGTAAAACAAATAATTTTAAACAAAAAGTTTCCTTGTACAACCATTTTTTAAGCAAAATGTGTTTCTTTTACTTCAGATAAATGAAATATGAGTAGATATGAACTTCCTGCATCACACTCTATTTTAGTCAGCTTTTTTACTATTGTGGCTAGAAGACCTGACAAGAACAGTTTCAGAGGAGGAAAAGTTTATCCAGGGACTCCTAGTTTCTGAGGTCTCAGTCCATAGGCAGCTAGCTCCATTTCTTGGAACTTGATGTGAGGAAGAACATCAGGGCAGAATAGTGTGCCAGAGAAGCAGTTCAAATGATGATCAGAAAACAGACTAAATTCAGCTCACCAAATATATACCCCAAATGCATGCCTCCAGTGACTCACCTCTTCTAGCCACACTCTACCTACCTTCAGTTGCCACTCAATTTATCCCTATGAGCAGATTAATTTACTGATTTGGTTAAGACATTTATAACCCAATCATTTCTTTTCTATACCTTCTTGCATTGTCTCACAGATGAGCTTTTGGGGGATACCTCACATCCAAACCAAACTTGGAGCAGATTATTTGCCACTTCCATTACTTAAATTCATATCTTGATATATTCTTGCTAAAGTAAATTCTCAAACCCATTCCTCTTTTACAATTAGTAAAACTGAAGAAACTATGAATTCCTTCTTTCTGAAAAAACCTGTAGATGCTGCCCTGGACTTTTCTGTTATATAAGCCAACACATTCACCATTACTACCTTTCATGTGAATTAAAACAGTTTGAACTAGGATTTTTATCTCTTATAAATAGGAAAGAATCAACACATATTGAATTGTAAAAACACTTCATGGTTCAATTTCTTTAAGGATACTCCTTTTGTATAAAGATATATTTTCTTAAAAAATAAGATCTAATGCAAAATTCATATAATGCAGAATTATGTATCAAACAAGAATGTGACCTACAGAACTGGTATATGACACAGACTGAATTGAATAAAGTTTTGATATTTGTTTGGTTTTAGCATGACATTTCAATAACATATTACATTAAAAGTTCTGTAGTTACTAGAAGAGAGACAGGCAAGTGAAGAAAGGGAATCAGGAAGAGGGAACAAGCGGAGATACTAGGGAATTAAAATAATCATAATTGTGTTTAATTTATTACTTAATCATGAATCCAAACAGAGTAATAGAATATTATATTTTAGGAAGACTATGTAGATACATGATCCTATACTATTTTCAATGCAGGTGAGATATTACAGCAGCACATAATATGACATCATATGATATAATGTTTCTAAAGATTTTTAACCTTGATTTAGGACATCTAAGTAGCCAGATATGGTATTTGTTTAAAAGAAACAATTATTTTTGAAAAGTTATGATTATTTTAGAGTGACTTCATAATTGAACCCATATATATCATTCATATATATATATGAATGATATATATATGTATATATCACCCATCCACTTTCACAAAGAAAATTCAAGTTTTCCATCATGTGATTCCATTTCACTTCTACTTTTGTAATGAAATATTTTTACTTTATTTAGTTCCCAGTGGGTTCAAATACATACTCTTCTGCTCAAGATATTTTCTCTCTACTCCACTCCAAGAGGCACCAATCTCAACAACTAGTATGCCTTCCACATGGCCAATTTCTCCAAGGTTCTAATACTTTCTACTTTAACCATTTATTCTTTTTTTCTGGTGCATAATAGTTATACATAATGGTGGGATTTATTGCTACATACTCATACTTTCACACCACATCACAGTATAATATGACCAATATCATTCCCAGCATTTCCCCTCATTTTTCCTTGTTGTTAAGAGTAAACAATAGAAACAATGATCATAACTTATGACTATCAAAATGGATCAAAACCTAAACTAATATATTGTGTGTAATAATTTATTTGGTTTAATTGTTATTTGATCTATTATTATGACTTGCATATGAAGTATATGCAGAAAAGCTCGTATGTTTGAAATATACCCAATGTAGCAAATTCAAGGTGAAATGATTAGGCTATTCGGGATGAAACCTCATCAGTTGATCAACCTATTTGATGGATTAATAATTTCAATGGACTACATATACTAATTGTATGCAGGTGGGGGATGGCTGGAGGAATTAGGTCACTGGGGACATGCCCTTTAGTATTGAGTATATTTTGGCCCTGGATCCTTGTTCTCACTGTCTGATTCCTGACTAATATGAAGTGTATTGTTTTTTCTCCACCACTCACTTACACTATTGTGGTTTGCCTCACTTCAGGCTCATAGAAATCAAGTCAGCAGATGGGCTAAAACTCTAACACTGTGATCTTAAAATAAACTCTTTTTCTTTTCTGAGTTGCTCTTTTCAGGTATATTGGTCACAGCTATAAAAATCAGACTAACACATGTATTCAACATCAATTTCCCCTGTCAGGGACAGTTCTTATATTAGGCTACAGCCAAATATAGCCAGACGTATATGATTAACTTTGGAAGGATTCAATTCCTGTTTGAGCAACTGCAACACAATTACAAAACACAAAACACATATCTAAAAATATTGATTGCTTTACTGTGTAGAATTATATGGGAATTGACATAATACTCCAGGTTTCATAAACTTTATAAAAATATTATTTATAACTTCCATGTTCCCTTGTGTTATTGACTTATATTTTGAGGGTAAGTTAAGCAACTATTAACCAATCTAAAATATTTCCAGGCATTAGAATGGTTGGGAATTATGTCTTTTTTACTTGGTTATAGCTAATTTATTTTGGTGTATAGTATTAAAAAAAAAAAAAACAGAATTAGCCACCAAATGAACAGCTTCCCAGTTCTCCATTATAAGATCCAGAATAGAAGATTTTTGGTGTTAGTATGCTTGCCTTGGTTATATTTGGCTATTTAAGATAAAATAACAATAGTTCTTTTGAAATTATGACTCATCACGTGGGTCTTCAGGGTTCTACATTACTAATAATAAAACAAAAAGATAGAGTTGCATCTCAGGTCATAGTTATGGTAGAATGAATTTAATACCTACCATTGTTTCTCCAGCCCATACACAGTATAAACATTGTTTATAGTATCCCCTTGATTGCGGGTGGAGGGTAGAAGCATAACGATATTAACAACCACCTCTCTTCCCCAAAACAACATATATTAAGGTTTTATACTCTATGGCTATTATTCTTATAATACCAATGATAGAAGAAGAAACTGAAATATCAATAGTTAACAAATTTATCTTACTTGATAAGACAATTTTCAGCAGATCAAAACTTTCTTCTGTCTAGGTATTGCTACTGAGGAAATCTGATTTTGGTTTATGGTTATGAGAGCAAACTAAAGAAAGCAAGAGAAAAACACCTGGAGTGAACACTTGGCAGAATCTTACTCCTCTTTTCTTTTTGAATGTCAAAATGACTAATTTGAGACAGGATTGTAAGTGATATACATGGCTCTCCATTCCTTGCTCTTATGCTTCCTCTTTTTAATGTAGATATGAGAAAGATTGACTTTTATAGTAGGAACTGATTTAATGGCCATTAGCTTCTTGATCATGCTTAGCTCTCCTTCTAGTTAAGGAGAGCTAAGATGCATACTTGGCATACATATTTCACTATCTATAGTGACTACTATGTTTTCTGAACACATAAAGGTGCTTTTAGTGTGTCTGTATGGAGCCTGCTTGTTTTCCCTAATATAGACTGTGGCTGATGTTTTCAGTAACAGATTTAAAATACACCAAATAAACTGTTGATATAAAAACGTTTTCATACACTGTATGAATCGCTATGCAAAATTAATACCTAATTTGTATAAATCTTTCTTAGATGAGTGCTAATTATTAGTGCTATAAATGTGTTTGCATGCTAGAGAGGGCTGAGTCCCATGAAGAATCACTCTGTGGCCTATTTGTTTACCAAGAATGAAAGTTCACATCCAGCATGGAAATAACAGGAGAATAATTGTTGAAGTGCAGAATTAAATCAGACTATGAATATGAGTAATCAGACTATAAAAAAAGGGAAATCTGACCTATTGTAGTTAATCTCTTCTTATTATTCAGTATTTTAGTTGATTTTGTCTTTTATCTGTTAGTTGTAATGTTTATTATATATAGGAGATAAAGGACAAAATAATGGATATGAACATAGTATATGTTGTAGGCAGTTTGTGAAGTTTGTACTTAAAAAATGCTGTTTACCCTCAACTATATCTCTGTGCTGCTACTTGGCTGGAAATACGATTATAAATGTAGTCAGATGGCAAGCACAGACAACTCAAGATCAAAATTCCACATTCAGTTAATGTGGGAGAATCACATCCAAATTACTATCAGAGAAATGTGCACAAATATATCAAATGACCTGGAGAGAATAGCTGCACCAATTCAGGTTGTTCCTTCATTGCCTGAGAAATATTCCATAATCAATGTGAAAAAGTATTAAATAGTCTTCCCTGCTAACAAATAATATTTTATCCAACTAACATTATGTAGATGCCAGGGTCATTTGATCCTAAAGACAATAATGCATAAATAAACTTGAACAATTAAAGAGAATTTTGGAAATTAGAAGTGGAGAGAAGAATCAAATAAAGATAGTATCTGATAATCTCTCCTTAATAACTAGACTTTATTTGTAAGATGAAGTTTAGGGATCATCCAGAATTATTTTATATATAAGTGCCAAAATCTTGTTTGACCAATTGTCAGTTTGTTTTTTGTTTGTTTTATGTGTCTGACAGACTAAGCCATAATTTTTTTTTCTGTCATTTAAATACATTCATAAAGTGGCTCTAAATTGAAGAGTGCTTGCCTTGTTGAATTTTTTGCGCACTCCTACAAAATGACACCATAGTGACAGTGTGGCCATAAATATACTGTTGAATAAATCTGAGAATATGTGTATTCAATACTATTCCAAGTTTTAAAAATAGGAAGTAAGCACTTAAACTGCAACCAGTCCATATACTGATATTTCCAGCATACCTGCTGGCTAAATAACATCTAACATTTACTTCCACATCATTCCTTCAAGTAGAGTTACTAGATTATATGCTGCACTTCCTTTGCAATGTACCATCATCTAAATATGAGAATTATTAAGATAAACTAAAATATGGAAGTTGCTGAATATTCCTGAAAGATTATATTGTAGTTACTATCCAATACCCTTAAGCGTATAGCAAAATATGTTTGAGACCTAGCAAAAATAATCCTGAGGAATTGTACAGTTGATAATTCCTAATCAAAATGTTCATTAAATCAATATTTCCTTTCAAGGTATTTACTTCTGCAATGTGGTAAAACAGGTGGTACATTCACACACAGAAATGTACATACAACAAATAAAAAAATCTTTGATTTAATATCTAATTTAATGTCATTGTTAGTCAAATTTTGGTGACCATACGCTATTTTATACATTAAAATGGCCACTTAAAAGCTTGTGGGTTGGGCTGGGAGTGTAGCTCTGTGGTACAATGCTTGCGTATCATATGTGCTATGCTCTGGGTTAAATCCCTAGCACCACAAATACAAAAATATTGGGGGTGGTAAATTTCCCTAATTCTGAATTTTTTTAATTTAATAATTTTTAAATTAATATTTTTATTAATATTTTTTAAATTAATAATGTATCAACTTAATATTTGCATTTTAGAATACAAAAATCCTAGGTTAAGGATAAGATCAATTTAGGGAGTTGTTATATAAAATTATGAAATTCAAGTTCCCAATGAGCTTAGTCGATGAATTTCTCTATATGAAATTAAGAATTAGCTTCTGAAGATATGTAGATTAACTCCATTGTCACCTTCCTTAGCTTCTGGCAAGGCACCCATCAACAAGTGTAGCTCTGTGAGTGCAAAATCTTGTCAATAAGACTTATTTAAAAAGTAAGCTGTCCTTCTGGAATAATAGGTTTTCTGTGCAGATAGTAGTGCACAAAGCACATGCTGATATGATCTCCGGAAAGGGAAGCAAATCTTTTTCTGGACCTGAATGTACCCAGGTTTTCATCCCACATTGCTCTTATGATCTCTAGAAGAAAGCCATTTTCCAGCTTTGAAGTCTCATGGGGTCTGTGTGTGCACTTGAGTTCTGGCTGCTTTTCCCCTCTCTAGGACTCAGGCCTCGTCCACAAAAAGCTGGATCTTTACTCAATTTCTCTACTAGGCTCATCACTATCACCCCACATACCCACACCATCAGTAACTGTCAGTTGGACTCTTCACCTCATATTTCCACTTCTGGTGTTGTTCAACTTAGACCTGGAATTTCCTAATCATGTAATTTGTGTATGCTTTGCATTTTTCTTTACTTTTTGTGTAAACAGTACTATTTTTTATGCATGTGTTCTATATTTTTACTATCCTGAGAGAACATCTCTGGAGAAGATTGTGAATAATAATTTGTTTATTCTTTGGAGTGAGAGATGGGCAGTTTAGCTTTTAATTTTGGAGCTTGTATTTAAATTGTAAAGCTTAAACATACAATCTTTTGTTGAAATAATACTTTGGGCAACTTGGCAAAGACCCTTTTATTCTTCCTGAAGTAGTTTCTGCTTTTGTTAAATTAAATAATTAGTTGGTTTTCTTATTCTATGCCTTTTTGATAGAAACATAATTGTTAAATATTTTTAAATTAAATATTCAATATTTTCTCAAAATTTCCTTGTAACTTTTCTTTTTTTTTCTTTAAGGATACACATGTCAAAGTAAAAGTTACATTTTAATATATATGAGCTCCTGAACCTAATGATAAAGTTGACTGAATTATTATAAAATTATAAACTCTATTCCATATCATAAAATTGAGATGGGACTATATTATTAGTGCTCAACAATCTACCTTTTGGATATCAGTTGCCCAAGCTCAGTTTAAATCAACATTCACACTAAATATTAAGAATTTAATAGTGCACATAAAAGTGAAAGCTAAATTATTCACATATGCCACTTTTTCTTTAGCATAATAACACAGATGTTTCTAATTAAAAACTTGAGAGATTTTTAGTTTGCTTGTCTTATTTGAAATAATAAAAAGGAATAAGACTGTCACATTATTTGTAAATCCACAGTATTCCATGGTAGAGTTATAATTTGTTTCTGTGTGGGAAACATGCATTTTAAAATTGATTTTTAATATAATCACCATCCATTGAATCTTTGAATGTAAAAAGTAATTGGTTTCAGCATACACACCTTACATTTAAGGAACAAGTATTAGATAGTTAGCTTAATACCTCTTCAGTGTTAGGCTTTGGCAAGACTAACTGTATCATTAGTTCTGGTAGCATTTGCATTAGTATACCCAGAGAGACTTTTCAGTGCACCCTGAAATAACCTCAGAATCTCTGGCTTTGAATAAGTCTGAACTCAGGAAAAGCACTCATGTAGCCATGTACTCATCTGCCAAGTGATCCGTGTTTTGCAGAAGGATGCAGAATCGATTGTAGTGTTCTAAAGCAACACGATATAAGCAATTTTAAGTGACACTTGACCTGAATAATAATCTTTATGGTTCTTCAAATCGCACAGCAGCAACTCATGTTATAAGTTTATCCATCTTTCTTCTTTCTTTAAAAAATTCTCCTCTGTGGAATTGATTGACTTTGACAACTGAAATATTTTCAACTTTATAAGCATAAGCACTATCTTTTGGTGAATGTTATGATCTCTAGCAAGGTGAGGAGAGAAAAATATATCTGAAAATTGCTATCCTTCTTTTTCTACTGAAACCATATTCTTTATCTGACATAGTAAGAAGTCTAAGTCGGATATGACAACAAATCCTGATAAACTGAAAAGACTGCAGAGATTTGGAATAACTTGTTGTGGTACTGACTCTAGCATTGTTACCAGTAGATTGTTAAGATTTACAAAGTAAGCTGTTTTTTACAATCAAATTTCCCCCCAAAATAAAAGTTACTGCCATAAATCTGAGCTTCTAATTATAAGAAAATAAGTAAACATTAATGAATGCTTTTTTTAAAAAAAATATTTATTTATTTATTTTTTTTAGTTCTCGGCGGACAGAACATCTTTGTTTGTATGTGGTGCTGAGGATCGAACCCGGGCTGCACGCATGCCAGGTGAGCGTGCTACCACTTGAGCCACATCCCCAGCCCAAATGAATGCTTTTTTATTCTACTAAAAAGAAAGAAACTTGGAATTTCAATTGTTCTCTACCTCCCTCCCTCCCTCCCTCTCTCTCCCTCTCTCTTTCTGTTATACACACACACACACACACACACACACACACACACATATATATATATATATATATATATATATATATATATATGTTTTACTACAGATTTTGGGGGCATTAATTGTAGTCTTTAGTCATGGTCTAATATATTTCTGATATATTTGTGATAAAGAACTATTACCACAGAAATTGGAAATAAACAAACAACAAAAAAGCAGATATTATCAAATTAATTAAAAATTACAGTTGAATAAGTTTGAAAAATAAACATTATGTTTTAAATGTTTATTTAAACATTTAAATAAATGTTTATTAAATAATTCAATAAATTGTAAATGAAAAAATGTATAACCAAAACCACATTGGTAAAATTGGGAGTTATTAAAAGCTTTGCATATTTAAGTTATTATTAAGCAAAAACACTCATGTGAAGAGGCAGTATCCAAAGAAAGACTAAAGAGTAACAGATGGAAGGAATGGATACATACATTCCCTGTTGTAAAAGGAACATATTTAGTAAGCAGAGATGAAAGAGAGATATGAAATGGAACAAATAATCAAGGTAGACATAGGTGCATACAACCCTGAAGCAGAGGACAGAGATATCATCTAATGTGTTGCAGGCTACATTGGGTGTTTTTTTTTTTTAATTCACACAAGAGAAATGTTGAGCCTAGGAGAATTTTTAAAAGATTGCTATAAATCAATAAGTTAACATTTTGAGTAACCAGCAATAAATGTAGTATGCATGAGTCTATTTTTTATTACTATGGTAAAATACCTGAAGCAAGCTAACTTATAAAGAATAAAGTTCTGTTTCACTCACTGTTTTGGAGTCCAGAAGTTTAAACAGCATTGCAACGCCTCTACTGAGAGTCTCTTTTGGTTGTGTCACTTCATGAAGGATAGTAATGGCAGAAACGGATGTGGGAGGAAAAGATCATATCTAAAACAGGAAGCTGAAGAATGACTAATGGGTCAGGTTTATTCTTAGGACAACTTGTTCTTGTGAGAGCTCAGAGAATCCATAAAACTTCCCTTAATCTCTCCCAAAGGACCTGACACTAAGTCTTCCCTCCTAAAGATTCCATCATTGCCTATGTCACTGTCCTGGGGACCAGGAAATTAACACATGAAAATTTGCAGGATATACTCAAACCATATCCAAACCATATCACGGGGAGATATAATCCAGCTAGAAAGTATTGGTAGTTTAAAAAAATAAACAAAAATTCAGTATTGATTGAGAAAAAAAGGAATAAATTCAAAATGTGTTTAAATGGTAAAATTGAAATTTCTTGGTCATATGTTAATTGGGTAAGATATGGCATGTATAATTGATGATTCCTATAGTTCTGACATTCACCACCAAGCAGATGGTACTCCTGTTTGTTCCACAAAAGTATATAGAGACAAATGTTTACTTTTGAATGAGGTTTTTTTTTTTTTGGACACATAAATAGAGATGTCAAATAATTAGTTGCATAAACTGAAATATTACTCAGGAGCAAGTTCTGAACTAGAGATAATAGGTTTGGAACTCAATGGATTATAAAAGGTAAATTAGTTCATTTCTGATGAAGAGATTTATAGATACAGTAAAGAGTGAGAAGAGAGCATTTTTAGGACTGAACTTTATGGTATTTTATCATTTGATTATTAGTAAAGGAGAAAACATATGTATGAGAAAGAGACCAGAGGAGGAGTTGAGAGACAAGGATATTTTTGTCATGATTAAGTAATTTAAAATACATGAAATATTTTAAACAATGCATAACATATAATATTTTCTACATAAATGTTAGCTACTACTATTATAAAGAGGGGAGAGGAAAGTATAAACACACTTATTAACTTTACGGATGTGATAATTTTCTGGAAAATATTCTGGGAATATTAGTTTTGAAGCAGTAATGGTAAAGACGAGAAAGTTAACCCATTTTTACCACAATGAGGTATATGATGTATGAGAAAATTAACACTTTTCACTCTAAAGGACTGGAAGTAATGTGTTCAGCCTCTAAGAATTTGATGTGAATATAAAGGTGTCTGGTAACAATTATAAGGACATAGTACAATATTTGAGAAGGACACAGAGGAATGGAGAGCTGGGAAAGACAGATCACTGTTGGTGGGGAAGTGCATTGAAAGTCAGGCTTTCTGCTTCTGAAATGGATTGCTCAATAACAATAAAAATAGCATAATGTATTTAATCCAAATTTCTTTCTTTGAGGAGGGAGGCATGGGTTTAACCAAGAGAGCATTTGGCATACTACACCCGGGTGTCTGGCACAGCAGTATCTTCAATCTTAGCCCATTGATGTGGAGTAAAATTGTGACATCACAAGAGGCTTCTATATTTGCATTATGGTGGCTTCCACATTTGGTGATTGCAGTGACTGCGGACTGTACTAGAGAGAAAAACTATACATAGTGTTTATGTGATCATGTATCACTCATTCAAATGAGACACAAATTTAGGTTGAGTATAGGGAACAATCTTTGAAAACAATGAGAATTTAGATTTGTCCTTTTTTAAATTATCCTGTTCACACTTCTCTTATAATTTTGCTTTCTGGTATTTATTTCTTTAAATTACATTATATTTTTTCCAGTAGGCAGATAAAAGGAAAGATAAATAAAATAGTATATGTTCACCTATTTCTCTTCATTTATTAAACACATAAATTTTTTTTAAGGGAGTAAGGAAAAGTATTAGTTTGTTCTAGACAGCTTTTATAAAAGATTTATTCATTTTAATCATTAATTGTGACACCAGTTGTGAATGACAGCAAAAAAGGGAAAAGAATTACGATATTACAATTTGTCTACAAAAAGTATTGATTTTTTTTATTCCTCCATTTCACTTTTACTTTTATAAAGCCTATGGAACACATGAATAATATCCTCTTGAAAGTCTTTAATATTTCTCAAATGGTCAGATCTGCTGCTATACTGCTAATAACACTAACATTTGGATTACCTTGCTAACGTATATCCTGGGCCCCATTCTTTTTCTCTGATAATTCAAAACCCATTGGTCTAGGCTCTAATAATCATTTATTTCCATATAAACTCTTCAAGAAGATAAAGGCCAATCCTTGGGTGTATCTACTGCCATGATCTACTTTCTTTACCTTCTACAGAAAAAAAAATCTTCATTATTTGATATCTAAGAAATCACATTTTACTTTCTTATTTTATCTAATTTATATATTAGATAAAATATATAAATATATATATGAATGGTTTAACAATTACTACTTCTGAGTTTCATTTCTGATTCAGTATCATTTGGCATTTTGTCCCCTCCTTGACCTGAAATGCAGGATTTACTCATTTTTCTTCATCTTGTTTCAGAGACAGGCAGATATGAAGTAGAATTCTAGTACTACCATGTGGTATTTAAGAGTGCAACATCTAGAGTCAAATGATATGTATTTTAATTGAAAATTACATAATAACTGGTTTATTTCTCTCATTTAGAACATTAGTCAGCTACTAGATAGAGTTGTGGTAAAGATTAATGGAGTTAAGTAATATTGAGCATGTTAGAGTCTAGTTAATATGAGTCCACACAAAACCTTCTAAATTAAACCACTATTTTTTGAAATGGCTTCTCTTTGTTGCCCATTTTGGCTTCAAACCTCTGGGCTCTAAGAATTCTCCTGTTTTAATCTCCCAAGTAACTGGGATTACAGACATGTGTCACTGTGTTTGGTTTGGACTAATTCTTATGAAGCACTTGATTAGTGCTGCCACACAGTAAGTATTTAATAAATGACAGAAAATACTACTGTTACTCATGATAATAATAATATAATATTCTCTGTTATCAAATCAGTACAACCTATAGGATATGGCCCAAGGTGGCAGATGAGTTATATGAACTAGACATCACAGTACTAGGTCCATGGTGGGTGCTCAATTACTAGCAACCATTATGAGCATCCTGGTCGCTCTTGCCTCTAGTACTTTAGTTATCATAAGTAGAGACCAAGACACCCTCCCCACAAAATACACTGACTTCCTGGGTCTTTATTTTAGAATTGCAATAGTACAAATAAATAGAACCATATATAATGTAAAATTATGTTGCTTAGCTTCAAGTGGAAACTTGAATTATTTTCTTGATCCCTTGAACTGATTTCTTATAATACCATCAAAGGTAGTTCTAAAGATTTGTTTCCCTCACACCTGAATTTCTGCTATTAGTTGGGTAGAAATGTGAAGTTTGTTTTTTTTTTAATAGACTTTATTTTTAGAGCAGTTTTAAGTTCACAGTAAAATGAAAGTAAAGAGATGTCCCATATACTTCCTGCCCTCACATGTACATATTTTTTTATGTTATTAAAAGATCAAGTTTCACTGACATGATTTCCCCAATATGCATTTCTAAGATCCAAAATATTTCAGTCTTTATAATATTCTTATTTTCCTTCTTCATATTCTCAGTAGCATTGATGTCTCCTGCCTTTTAAGACAAAGTTTGCCAATTCCATTTCTTTCTTTATCTGCTGGGAACCCACTCCTTTAATGATCTCTTCACACTGTAAAAATATTTAACCTGCCCCTCTCAATTGGTTTCTGACATTTCACTCTCCAGTGTCACAAGTTTCCTTCTCTGTTATTTCATTTGCACTTCCAAATTTCTCAAAAGAGTGATAAATATTGACTGTCTGTGTTAAGTCACTTAGACTAAGGTTTTTTTTTTAGAAATTTTTAATGTTTTGATGTTGAAAGATACTCACCTTCCAAAAGTTATCGATTACCTCTGCTTCCTTATATTAGAAGTTCTCTCCATCCTTCCTCTCCTAGATCTACCATGAACATTAGGTCACACCTGGAAATAGTCACAGAAGCAGTGTAGGAGAAGACATAAAAGCAAGAGCGTCTATGTATTCTGGGAACATATTCAAGGTTAGTTCCAAAAGTTACAGGAACCAGGACAAAAAAAAAAAAAAAAAAAAAAACCAAGTAAGGGAAAAGAACACACACTTCCAAAATCAAACTCAAGAGTTAGAAAAAGGAATTTCAACCATGAGATGTCACTGTTTAAATACTTTTTGTATAAGGCAAGGGATTGAGCTTCCATTTACCTGGTAATTTGTGTTTGTGTGAAATTGGCACAAGTAGCTCAAATCAACAAAGTCTACAGTCATTACTAAGTTAGATGTTTTTCTCTCTGTGATTTCAATAGTATTTATTAAAAAGAATATGAAAAGGCCTGTGAATGTGGCTAAACACAGCTGGAAATACGGTAGCAGGGAGTCATCAGAAGAACAAAAATGTTTAAATACTGTTCTTGGAAGTAAGAATGCCTCAAATTATCCTTGACACTAATTGATTACTAGCAATTGATAATTGATAATATCATACAACCAACTTAGTTCATAATTTTGAAAGTTTATTTCCCAATTAAATTAAACAAGAATATCATGGATTGGTATAGATTTCAGTAAAATAAGCAGAAATTTCTAAGCTAAAAATGAGTCCATTGCATCAAAAAATCAACACTGTTGTATTAAACATAAATGAGGCTTTTTCTCAGAATGCAGAACACTGAAAAAAAAATGTGTGTCCGAAAATTTCTTGTGAAGGGGTAGTTTTTCCCTATATTTAGGATTTTGAACCTTTTTAAAAATAAGCTAAAAGAGGTAATTTTTTTGCCCTCAAAGAAATAACACTTTGATAAACGCTAGTCTTAGAACATGTAACTTCTGTTTTTCCTAAAGAATGAACGTAAAAAGTTTCAAGCAGCATGTTAAAAAAAAATCTAGTATCTATGAAACATTAAAATTAGTGAAATAGAAAGATTACGTGCAATGGAATTAGTAACTGAAGATGATTTTTAATAAAAATTAAATTTAAAATTTATATAAAAAGAAAACAGCAATCCAGGAAATGAATAACAGAATTGCAGAGTAGTATGAAATAGCTATTTTGTATCATCCTCACAGTTTTTATATAATTTGCATGATATGTTCACTAATAATATCACCCAGTTTTATTTCAGAGAGACCTTGAATGTCTTCCCACTAAACATATTTCAACATGAAACAAAAATTCACATGAAGTTTTAGCTTCAATACAGGGTTACACTCTTTCTTATATATATATATATATATATATATATATATATATATATATATATATATATGTAAATATATGAATTTTAAAATGTGTGTCTACACAACACCTAAAATCATCTTGTAGAGTAACTAGTTGTAGGACAAGGAGAGTAACTTTCTACAAATTAATTTTTATGTATTTAAAAAAATAATTAGTTAACAATTCCAGTAGTGATGATTTTTTCTCATTATAACATCAAGAACATGATGTAATTAAGTAAATATTTAAATTTTAGAATTTATTATTTTAAAATTTATGTCCAATTGTGGCCCATTAACTTTGTGACTAGTAGAATTGGTTGCATTACCCAATCTCTCCATTATTTATGAATTATCCTTCATTTTGAATTGGTTTTAGCTTTCTAATTTCTGTCATTACTCAACATTCTAATCTCTGTCATTGCTGATAGTACTATTGAATTTACAAATGAATCCTAACCTTTAGTAATGGAATAAAATCCAAATGATCAACTTAATTTATATTATGAACCCAGTAAGGTTATAAACTAAAAAATTCTGCCATATGTGTCCTGACTTCTCAGTAATGCCCCTAGAAATGTACATAAGATCAGGTATGTGAGGACAAATTAATTACATGACAAAATTAAAAATAGAACAATATCAAAATATTTATTGAGATGAAATATTTTTATAAAGTCAATTTAGATATATTTTATACAAAATAAAATGTATCTGGACTCGGTGGTGCATGCATGTAATCCCAGTAGCTCTGGGAGGCTCAGACAGGAAGATTGCGAGTTCAAAGCCAGCCTCAGCAAAAGAGAGCTGCTAATCAACTCAGTGAAACCCTGTTTCTAAATAAAATACAAAATAGGGCTGGGATGTGGCTCAGTGGTCTAGTGCCCCTGAGTTTAATCCCTGATACCAAAAATAAAAAATAAAATGTACCTATTTTAAAATTAATTTGGAGAAATTGTGCAAATGCACATGCCTGTAAAATTGCCACTCCAATCAAAAATTTTTTTTCATCTTTTATCCTTTCCTACTAAAACCTCTCAACCATTAATATATTATTTATCATAGAATTTCATATAAAGTTAGATATTTTGCCCAGTGTAGCATATTTCACTTATCATAATATTTCACATAAATGTAATTATATGGTATCTGTACATTGGTATCTAGCTTCTCATTTTCAGGATAATATTTTGACTTTTATCTATAATGTTTATACATGGTTCATTAAATTTTATTGATGATTAGTACTTCCTTCTATAAATATACCACAATTTGTTTATGAATTCACTTTATGATATGCTTTTTTATTATTTTTCCAGTTATCTATTATGAACAAATCTGTTTTAAAGAATCATTGCCAGTATTTCTTTTGGTTTTTTTCAGAAGGTATGTTTATACTTTTCCTGGGAAAATGTATATAATACATTCATTAGATCATATACTGATTATGTTTAACTTTGTAAGAAACTGCCTAATTACTCCCCCCAGTGTTTTACCATATGGTATTCATACAAGCGATGTATTAGAGTTCCAATCATATCACATTCTTACAAACACTTGATTTCTCATCTTTTTTAATTATAGCTATTGCAATGAATGTGTAGAGTAGAACTCTCACCCTCCCCCTTCTCTCTCTAAAACTTATTTCAGATTTTTAAAATTTCACTATTCATTTATTGCATATTGTATTTTAAATTTAAAACATTCTATGAGTCAGTGCCTTTTAAATTGCTTTTTAGCTTAATTTTTAATTATTTGTTGCTTCTACGTAGATATTTGGTTAATTTTTAGAACTTTCAACTTGAATTATTTAACTTTTACTAAATTCACTTAATTCTAGGTCACATATTTCAGCAGATGTCTTAGAAATATTTATGTACACAAATATTTTGTCTACATAAGAAGACAGGATGCTTTTTGTTTCCAACTATAAAACTTTATTGCTTTTTCTTACCTGATTTCCTAAATTATCAGTTATAAATGGTTTTATGGTAACTGACTTATGGAAAGAAACAGAATGATATTAAGAGGGGGAGGGAATAGTGAAAAGGAAACACTGATCACATTTGATTTTGCAAACAATCATGACCTTTTAATATAGTTTTTTAGAATAAAGTAAAAGAAATACACAAATTTAATATAATACTTCTATAATAATTTCAATCAATATCATTATATTTTTACAGGTTTTAGAGATTTATTTTCATTCATATTAAAAATAAAATATTTATCATAGATAAGCATTTAAAAAGAATATGTGCCCTTTCAATTTCTTAGAACTTTCCAAAAATATCAGTTTGATCAAAGTTGATTATGAAGAAAGCAGAATGTTTTTAGGTCTGATGTATTTTCAAAGATGAACAGTTATCATCATGCATGAAAAGGCAGAGTAGCGTGAATCAATGGGATTCAAATATAAAGGAGAAGGAGAAGAAAACCATTACATCATATTGGACTCTAGGCTAGATCCTAGAAATTGCAAGTATTTTGGCACTGGGCAGTAGAGGATGAGGGAAAATATCACACACCTGAGAGCCAAAACTCTACATTAGTTTCTGTCTCTCTCACTCTGTGATCACTCTGTGATCTTCATGTTTAACCTCTTTGCGCTTCAGATTTCTTCAAGTGTAAAAATGGAGATAATTATTGTAGCAATCTAATAGCATTATGATGAGGATTAAATGAGCTGCTATTTGTAAATGTGCCAGACATCTATTAAGCAGTGTGTGTGTGTGTGTGTGTGTGTGTATGTGTGTGTGCTGTAAGTACAATTCTAAATGTATTACACGCTAGGAAGAAAACATTATTTGTATACTTCAAGGCAAAATGTAATAATTTCTTAAAAGTTAATTCCCATGATCAGTTTAAAAAAATTGTACATTTAACTATAAAAGATATTTGCAGATTTTGGTGTATAGAAAATTCTCTATGTTAATTTTCTGGGGTATTATTACAAAATAAAAGTATATTAATATTTTTCATAAGTGAATAAAGAGCTAAGCTTCTCCCATCAGCACTCTTTTCTTCCTGCCTGTATTCATTGTGTTAGTTTCCTCCTCTTCAAATCAGAATTTACATGGGTCTATCTCAGGGAAGTCCTCTCTAACCCTTCTTTTCTTGGCTGCATCCCCGATACATGTCTTTTTATTTTTTTATTCTACATTTTTATTGATGTATTATAGTTGTATATAGTGGTGCGATTTGTTGTTACATATTTGTACATCTATACAATATAACAAAATAATTTGGCCAGTATCATTCCCCAGCATTTCCCCTCTCTCTCCCAACCTCCCACCCTTTGTTCCTTTTCTTCTACTGATCTCACTTTGATCATCATGAGATGGCCTCCGGTTTTTTTTTTTCTGTTTTCCTCTCTAGTTTCCTCATATGAGAGAAAAGTTCTACCCCTTCACCTTCTTAGTTTGACTTATTACACTTAACATAATGATCTCTAGTTCCATCCATTTTCCTGCAAATGACATACTTCATTTTTCTTTATAGCTGAATTAAATTCCATAGTGTATATATACCACAATTTCTTAAGCCATTGATCAGTACCTGGGTTGATGCTATAGTCTGGCTGCTGTGAATTGTGCTACTATAAACGTGGGTATGCACACTAGATACATATCTTAATGAGTCTTATATTTTGGTCTTTATAACACCACAGTTAAAACTAAATAATTATATTTTGTAATAATACAATATTTATTCTTTTCATGTTTATCAGAAGATATTGAGCTGCTCAAGAATACAGTGGTTCTTGTATGTAACTGCATCTTCTGTTTCTAATTATGTATCTATAAGTTCTCTGAGAGGAGAGATCTGTGTATACTTTTTTATCCTTAGCTGTTACACATATCAGAGATACAATAAATATTTCTTGTATGAATGAAGGATGAACTGAACATATAATTAAGTTGGTGAATCATTCTTATTTTATTTTATATTCTTCTTAGTATTCCAACACCAGGATACACCTTGACATAATCACAAAAACATGGAACCCACCCTTCTCCAATTCAGACCCAGCACTTCTCCCTCATCCCATACTCCCTTCCCTCTGCTCCACTCATCCTTCTTCAATCCATTTACAGTTTTTTTTAATTAAGTAAAGATATATTCTTCAAAGCAAGAATGTTGATTTTTGGTGCTATATTTCAAAAAGTCACTATCCAATGCTATAATTCTAATCAAGTTCTACTGCAACTACTTGATAGATTGAACATATGTTTGCATGAAGGGCTGAATGATACGCAGAATTTTACAATGACCCTTAATATCCTGATATTCTAACTTCTAGTCTACACATACCTTCTTATTGTTATTTAATACAACACTGATCTAAATGCTGTCCTAAAAGGATTTTACATATGTGATTGATATAGTAAATTATTTGAGCCTTCAATAAGATTTTATGGGTAGGAATTAAGACCCTTTAATTATAGGCCTAAAAATTAGATTCAAAGAAAATCAGAGAGATTTGAATTGTGAAAGGAATTTCATGCAAGGAAAGTTATCTTCTTCTGGCTTTAAAAATGATGGGGAAAAGTGGCAAAGAACATGGGCAGCATTTAGAAGTGAAGGTGGACCCACAACTGACAGGCTAAAAGAAAATAGGGATACTAGTGCCACAGCTGCAAGGAACTGAATTTTATCAACAACCTGAATGAGCTTGGAAACAGATTCTTCCCTAGATCCTCAAAACAAAACACAACCAAGAGCCAATGTCTTGAATTGCAGGCATTGACACACTGAGTACAGACACACTGTATCCAGACTTCTAACCCACAGTCTTGTAAAGATCAAAAAAAAAAAAAAAAAAAAAAAAAAAGCAGTGTGTATTGTTTTAAGCTGGTAAATTCATAGTAATTTTCACACAGCAATGGAAAAAGAATTAAAGCTATCTATAGACACAAATAATTTGTTTTGCATGTGCAAAGAAAATTTTTCCAGGGTTCAAGTGAATCCAGTTTGATCATAATGTTTTTAGACAAAAATTTTAATTGATTAATCATAAAATCTACATGAAAGGGAGCAAGTTTTATTGCGAACTTCCTATAAATTTGGTCTAGACAAAAAGACAATGTTAATGGTAATTAAGAAGGTTTTAAACAAGAATTTTTAAGCACATATCATATATTTGGCAGGGATTTTGCTATTCATGCTTCAATACAAAACCCATGCTTACTTGTTTGCATATGCCAGAGAGATAATCCTGATTTATAGATTTCAAGAGTTTGTTTCCTTCCAAGTCAGTTGACCTTCACCTCTATGGTTTCTTGTGTTTGATCCCTGCTGCTTCATGTGGAAATCACAAAGAGAAGAAAAAAGGCACGACCCCCATTGTGTTTGAAGATCAGATCTCTGCCATTTCTCTGTGGCTTTCCATAAAAGAGTTGAGTCTGCAACCCACAGACGATAATAAGCATACCTTCCCTGTATAACTTAAACAATTCAAAAATTCTGAATCAGGAGAACAGCACATGGGACAAACAAGCCAAGAAGGGAAAAGATGGAGAAGAATTTCTGATTTTCTTTAGCACCGAGACAGCTGCTCTACTAAATTATATACGACCCCCAGCACAGATCTTCTCCATAATGTGAGAGCAGCTTGAACATCCCTTGTATATCTGAGTCCCTAGCATTACTGTCTCATGTTGCTTTATTACCACAATAAACTTGTGAATCCTAGTAACTAACTCAGCGGGGCTCCGACGGCAAATTCATTTTCATAACCTCTTTTGTTGTCACAAATGTGATCCAAAAGGGTGCCAAGTCAGCAGTTCCTAGCTGCTTATTAATATAGCACATTACAGAGATTCGTTTAAAAATTCAACAGATGTACTATAATGAAACATTTTACTCATAATTACAATTATGCTAACAGTTAATAATAATTGGGCTTCTGTGCCTATATTTCATTTTGCTCTAAAGACAATTGGGTCTTTTCAAAAGCAGATAACCTCTCAGCAGGTATTCTGCTTAAGAAGCCAGCATAATCAAATGAGAGTAAAAAGTGGGTATGGAACAGGCAACAAGTGTGTAGCTAAGAAACAAAGGAAAGCAATTTGGAGATCACTTGTTCTTAAAGAGAAAGCAGCGATGCAAAACTAAAACCAGGATGTTCAACAACAATATATAAACACAGGACACAGGATGTAGAAGAAGGGAAAAATGTGTCTTGTGAGTAGCAAAACATTGTTGGCATTGATTTGATATATAGAAGTAGATGTCATTGCAATAAGCAAGCTATTCAATAACAGCTCATCTCTACTATTCTTGAAGATTTAACAGAAGCAGGGAATTTCCATTCTAATGATTATCATAATATCTATTTTCCATCATACCCCATTTACTTCTGTTACAATATCTATATCTTATTATCAAATGCAACATAAAAGTTATATACTAGATATTATGATGAGACATTCATTAATAAATAATCAAACCTCTCTAAGTACAAAATGCACATTTCAAGTTGTTTTGAATAAAAAAAATACCTCATAAGTATTTAGACTTCACAGTGAAATGTTTAGTTTTTAATGGATTTCACTAAATGTTGCTGAAGCCTCCACACACTGAATTTTAATGTTAAGTAAATAATCAAGTAGAGATATCTCAGTTGTAAACTGGTAGTGAAACACAATGATAAATAATAAAAAGGTATTCATTGCCTATGTTTTAGGAGAATGTACTTGAAAATACTCAAATTTATACTTTAATTATAAAAGCTAAGCAAATAACAGATACCATTTACTGTTTAAAGTGGTAAACATTTAGATAACATTTTTTCTTTCAGAAAACTTACACTTTATAGAAAGTAAAATAAACAAATATATAATTATAAATTTTGAAAAGTGTTGTAATTAAAAGTAAAATTGTACTTTTATCTCAGGGGGACAGAGTTAAGAGTGAATGGTCTAGACTGACTGATACATATTACAAGGAGCCATTTTGCTGAGGCCCTATTGCTCAGAGAAACAGTTTTAGTTAGTGGCTTGATGAAGAGAATATGCATAAAGGGCTCTGAAGTGTAGGTCAATGTAAATACAGCAGATTGTGAGTGGTCCTGGATACTGTTGGACATATAAGGTGAATGTATTTGACAAAAAATCTCTTAATACAGGTTAAAGAATTGGGGATTTTATTTTATTTTATTTTAAAGGAGAGAGAGAGAGAGAGAGAGAGAGAGAGAGAGAGAGAGAGAATCATTTTTGTAGATGGACATAACACAATGCCTTTATTTTTTTATGTGGTGCTGAGGATCAAACCGGGTCCTGCCTGTGCTAGGCGAGCACTCTACCACTGAGCCACGATTCCAGCCCAAGGGATTTTATTTTAACAACATTGTAAGTTTATGGAAATATCCTAGTCTATGGAGGACAATGTTGATTATTCAAAATATCACTTTGGATGTTCTGTGGCGATACAGCAATATGTATGAGACATGAGTTTCACCAGAGAGATCAATTGGGAGGATGCCATAAAAACCTAGGTGAATGACAATGATAGCTTAGAATAAGCATCCAAAACTAGGTCTTTGGGAATGAGTCTCTAAAGTTTCAAATGGCACAAGATACATTATGCTGTTAACACTGAAGAATTGAATTTATTTATATTTTTACAAAGATTTTATGCCACTTGTTGCATAAGACTTTATTGAGCATTTTACTAATGTTTTAATTAAATTAAAATGAAGGTATAACAAATCATGAACATTGAGCAAAAAAGAAGTGAAGTAAAGCCAAAACTATATTATCTTCAATATTAACTGCAGGGGAACACAGTTTGCTTACCAAATTTCTAGAAACTAGTAAAAAGAAGGAAACATGATTTCAATTTACAAAATAAAAACATTTTAAAAATTAAAAACTAAAACTATTTCTCAGTTGAAATAAACAACTCCTTATGCTGATTCAATGGGAAATTTCTCATGAAATCTCCAAATGAAAATAGTTTATCTGAAAAAAAGATGACCATCACAACTTCTTAGACCATATTCTAAGGCACTAGACCCAGGCTATGGCAAATTCTTCTTGAAAATTATTTTTTGCTTACTCCAGCTCATCTTTTAAATGGTTCTGGAGTCTTAATGCAGTACTAAGTCCAGAATCTGATTTTAACATGCACCTTAAATCATTATAAATCCAGGTAAATAGTCCAATATGGAGGAAAGATCAGAAAAAAATTATAAACATAATCATTATACATAACAGGTTTCTCCACACTGTGCTGAAGTATGCAACTAGTAATCTTTAATAGGATAACTTCATTCAAATATATTTCTTCATCATATACAACAATGGCCTGAACATCAGGAAAGAGGACAGCCATGGTGCATAGGAGCTAGACACATTAGGAAGACCACAAATTATATTTTCAAAAGGTTTGGGTTTGAGTACTAGCTCTATCCTCGGCAGTTTTAAGCTATTTAAGCCTCACTTCCAAGATATAAAGTGCTGATAAGACTGACTACACATAATTATCTTGAGGATTAGATGAGATGATGCATTAAAAGTATCATTACAGTGTCCAGTGCATGATAAGCACTCTAAACATCCTATTTTTCTTTACTTGTTTTAAACAGAAAATAAAGTTTATTTAATGTTGCTTCCAAAAGTTTAATGTTTTCAAAAATGATACGAGTTTTATAAAAAAAAAAAAAGAGAGAGAGAGAGGGGGTTGAGGTTTTGGCTCCATGGTAGAGCACTAGCCTGGCACATGTGAGGCACTGGGTTAGATCCTTAGCACCACAAAAATATAAATAAAAATAAAGGTATTGTGTCCATTAAAAAATAATTCCAATAAAGATTATGATCTAATGAAATTGACAGGTAGCAGAACATTTGAATATGAAAGTCCATATACCAGAATGTGTTTTAGATGATTACTTATCATAGTCTATAGGACTTACACTGATCTTTGTACAATTTCTGAAAAGTAGCTCTAAGAACAGGAATGATCCCAGCTATTCTTATCTATCACTAAAGGAATGTCTGCAAATCTCTTTCAGGGTGTGGGAGTTAGAGAACTGTTGCAGATGGAGAGTCATAAGGAGGGGCACATATAAAAATTATACAGTACTACTTTATCTGTTTTATTGTAAAGCAACCCTTCATTTCAGATCAAATGATGTGTTGATCTTTTAGCTTAAAAACAAAACCCATTTATGAATCAATCTTGTGCCTTCTTTTTCCTTCTCTGTGTATCTTTTAACACTGATTCATTAATTTTAGATAGCTAATAATTTCATATACTTATCTTATGAAACAACTGCAAAAGAAAATAGCAATGTATATCATCTAGCTTTCGTGAGTATTCTCAAAAGATCTTATCTTTAACTGTGCATAACTAAAGGTTCTTGGTTCCAAGAGCTGAACAACTCTTTTTATGTATCTTTTATAATCTAGAATAACTGATAAAGATTTTTACAAGTTGGTTTCACTTTTTATTTACCTATCAGGCTTTATTTACAAATATAAGGACATTAAAGATAATGCAACACGGAATTCATGAACTCCATATTTCAACATGCTTTCCTGAAATAGTAGTAATTTGGAAATATATAAACAAAGTAAAATTTAAGAACATTTATGTATAATAGTTTGCAAACCCCCTCTCTGTTATGAGCATTTAAATATATGTTATATAATATTCAGAGGTAAAAGTGGCCTCAATTCTGAGTGTTTTTTAGTCACAGTGAATGGGGGAAATATCAAAGATGTAAATAATATTTTTAAACAAGTATAAATTGTAATGTTTGTATTCATGTTAATCTTGTACAAGGAAGAATAAGAGCAAGTGTCTCTAAGGAGTTGCTTTGATATTTGATACAATGTGCTGAACTGGTGTAATATTTTTCAATTTTCTACTAAGTATTCATGGAAAGTCAAAAGCATCCAAGAAATTGTTTAATGCAGAACAACAGGACTGGCGGTAAACCTGTTATCAGAATTTGGGACAATTTTTCCCGGAAGTACAAAGCTCATAGAACTGAATTGAATCATGTAATTAGGTAAGTCAGGAGACATTTTGTCCACCTCCTTCTTCTATTCCTTGGTTTATAAGTACAGTGTAAAAAACAACTAAGAAGTTAGACATCCAACCATTGATGATATTATTTGAGACAAACTTGGTGCTTTTTATTAGCTTAAATCCCACTCAGAAATTGCCATTGTCATAATAAAATAAGCAGGATATTTGGGAAATAGGAAAAATTGTAGTTGTATGTTGAATTTTGAGATTTTTATTTGTAAAAGTAATTTGTTGTTGGCAGACAGAGTAAGAGCCTTGGTAAATTAATTATTATGATATCCCATATGCTCTATCCATACAAGGATCAGAGAGACAAGAAAAATGGGCAGATGGAAGAAATCACAGTTTGTCAGAACATTACGGGTAGAGCCCTCAGAGAGCAGAAATTAAGCCATATGCTAATGTGCACTGACCTAATGTCCATGTTTGGTTCAGAGAAGAGGTTTCAATCAATGGCCAAGAGACTGAGATTTGAGCCAAGTGAACACCCAATATTCCATTGTTAAGCATCAGATTATGACAGATCATTCTCAATTCAAGGATCAGTAAATCGAGGATAACCTAGGATTGAAAAACAGACTCTTTGCTGAATTTTATAGCACAATGCTAGAAGCTCAATATCTTTGCTGTCATATTCTCATAGTGCCCTCTACTGCCTTGCTGGCAAGCTCAGTGAGAACAGGTTGAATGACAGTGGAGGAATGGACTTCCAACTACCAGTAAGAAGAAGGAAAAACAGCCCAAAAATTTCCTTTTTGCATGTTCTTGATTAATAGAAGATGTATTTTAAAGCCATACTAAGTTTCTTGTAAGTAGTACTTCTCTTTAAATTCCATGTCAAAGACCTTTCATAAATATCTCTCAGATTATTCTATACAGAGAAGTGAAAAAAAATGGATTTTAATTGGACAATTATTAAATTTCAAGCAAAAACTGTTTAAAACAACAGATCTTTAATTGATAGTTAATGATTGGAAAATTTAAAAAATTATTGCTGAAATCTTACATAGAAACATAATATTCATACTAAACATTATGAACTCGAAAAAGGAGTATACTATCTCACTTATTGTTGAAATTATTATTTTGTAAACCAATATATTATGCTAAAATTCTTCCATGATTGAAAGAGCCAAGTTCTACTTATAAAATTGAGAATTATCTTTTAAAATCAAAACATTTGCAAGGAGAGGGCATTATGCAGAATAAAAATTTCAGGAGACTGCAAAGATAAATGAAACAAATGAGAAATCATTTTGAACAAAGCTTTTACCTGGCAGCAGAACTTTTTTTTATATTAGCATGATTACACCTTTAAAAATTCAATTGATAGATCTCAGGAGAATCAAGAATGACACAGCAAAATAGAATGCAAAATAAAGAAAATATTTTGCACAAATTAACATGGCTTGATGATTTTAAACCTATTTCTTCTAAAAACATTCTGTACTAAGTGAATATAAAATGGGAGTTAAGATATCCATGTGTAGATTTAAAATTGAGCTCATGATTAGATTCAGTGTCACAAGTCAATTTTATCACACACATACACAATAGAAGATAGTTTTGTTTTGAAGTTAGTTTTATGTCAAATCACACTTCGATATTTCTTTTTATAATAACTAAAGGTAAAGCATGATGTCAAAGTGAAAAACAATATGTTTTATACCTGGTTATATTAATAGTGAAAATTTATCAATGAATATTAAAACCCAAAGCAGAAAGAAACACAACAATTTGTTCTCTTTCCAAAAGAGAAACAGTAAATCACACAAACACATAATTTGTTTGGTTATATATTGTAAAGGTTATGTTTATACTAGGAGCTGTGAATGAGATTAATGAGTTTTCTCAGCACAGTAAACCTCCTCCACGGAAACAGAAGCTAAATTGCAATAAATCACAGGTTTATGTTCACGTATTTATGGGATGGGGAAGATTTAAGGTTCCACAGTAGAGAAAGCATCCCAAAGTAAAAGAGAAAATTATGGCTTCCGTAACATAAAGGTAGATAAACTGGGGTAGGCTCAAAATTGTGCATTCAATACACTTAAATGATGTCAGTAATTTATTAAAAGTAATTATCATGGCACAGTTTCATGCTCGTACTTTCCCAGAAGTGACAAAATGCTATTTCAATATGTTAGTTACCATCACATGATTTTGTATCAAGACCAATTAAACTAGAGTTGTGGTTTTCTCTGCATTTACCTAAAAATTCAATACTATATTTTCTTTTAAAAATCCGTTGGCATTATCATTGGGCCATAATCTTGTGTTACTTCATAAAAACAAGGTCTTTTACGTTATTTTGGGGGTGGGGGGCTGGGGGGGAGGCTATCAGTCATATTAGGCTATCTGCTGAGAGCATAATCCATTCAATTTACTTGTGTATATAAATAAGTTTTTAACAGATTTTTGTGCATAAACAATTCTTGAAAAAAACCTCAGTTTTGAGTTATATTTTATTTTTATTCACTATCTCTCTGTCTTGTCAATTTGTTTTATCTTCCTTGAAAAATTAAAACCAAATACAGAAATAGTGATAGCAATATAGACCAAGATGCCAAGGCCCTACTTTTTGTTACTTTGCTCATATCTGAAAATGACACTGTTGAAAACAGCAGAGTGAGTTTTGTTTCAATATCTCAAAATAAAATAAAACAATGGAATTTGATATATATTTGGCTTCTGGGAATGTCATTCAATGTGATTCAAACACAATGCATGCAAAGAGAAAATTGGTTGTTTCAGAAAAGTGAAAATCATTTCAAGTGAATGATGAATAAGTAAGAATATTCTCATGGGAGAATCAAGAAAATAATTCCAATCCTTATAATTAATGATACCTCAAAAAACTTGAATAAAACATTTTAAGGACTTAAGTGCCTCCTTCAAGACATTTTAAATGGACTGGCTCATTCATCTGTCTTCAAAGAAAGTATAGATTGTGTACACTTAAAATTGGGTAAAAAAGCCTCTTTGAAGGTTATACATACTGAATTAGTTCTTCAGGAAAAAAAGGACTAGTTTTTGAAGGAAGAATAATAATTTTCTGAAATTCAAGTAAAAAGTAATTTTTCCAATAGATTTTATTGGCTTATATAAGAAATTTGTATCTATTAAAAAACAAATAATTTTATACTTCTCTATTATTTAAATCCATGTAGTTTAAATATTTCCAAGTTGCATATGTTTAATCAGCTCTAGTAAATACCCTGAAAACAGCGAATAATCCACTTGTGGAGATAAGATTAATATAATACATGAAAAATTCTGATATATTCTGAAATAAAAATGCAACATATATTTATATATTATGCATCTTCAGAAAAAAAAAACACACTTTAATTATATATACCAAATTGTCAAAAGGTCAACTATTTTTTTAATTGGTACCCTTAAGAAAACCAGTTCATACCATATAAAACTGTTGTTTATGTCACCTTTTGCATGTACCATCTATGTTTACATGTTTTGATTCTTCTATACAGTAAAATTATCTAGCACAGATCCTCCTTGATATTGATTCACAAGTAAGATAAGAATATTACTTTCTTTTATTGCAGAAACCAAGAAAATGACAAGTCTAATTCCCAGTCAATTGTTTCACTTGAAATTATTTAAAAAAAAAAGTTGTGTGTTTTGAATGTGTTCATACTTGTTAGAATTTTTATATTGGTTTGAAAGGAACTATCTTACTATAAGAAATTATAAAATATGACACTTTTTAAAAGTAAGCCAATCTGTGTATTATATTTGCCTTATAAATTATACTATATGAGATGAGGTTGAGAAGTAAGGGTATATTAAATTTAGCTCTTTCTAAAAAATTGCTCATTAATTTACAGAAAGTTTTAGTTAGAGACATTTTAAATCTTCACAGTTTCCAGAAAACTGGTTGTTGTTAAAATAAGTGCATGAACTTTTTTATTATAAAATCTTAAAAGCATAAATTTTATATCTTAATAACTTTCATGAATGAAATATGAATAAAGATAAAACTGTGCCCATACCAAGGAGCATCCCACCCCACCTTTACACACAACACAATTAAGATTTACTAAGAATTAGTTCAAGATAATGAAATCTTCAGGTATTTAGTGTTGTTAATAAAGAGTTGGGAAAAACAAACAAGTGTTTCACAGGTTCAAGGAACATTCAGATTTACACAACATCCAAATTACTAAAGTTATATCACGCTTAAGATACAATAAAGACAAATAAAATAAGCTAATACCAACTTGATGCTAGAAACACTTATTTTTCTTAATTCTCAAGTGAATTAGAAACTTCCAAAATTTAAACTAGGCATAGATATTTTCACTGATGAATACATCAAACATAAATGGAACAAAAACCCTCCAAATTTACCTAAATCTTATTAGGATATAGATCAAGTGACTACATACTCTACCTTGTTTTATGACACTAGCATGACCTCATAATGAAAATATGGTATAGACTCCACCAAAAAAATTGTAAATATATCATAAGGTAAAAAGCTTTGGAAATGTAGACAAATTAAATTAATCAATATGTAATAAAATATAGTACAGTATGTCCAATTGCTGTTAGCCCATGGAATGTAACAAATTATAATTGTTAAAAACCTATCAATTGTTAAGTTAGCATAAAAAAAGAGCACAAATATATAACAATTTTTACTTATGATTTTAAAAGAGAGACAAATTTAAATGCACATTTATGATCTTTAAAACCTCATCAAGTAAAAAACTGAACATAGTATTTTAAAAATTTATATCAAAATAAGTGATGAGAAAGGACTTTGTGTTTTCCTTCAAAAATTTTAAATATGGCAATGAGATAAACTCTCAATAGTTTTATTTAAAATTTTACTTGGTACAAAGTCAGTATAAGAAAAGGCAAAAAACCAAACCAAACAAACAAACAAACAAAAAAACTAAAAAGACAGACACCCACTGGAACTCAGGCCTAGCACAGATCCTCCTCTGCCAATTTGTGCAGAAGCCCAGGCCCAGCATAGACCTGGGTCCCAACCACCCCACCTCAACTGGGACCCTAGGCCTAACCCATTTCCACATTAGGGCACTGCATCATCCCCATAGCTTTTCCCAATCAGTAGCCTCTACCTTGGGACAACAGACAGGGCCTAGAAGAAACTTCATCTTGGAGCAGGCATCCCAAAGCCAGTGTAAGGCCCACCCTTTCAGCTCCATTTCTGAAAGATGTTGCATCCATCTTCTAGCAATTCCACTTGTATCTCTAGTTACCTCCTGCTATTGCCACCACCACCTAGAGTTAGTAGCATCCATCCTGGAACACTGGCAGGGTCTGTTAGCCCAAAACCAAGGTGAGTTACCAATAATCTGCACAGATACTACAAGATTATAAGATAGAAACTGTAATCTTCACATGCACACAGCAAAAATGAAAGTCACATAGACAACATAAAAAAAAAAAAAAATGGAGAAAAGTGCCCCAAACAAACCAGGATACTACAATTACAGAACCCATGGACAGCACAGTTGATGAAATTTCAGAGAAGGAGTTCAGAACATTCATAAATAAAATTATCTGTGTATTAAATAATGACCTAAATGAGCGAATACAGGCAAAACTTTACTTTATCATTCCAACAAAGAGATAAGAGAGCAAATATAAGCAACCATTGATGACACAAATAAACAGATAAGGAAACAAATACAGGCATTCATTCATCACAACAACAAAGAGATAAGGGAGCAAATATAGATAGCTAAGGATAACTCCAAGAATGAGATGGAGATTCTGGGGGGAAAAAATAGAAATCCTGGAGATGAGGAAAACAATAAACCAAATAAAATACTCAATAGAAAGCATCACAAACAGACTAGATCACTTGGAAGACAGAGCATCAGATAATGAAGACAAAGTATAAAATCTGGAAAATAAAGTTGACCACACAGTACAGATGGTAAGAAACTATGAGCAGAATGTCCAAGAATTGTGGGATAGCATCAAAAGACCAAATCTAAAAGTTATTGGGATATAGGAAGGCACAGAGTTTCAAACCAAAGGAATGCACAATTTCTTCAATAAGATTATATCAGAAAATTTCCCAAACATGAAGAGTGAATTGGAAAACCAAATATAAGAGGCTTACAGGACACCAAATGTACAAAGTCACAACAAATCTACACCAAGGCACATTATAATGAAAATGCCTAGCATACAGAACAAGGATAGAATCTTAAAGGCCACAAGAGAGAGGAATCAGATCACATAGAGGGGAGACAAATGCATATCTCAGCAAATTTTTCAACCCAGACCCTCAAAGCAAGAAGATCCTGGAACAACATATACCAAGCTCTGAGAGAAAATGAATAACAATCAAGAATTTTATATCCAGCAAAATTAAGCTTTAGATTTGATGATGAAATAAAAACATTTCATGCTAAATAAATTTTCAAATATTGTTAAAAGAATTTACAACTAGAAAGCTTGCACTAGAGAACATTCTCGACAAAATATTCCATGTTCGGGAAATAGAAAACAACAATAAAAATCAGCAGAGGAAGGTATTATACTAAAGGAAAAATTAATCAAAGGAGAAACCAAGTCAAGTTAAATACCAAAAATAAACAAAAATGGCTGGGAATACAAATCATCTCTCAATAATACCCCTAAATATTGATGGCCCAAACTCACCAATCAAAAAGACAGGTTAGCAGATTGGATTAGGGAAAAAAAAAAAAAAGACCCAACAATATGGTGCCTCCAAGAGCCTAATCTCATAAAAAAAGGCATCCATAGACTGAAGGTGAAAGGTTGGGAAAAATTATACCACTTACGTGGACTACGGAAACAAGCAGGGGTTTGCAACCTCATATAAAATAAAGTACACTTCAAGTCAAAGTTAATCAAAAGTGATAAAGAAGGATATGGATATTGCTTAAGGGAATCACACATCAACAAGACATAGCAATTATAAATATATATGGCCCAAACAATGGAGCATCCACATTCATCAAACAAACTCTTTTCAAGTTCAAGAGTCAAATAGACTACAATGTAATAATTTGGGGGTGACTTTAACACACCTCTTTCACCTTTGGATAGATCTTCCAAACAAAAGCTAATCAAGGAAACAATAGAATTCAATAATAAAAATCAATAACTTAGACTTAACTGACATATATAGAATATTTTATCCTTCAAAGAATGAATATACTTTCTTCTCAGCAACACATGGATCCTTCTATAAAATAGATCATAAATTAAGCCACAGACTTACTGAATAAAGAAAAACTCTTACGAATAAAAAAAGTAGACATGCTACCCTGCATTCTATCAGATTATAATGTAATAAGATTAGAAATCAACAATAAAATAAAAAATAAAAGCTACTCCAATGAAATTGAAAGAACTTTTTCATCAAAAAGTTAAAAATTGACAAAACAAAAAGTTGGTTCTTTGAAAAAATAAATAAAATTGAGAAACCCTTAGCTATGTTAACAAAGAAAAAGAAACAAAAACTCAAATTACTAACATAAGTGATGAAACAGGAAATATCACAACAGACACTAGAGAAATAAAGAAGATAATTAGAAATTACTTTGAAAACTTTTACTCCAATAAAATTGAGAATATCAAAGGCACTGACAAATTTCTAGAGTCATATGATTTGCCCAAATTGAATCAGGATGATATACATAATTTAAACAGATCAATTCATTTTTATATATTTATTTTTTAGTTGTAGTTGGGCACAATACCTTTATTTTATTTATTTATTGTTACATGGTGCTAAGGATCAAACCCAGGGCCTTGAACATGCTAGGTGAGTGCTCTACCGCTAAGCAACAGCCCAAACCCTAAACATATTAATTTCAAGAAATAAAATAAAAGATGCCATCAGAAGAAGCCTACCAACCAAGAAAAGCCCAGGACTGGATGGATACACACCTGAGTTCTACAAGACCTTAAAGAAGAACTAATAACAATAGTCTTCAAATTATTTTGTAAAATAGATAAAGAGGGAGCACTTCCAAACTCATTTTATAAGACCAATATCACCCTGATTCCAAAACAGGAAAAGACAAGTCAAGAAAAGAAAACTTCAGACCAAATATCAGTAATGAACGTAAAGGTAAAAATTCTCAATAAAATTTTGGCAAATCAAATACAAAACCTTATGAAAAAGATCATGCACCACAATAAAGTGGAATTCATCCCAGGGATGCCAGTTTGGTTCAACATACAGAAATCAATAAATGTAATTCATGACATCAATAGACTCAAAGATTGCTGGGAGCCACAGCCAATTAATATGATGCATGGCATTTTTGATTGAAAGGTGATGCCAGCTAGCCATTGAGATGATATGATTATGTTAAAAATTACATTCATATGGATACCGGACTCCTGCTGCGGGACTCCTGGAGAGTTCCCATTGGTTGGGAAAGTGCAGTAGGAGGGAATTCCGGGGGAGGCGCTTGCGCTGGAGTTCCGGGAAGGAACCAGCGGAACGCCGCGTGGGTGGATCGGGAATCTTCCCGGGCACGAACGTGGTATTGGCGGTTTTTTCAAATAAAGTTTGTTCCTGTTTGAGTGGCTCCTGATCTTGTGCCCAGCCAGACTACGGCAAAAGATAAGAACCATATTATCATCTCAATAGATGCAGAAAAGGCATTCAGTAAAATACAGCACCCTTATGTTCAAAACAGTAGAAAAATTAGGGATAACAGGAACATATCTCAACATCATAAAAGCTATCTATGCTAAGCCCTAGGCCAATGTCATTCTAAATAAAGAAAAACTGAAAGCATTCCCTCTAAACACTGAAACAAGACAGAGGTGCCGTCTTTCACCACTTCTTTTTAACATAGTTTTTGAAACACTAGCCAGAGCAATTAGGCAGAGGAAAGAAATTCAATGGATATGGATAGGAAAAGAACTCAAATTAGCACTATTTGCCTATGATATGATTCTATACCTAGAATACCCAAAAACTTCCACCAGAAAACTTCTAGAACTAGTAAGTATATTCAGCAAAGTAGCAGAATATAAATTTGAGGAAAATAAGGAAAACTATCCCATTTACAATAGCATCAAAAACAGGTAAATAAAATACTTGAGAATCAACTTAACAAAAGAGGTAGAAGTCCTCTACAATGAAAACTACATAATTCTAAAGAAAGTAATTAAAGAAGACCTTAAAAGACGAAAAGATTCCCCCTTGTTCTTGGATACACAGAATTAATATTGTCAAAATGATCATACTACCAAAAGCACTATATGGATTTAATGCAATTCCAATCAAAATCCCAATGACATTCTTAATAGAAATAGAAAAGGCAGTCATGAAATTCATCTGGAAAAATAAGAGACCCAGAATAGCTAAAACAAACTTTATCAAGAAGAGTGAAGCAGGTGGCATCACTATACCAGACCATAAACTATATTACAGAGCAATAGTAACAAAAGCAGCATGGTATTGGCACCAAAATAGACTTGTAGACCAAAGGAACAGAATACAGGACACGGAGACTAACCCACATAATCACAGTTATCTTATACAGACAAAGGTGCCAAAAACATACATTGGAGAAAAGATAGTCTCTTCAACAAATGGTGCAGGAATACTGGAAATGAATATGCAAAAATAAATAAATAAATAAATAGAACCCCTATCTCTCACCATGCACAAAACTCAACTCAAAGTGGATCAAGGATCTAGGAATTAAAGAAGAAAAAGTAGGCCCAAATCTCCATCATGTCAGTTTAGGTCCTGACTTCCTTAATAAGACACCTATAGCGCAAGAATTAAAATCAAGAATCAATAAATGAGATGGATTCAAACTCAAAAGCTTCTTCTCAGCAAAAGAAACAATCAGTGAGGTGAATAGAGCCTACATTTGGGGAACAAATTTTCACCACACACAAATCAGATTGAGCACTAATCTCTAGGATATATAAAGAACTCAAACATCTTAACACCAAAAAAACAAATAATCCAGTCAATAAATGTGCCAAGAACCTGAACAGACACTTCTCAGAAAAAGAAATACAAAATATGTGAAAAATATTCAATATCTCTAGCAATTAGAGAAATGCAAATCAAAACTACTAGAAGATTTCATCTCACTTCAGTCAGAAAGGCAGCTATTAAGAACACAAACAACAATAAGTGTTGGTGAGGATATGGGGAAAAAGGCACACTCATATTTCGCTGGTGGAACTGCAAATTGGTGCAGCCAATATGGAAAGCAGTATTTCCATTCCTTGGAAAATTGGAAATAGAATCACCATTTGACCCAGCTATCCAACTCCTAGGTCTAAACCCAAAAGACTTAAAAACATCATCTACACGGACACAGTCACATCAATGTTTATTGCAGCACAGTTCACAATAGCTATACTGTGGAACCAACCTAGATAATGGATAAAGGAAATGTGCTATATATACAGAATGGAATATTATTCAGCATTAAAAGAGAATAAAATCATGGCATTTGCAGATAAATTAATGGAGTTGGAGACTATAATGCTAAGTGAAGTTAGCCTATCCCAAACAAAAAATAAATGTCATGTTTTCTCTGATTTAAGGGTGCTAACTTATAATGTGTTTCGGGGGGGGGCATGGGAGGATCAGATGAACTTTAGATAGGGCAAAGGGAAAAGAGGGAAAGTTAAGAGGTATGTGGGCAGGAAGATGATGGAATGAGATGGACATCATTATCCTAAGTATATGTATGTAGAATCAAATGGGGTGACTCTACTTTGTGTACAACCAGAGATATGAAAAATTATGGACTATATATGTAAAATGAATTTCTAATGCATTCTGTTGTCATATATAACAAATTAAAATTTTAAAAAAACACTAAACGTAGTAAAGAGAGAGGTGAAAGATAACTGTCCCTCTTGACAAATAACATTGATAATTGCCCCTCTTGAAAAGCAAGATTGTTTATACATAATCCTGATATATAAAATCCCAAGAGCTCTACAAAACATGTAATATTACAAGTGAATTCTGCAAGTTTGGAGCAAAGTAAGTTACATAAATGAATCAATATGTTTTTCCAGATTTGGGGCCAAAATGAGAAAACATTTAAAAATAGGTCTGCAGCAGTTTTAAAACCATAAGACTTTTAGCCAGGTGCAGTGATGCACACCTGTAATCCGAGCCACTCAGGAGCTGGGGCAAAATGATCTTGAGTTCAAAGCTAGCATTAGCTACTTAGTGAGGCCTTGTCTCAAAAATAAAAATTAAAAGGTCTGAGAATGTTGCTTAGTGGTAAAGTGTCCCCAGGTTCAATCCTCAGTATTCAGCACTCAAAAAAGAAAATATTATTCTGCTGATAGGAAAGTTCCCTATATTACAATCTATAAAACAATGCTAAGAAAGCCAAGATAAATGGAAAGATATACCATATTAATCAATATTAATTAATGGACTAGAATGCTGAAGATGGCAAAATGTCAACTTCTTCAAATTGATCTGTAATTTCACATGAACCTTATAATCATAATGAGTTCTTTTGTTTGTTTGTTTCATCTAATAGAAAATTATAAAATAAACTGGAAATTCACATGGAAATATTTAGGTGTTAGTATTTACAAACAACTCTTGAAGAAGAAGCTTGGGTTCAGGATTTAAATTTAAGATTTAACACAAATCTAACAAAAATAAACAAACAAACAAGGAGAGTCAAATAACTAAATGTCATAAAAGACAAAAGTATATTCAAACATTGGTTATCAACAGTAACACTGAATCAATTCAATAATAAAGGAAAATATTTTTAATAAATAATGCTAGAAAAAAATGCATATACATATGGAGGAGACAAATAAACTTCTGTCTCACACCACACACAAATTATTTTAACAACTTGGCAACTTTGGGTAGACAAGATTTATTTGACCTGATAAGAACTAATGAATAATAAAACAATAGATGATAATAAAAATGGAAATTTTGATTTCATTGAAACTAACCGCTTTGTTCATTTGAATAGACTATTAAGAAAATAAGTAGACAAACCTCAAACTAGGTGAAAATACTTGAGAAATATGGAGAAGATTTGGCAGTTTGTTAGAAAGTTATACATAGATCTAGGAATTTGCAAATGTTTGTTCAAGAGAAATAAAATATTTCTATTCACAGAAAGACTTGCACAGGTATGTTCATTCTGACTTTATTCATAATAGCTCCAAACTGTTGACAACAACACAGGCTTCTATGATCAGGAGAAAGCAATAAATTAAAGTGTTAGGATTATACATTGAAATGTTATTAAGCATTAGACAGTAGCACACCACTGATATTTACCATGGCCCAGATGAATCTCATACACTACCCACAACCATAGAGCTGCACTCAAAGATTAGGTAATGTATGGTTCCATTTAGAGAAAGATTGATAACAGGCAAAAACGACTATATGGTCAAAATAATCATAATAATAGTTGCCTGTGGAGGAGGGATTGAGACCATTCACCGGAAGAAACATGAAAGGACTTTGCAGTGAGGTAATTGTTCTGTATATTAATATATGTACCAGGATCACCATATCATATATTTTTCAAAAGTCATTGAAAAGAAATTGATATATTCCACACTATATAAATTTTGACTCCAAAAATAAGTGTGAAAATTATTATACTCTAATGGATTTTTTTTTCACAATGACATTTTTAGCAGTCACAAAATCATTTCCTTTATTTTCAATATTTGAGCAGAAGAGTTAATAATATATTGAGCATGACCCAAAACAGGCCTCTTTCTAACTGTTGGAGAAAAGAGCTGCTAATATGGGAAAAAAAAATGCAATGCGCTCTGTGATGCTGGATTGCAGATGCCTTTATTAGAATGGTCTTATACTTTTTGGTACATATATAGAGAGAAATACATTTGCATGTACTGACAGGCTCTGATTTGTAAATATTACCTTCTATCTACTCCAAGAAACCAGGGATCTTTGGAGAAAAGCCTGAATCCAGTGCTCTGAGAGAAATAGAAAAGGGTGAAAATAAAACATTTTGTTATACAGAAAATATTAAAAGAATAAGGGTACAAACCACACTGATGAGGTTCCCACTGGTTGAATATGGGATAATTTGAGCATGAAAATAAGTAATTATAGTAATGTATAGGTAAAAAATTTACAGCACAGTACCTAGTAATAAAAAAGAAAACATGAAGATATCATCAATAGATGCTAAAACTAGTCAATGGAAATTTAATGAAGTACAGAATTTTTATAAATTCTGTAATTATATTCCCCTGAAGTACTAATTAATCACAAACCCAAATGAGAAAACTTAATGGAGAAACCAAAAAAAATACAAAGGAAGTGATCACATCTTACTAATATTAAGGCAAACTGACATCAAATAACTCCTGATAGAAAGCTTTGAAAAGGCATTATATCATTTCTGTACTATTCCTGCCAAAAATGCATAACCTGGAAGTAATAATGAGGAAATATCAGACAACTGAGATACAATCTACACAATTCCTGGCCTTTATATAGTCTTCAAAAATGTCAACTTCAAGAAAGTCAGTCTGACTATATGTTCTGAAGAGTCAGGGCAACCAAGCACAATGAATACACCATCCTTGATTTTGGGAGTAGAATAAAATAGCTATAAAAGACATTTTGGGGGCAATTAATGAAATTTAAATATGCACTAGGATAATATGACAAGTTCCCTTATTCTAAGGAGACATACATTAAAATATTTGAGACAAGAGGATAAAAGTCTTCAACTTATTTTAAATTGTCTGGAAAAAAGACACATCTGTATTTAAGAAAGAAATAAAAGAAACAGCAAAATGTAAGCAATTTGTGATTTGCATAAAGGGTTAACAGAAATTTCTTGTACTAATTTTTAATTTTTTTCTAAATTTAATATATCAAAATAAAAATTACATTCATGCAAATGAAGAGTAATATGAAACAGGAAAAAAAGGAGCTTGTTGGGGCTTACATAAGTCTAGGAGAGAGTATAGCAGAAATGTACAGTTGAAACACACTATTCCTTTCATTTTAAAAGATGAAATTGTTTTCCAATGAATGATAGTAGAAGAAAACTTTAGATTAAACAGTTGAACAAACAACTTGCCATCTGGAATATGATTATGTTTACAGCACAAAAGATGAAAGCCAATGATATGCACATTTGTACGTATTAATATAGAAAGATGGTATAGCTTTAAGGCATTTCTTTAGGAGATCTCTCGTCTGTTACAAGAACAAAAAATTAATAATAAAGAGAAACTTACAGGTCCAATTTACAAATAAGTTTCATTATTACTATATGTTTCATTGAAAGAACACTGTATAAAATATAGTTCAATATCAGTTCTATATCTACTTCTTGTTAGTTGAATGTATAATTTAAATTTTATGTGCGTAAGTTTTCTCACGTGAAAAAAGGAAAAATATGGCCAGTGTATGGTCTTTTTTGAAAATGTTATGTGTGTGAAACATAAATCATATGAAAAATTTCAGAGTGCCAATCATATTCATTATTTAATTAAAATGAATTAATTAAAATCCTTAAATACTCTATGTGAAGGAATCACACACTTGTATAAATATAAAAGCTATACCATCTTTCTATATTGATAGGTACAAATTGTTCAGATCACTGGCTTTCATCTTTTGTGCTGTAAACACTTGCAAAAAAAGAAACATCAATAGCTAAGGTTAGATTTTCATTGAAAGCTTTTGACTTAATGTCTGACCTTTGAAGGTAGCATATAATCATTAAGATATTTGATCTTGATTGTTTTTCTGCTTTTTGAGCATATCTTCTTTTTTAAGTAGTTTGATCTGTGTGCTATTGGTAAACAAAATTTTGCAAAAAACAAGCAGCTTTGCAGATGTTTTTCAGATACATCTGAGCTGCTCTCTTGGGATCTAGGCTATTTCTTATAAGAGTTGTTACATATACTTTAAATGTCAAGGCATGCTCTCAAGATTATATAGGCTTTTCATGATGTCTAACTTAGCATGTTGTCACATTTTTAATTCTACTTATGCTGATTTATGAACAATAACAATAGATTTGCTTGACACTTTATTTTCTTACTTTCAAAGCTTGATCTAGCACTCCTGTTAAGTATGTTTTCTATTGTCTCCGCGGAAAACTGACACTTCCAAAATTTCTGTAAAAATCACAATCATTATGTGCATTTTAAAAGTCATTTAACAAAATATTAAAATTGAGTCATGATGTTGGTTATGATAAGCACATTTGTGCTCATATGTATATGCATAAGTAATGAAATCTACAAATGTCATAAAATTTCAGAAGATTGAACACTTCACTTTAAATGCTTCATAAATCAGTGATGATAATATATGTAGCTCACATCATGAGAAGAAACTTCAGAATATATTGCATATTTATGGTAAATATGAAAATATTATAAAATAAATTTAATGTTCTGTCTACTTGTGATGAAGAATAGTATCCTATACTTTCTAGTCTTAAATATTTTAAGTCTTAACCATTTATTACTGTGATGGTCTTTGATAATGTATATAATAATCTCATTTTTATGTCTTTAGACCCAGAGTTCTTATTCAGTTTGGTAGTGGCATCTTTGAGAAATGAATCTGATTATACAAGAAAATCTATTAAGGTTTGTTGAAATTAACATGATATATGGAATATGTGTTGATTAAATGCCTAGGATATTTGTCCATGTATCAGATTTTTAATAATTAATTTATTAATGTCCCACCATAACTTTCTCCACTTTCACTTATTAGAAGTAAAAAAATCCCAATAAAAATAAAGGATTTAGGGCTGATTCCAAAGAAACACCCTATATGTTGTACAGCTAAGAACTTCAAATTTAGCATAAGTTTACAAATAAGCAAGAGAGACAAGTCAAAGAAGAAAAGAGGGGATCAACATTTAGAATCTTTAATTATAGGTGAGTGCACATACTGGACTGAGTAGAATTCCTTACCTTTTTTAGGATAGTTCAGGAAGCCAATACAATGATAAGCAAAATGATCTTTAATTGAGAATAAATTCAAACTAATTGTTCAATAGATATTCGGTCCTTCTTGTTATTTAAACCAGATTTTTTTTTCTTTTCCTAAACACATTTAAGAAGTGATTTTGTGATTCCCCAAATGGCTCAAACTACCATCCAAAGAAAGCACGTTAGAGTATATGCTCTTTACTCTCTTGCTCCTGGATCATTCTCTCTTGTCTAGGCTGTCAAAGAGATCTTTTAAAGATATTATAAATCACATCCTTCACTCCTTAAGCCTCCACTGTACTTTACTAAACTTGATAAAGCATCTGACCTCCTTACTATGTTCTACAAAGCCCTTTATGAACAGTTCCTTGACTAAGTCTCAGTTACAATCTTAAAGACAGCATATTTCTGCTATTCTCACCAAACTTCTTTTTATTATTTTTAAATAGTAAAAAAAGAAGAAGAAAAATCATATTAGAATTAGCACATTGGCCTCAGTTTATCTGATTCCAATTTTGTTAGCAGTATCAGAAGCATCATAAAGAGGATATAGTTGACTAAATGCCTTCTTTCCATCAGGCCTGATCAGAGCAATGACCTTGTCCACATAAATGTCATAGAGCTTCTTAGCTCACTATTTGACTTGATACTTATTGGCTTTGGCATCCACAATGAACATGAGTGTCTTGTCATCTTCTGCCTTCTTCATAGCAGATTCAATGCTCCAGGAAACCTTAACCATAGCATAGAGGTCAAGCTTATTTCTCCTGAGGGTGCTCTTCTTATATTCAGAATGACTCAGGAGTCTTATTGTCTTAGGCTGCCAAATATGGGTGACTTGCATATCTTACTTTTTTGTGGCTGTGCATACATTTACACAGTGTCTTCTTGGCCCTTGAAGCCTCAGTTTTGGCTATGACTTGGGGAGTTGCAGGAGGTTGCTTTTCTCTTTCAGCACCATCTTGGTGAAAAGAGTCCTCACTGTGTTTCTTAATGCTACCCTGCTCTCTGATGTTCAAATAAGCTAAATTCAATATAGTTTAGGATTATTGCATTGCTTCCTCTTTTTCATGGAAGACTCTAGCTCCAAATGTTCATCTGTATGTGCATTTCAGTTCATTAAGAGAACCTCAGTAGACATTCACTTCTATAGCCCAATTTCTTCATTCAGATACTGCATTATCACTTTCACAGAACTTGCAAACATATGTGATAATATTTATGGTATTATTTTGATTTATTGGTTATTTATAGTCCCATGCTACCAATACTAATAATAATATGGCATGCACCAAGGAACAGATGATTGACTGTTGCTGTGCTACTATAACTCAGCACCAATAATAGTGTCTGACCTATAATAGTCAATTATAATGACTTTTACATGACTGAAAGAATGAGAAACTAAGACAATAAAAGCTGAGCATATAGTTCTTTGACTGACTAGTAGAACAATGTGAATTAAATTAGGTGAAGGAGTAATTTTCAATCCTCAATATCAGAGGATCCTGTGTTAGGGTTCACCAAGGCTGATCCATTGAGAGGATGGATGACTGTAGATGCAGTAGTACTCTCATTTTTCAAGCTGAGTATATTTAAAAATACACTCAGGTATAAGATTTGTTGGAGAAAAATGGTTCTGCTTATTGAAACAACAATAATATAACAGTATGTTAAGAACATCAATGTGCAGGAATGTGTGCAATACCCATAACTCTACCAGCCTACATCATTTTTTTTCTCCTTTGACTACAAATTTAAGACATTCAACAATATTATGTTCAATATTATTTCCCTGAAAATATCACTTATTTATATCTTAGTTTTTATACAATTTCTTAGGCAATATGAGTATATACAAATTATGGATTTATGCACAGGTAATTATGGTACAAATATGTTTATAATTTGTAGATTTATTCAAGAACACTTGAATATGTAAGAGTCTTACATCCCTTTGGAAAATGAGCTGAGGAAGTACAAGTTGATAGAGTTAACTGCTGCTTTAATAGTCAGATATGTTGTATAATGAAGACCCTTCACACAATTGCATTAATTACTCTTTTTGTTTCAAGGCCATTAGGTGATGCATGATCTTCAAGAAGTGTTATTTCAGCTGGACAAGTGTTATTACAGGTGGCATACACCTGTAATCCCAGCAACTCGGGAAACTGAGGCAAGAGGATTGTGAGTTCAAAACCAGCCTCAGCAAATTAGTGAGGGCCTAAGCAACGTAGGGAGACCTGTCTCTAAATGAAGTATTAAACAAAAAAGCTGTGAATGTGGCTCAGTGGTTGAGCCCCCCTGGGTTCAATCTCTGGTAACAACAACAACAAAAAAATCAGAATAATTCTGTAAAGGACATATTATTATTATTTTCATTTTAGGGATAATCCATATAGTTTGACTCTTGAGACTTTATTTTTTACCATTTAGTTATAATTTAAATTGTGTTAAAAATAATTTTAACCAAAATAACTAAAGTAGTAAACTTGCTTAGTAATTTTAAAAGCCTATTAAAAGTTGGGACAGAAATTTTTTCCAAGAAGCATCTTTAGCTCTAATATAGATAAACTGAATCTTATATATAATGATTATTACCAATAATATTAAATAACCTAACTTATATAATTATAGAGCAGTCACAAAATTTTATTCATATGCACAAGCCCACACATATAATATATAAATATACATGCATACATATATACACATATATATTATATACATATATTTGGACTTATATAAAACACACACATATATATACACACCTGTTTATATATACATGAGTGCATAAGATTACTTTTCAGGACAACTAGTAGTAAAGCAAAGATTTTAGACAGTCTGTTATTTCACATCATTGAAAAATACATTTAAAAGGATCATCATATTCACAAGTATTTATGAAGAAATTCATGGAGACAAACTTACAGAATTTCATTTTCAGGGCATCAAAGAAAGACATGATTCAAAGAAAATCAATAACTGGAAATCACTAATGTGCATATGCTCATAAGGGAGTTTTTAGGAATCTCTATCGATAAAATCCTAAGTCTGAACAAAGGTCAATCAATCTAAAACATATTTAAAATCACTTTTTCCTGTTAAATGCTGGAATGAGAAACACAGGATTCCACTGAGAACTACATGCACATTTTGGATGAAATTATAATAAATTAATAGAATGCAATTTTGGATGAATAGTATAAATTCGTGTTTAAACTCCACAAAATTTTCTGTTTATTGCAAGATATTTTCATTACAGGGACAAGAAGGGCTTCTGCAGTTTAACACACAGCTGAATGGGAATCTCAGCCAGACGCCAGAAGGGTCTTCTATGACAGCAGGAGCTGAAGTGAGACCAGATCATAAATTACAGCTACTGAGGTTTCAGTTACAGTTGCCAACATATCAAGCAGCAACTTGATGGCCAACAGATAGTCCTAGAGAAAAGGAGTCCAGATGTTTCCACTTCACAAAATACTCTGTTTCATGACCCCCGCAAAAATAAAATCTCTCCTCCAAGACACCCTGACACTATAATGGAATGCAGCTATGGAGGAAGTATGAAAGATCAAGAAATCTCAGACACAATCATTTTTTATCCTCTTTTATAGAATTATTTTAATGATCAGTTCAATATTTTAAACCATATGAGGATAAAATTTAAACGTTATATTATTCTAAGTGATATTTATGGGCATAGATAAAACATGAGATTAGTTCAAGACAAAAGTAAAGTTGGTATAATTTTCTTGAACAAGTAAATTTTGTGGTCATTTTTTCTATACTTGATGTACTTATAAGTTTTCATTGGGCACAGTTTTACTTTGTGAGTTCAACTTTAAGCAAAAACTATTCTAAAATATTAGCATTTATTACTGATATTTTGCCAAATGTTTGTGGAATTTTCAACTTGTTGTTATATAACAATATGTAAAAAAAAATAAAATTGAGTTTTACAGAGAGTTTCTGCAAGTTTTCATAATGGGCTTGTGAAAAAGATTATTTTTAGTACATTTTTTCTAATCTTATGACATTTCAGTTATCCTCAAATTTCCAACTGAAAAGTCACCAAATATATTATTCATTTGTTTTTTACATAACCAACATTGATTAATTTTGCACCATGTACACAAAACTCTCCTTATAGACTGAAAACACAAAGATAAATGTAATACCATTATTAATCTCAAAAGGGCCCATAACCCTGGGTGTGTGGTCACTAAGTTATACAAATAAGAATAATGCAATGAAATAAGGTCTGTTATTGAGTAAAGTTCAAAGTGCCCAGAGAACAGAATGGGAGAACAATATTGCTTTAACTGCTTAGAAGTGCTTCAAAATGTAGGTGACTTTGAATTATACCTGAAAGATAAATAATATTTTAATAACAAAAAAATGATGGCAATGATGTTTTAGTCCATGAAAGCAGCTGATAAAGAGGCACAGTACCATGAAGAAAATGTGTATTTATGAAATATTAAATAAATCAGTGTTCCAGATATATGGGAGACAGGGCAGTAAATGACAGGAGAAACAACTGGAAAGGGATCCAGTGACTGGACATGCCCACTAAGCAAATGACATCAAATCAGAAATTGCAAATTATTTAATACTAAAATGATAGAATGCTGCAATTGTTTGAGCTGCCTGGATTCTTATTGTTCTTCAAAGTATGTCCCTTCTCGCAATTATGAGCATCCTAAAATGTGTATTTATTAATAATGGGAGACTTGCTTTATATTTTGTTATTATTAGGCTTAAAATGGTCCCCAAATTTCCTATTATATAAGAGACTTTGCAGTGATCCATTGTGTTATTAAAAAATTAATAAATGAATAAAATTGTACTTATTTATGAGGTTCATGTGATGTTTCAATACATATGTACAATGTGCAATGTTCAAATCAAGGTAAAAATTTAATTCTTCCAACATTTATCATTTCATTGTGGTAAAAACATTCAAAATCATTTATTCTAGCTTTTTGAAAGAGGCTTTAAAATACCATTATCTATAGTTACCCAACTGTGCAATAGCACACCAGAACTTCTTACTCTTAACTTAGGACCCATTGCTCCTTTGTATAGTATGTAAGACACTTCACAATCTGGCAAGGCCAGCTTTTCGTGAACTTCCCACTTTCCTCTCTCCCACACATTACACTCTAGCCTTAGGGAAATCTGGCTTTCTAGTTCATGCTTCAACTCAGTCTAATTATCACTTCCTCTTTTAAAGCTTCCCTGGTGCCTTTAGGCAGTCAGTCACACTCCTCTGTCTGCTCCCATGAAAGGAAATAATTGGCTGTCATTCAAGGATCTTATGGGTAGTATTCCAGTATTGAGACAGATGCTGGATTCAATAACCTCAAAGGTCATTTCCAATACTTCATTACTTTTCTGCAAGGTATTATATTTACATAAACACTATACATCAACAAGCACAATTACAAACTGAAGTTTTGCATTTGCCTTTCAAACAAAATAAAATTGTGTCTCACTGAACCTATCAACTACACTTATATTTTAGCTTAGGAACTTCTCACAGCTTCCAGAATGGTGGCACTACATTTTATATTAGATGTAGATATACATATTAATATAAATAAATAAGTACTAGATAGCTCCATTATCTATAGTGTGTATTATAGTATAAATTAGGGTATTAGTTGGCTAGGCTGGCAATTAAAGTTACACAAATGGAATCGCTCAAACAACAGAAAATTCTTGCCTCAGAGTTCTGGAGCCTAGAAGTCCAAAATCAACATTTTATGAGCATTAATTCCTTCTGACAGCTATGAAGGAGAATTTGTCCCATGCTTCTTGCCTCAATTCTGGTGGTATGCTGACCATCTTTGTCAGGATTTGACATGTAAAACCATCACTCAATCTTTGCCTTCATCTTCCCATGGCATTTTCCTTGTGTACGCTTCTGGATTCAGATTTCTCCTTTTATGAGGACATCATTCTTATTGGATTAGGGAGCCATTATACTCCGGTGTGACTATTTTAATTAATTACATCTGTAATGACCTTATTTCTATATTATGCTATACTACGAAATGCTAAGATTTAGAAATTCAATATTTAATTTGGAGGGAAACATTTTCAAACCCACAACATATGCACACATATAGTATACTATTAAAATACTACTACATTAGCCTATATTTATACTATTTTAATACTATTTAGACATGAATATCATACATAGATAGTATATAGAAATACACATCATCATCCTAGATAAACATATAATTATACTTTAATTATGTAGCTATAGGAATGATTAAAAGATATGTAATCTAAAAGAAACAGAAATCATTGACCAATTTCAGACAAAATCTGTAGGTCAATTTACTGTGAGGTTCCCTGAGATACTTCCCAAGAGCATTTTTTTCTTAAACTTTCCTTAACCAAATAATACCTTAAAGAGAAATGCACAAATTTTGTTAAGAAATATGAAATATTAATAGTACCTTACTCAATGGGTTTACAACACTAACTTAATTTTTTTTCTTTTCCAGGTTAACTTCCAATTGAACATGATTTTAAGGCTACAGCTTTCAAAACTGCAATACTATGACTGTGATTTTTTAAAAATTATGATAGTTGAACCTGCCTGTAATAAGTATATACCTCCTTTTCTTTCTTAAAGACATGAACAAATGGGAAATTTTTGATAAACATTTATTTTTTTTTCCTTTTCACAATGGTAATTAATCCTGCACTGGCAGTTTAAAGTATAGGTAATACAAATCAATATTTTGTCTTATTATGTGGTATGTGTTTTGTCATTTGCTAAAACCTATTCTAATTTGATCTCCAAAAATGAATAATTGCATGAGAGTTGATGAAGTAAATAATGCTGCTTAAGTGTAATTGAGTAGCAGAAAGTTATATCTGTAGTGAAATTGGTCTTGTACTCTCCTTTTTTTTGTAAAAGCTAGACCTTGTCCCCTTTACCTTCATATACAATCTTTCCCAAAGTTTCAACCAGAGTTTGAAGAAGCATCTAAAGTAGTAAAATTTATGTTGTTTTTAGAATCATTGCTTCATATAACAACAAAGCCTTTGTTAACTGAGGCGAGATTTTAATGCCTGTCTCCATTGGGACAAATTCCTTTTCTCAAAATTTATTCAATCATGTACATATACACAAACATCATTTATGACCAGTCCAGTGGTATATAAGCAATAAGTAATATACATAAATATTGTGCATATATGTAAATCATTATTTGTGATAGTATGTCACTAATTGCTTGCAAGAAACACATTTCTATCTAAGTTCTAGTTTAGATTTTAATAGATTCCTATTGCATCACTGTCACTTATTAACTGATTCTGTCACTTATTAACTTCAAACCTAAACTTTCCTCATTCACAAAACAGGCATGGATTATGATATTTTTTTGTGAAGGAGGCAAATACTTCAAGAGATAGAGTAAAAACTCAATTGGAAAAAAAAAAAAAAAAGAGCTATCATCATCAACATCACCAGTAGCAGCAGCAACATGGTCATTTAGTTTGGAAGTATTTATTTATTTATTTATTTATTTAAAACAGGAATATTTATTGGGTGGCTAATCCTTGAAATTCAAGATTAGCTGGATGTTGCAACAGCTGCCCTCTTGGGTTTAGGAGCTGATCCTTCATGGAATTCATGCCTCAGTCTTCAGTAAACAACTTTTAGGTGCCTCACTCAACCAGTCCAATGGTATTTCATCTTGTCCTGTTGGCACTCACTCCCCTTATGTTTTCTTCTGTGATTGGCAGGATAGCTACATTTGCAATAGGTCAACTGCTGGAGGTGGTAGGCCTTGGAGCCACAGGAGCTGCACAATTTGTGCATTTTCTTACCACTCAATGACATTCCCTTCATCATCTGGCTTCTGCATGGAGGCTAAAAAGTGTTTTGGGGGTTTTATTTGCCAGACTGGGGATTGAACCCTGGTCCTTAGGCATGCTAGGTATGTGTTTTACCACTGAGCCACATCCCCAGCTCTATTGTCATTTCCTTTTAAAAAAAATATAAACCAAAATATGAAAAATGCCTACTTCTTTCGAATTAAAAGTGATCATTTCATATAGTATTTTAATATACTTTTCATAAATTTTAAAAGACTGAACTACAGTATTTAGTTAGTAAAATAAATAATTGAAAGTTTAAAAATTTAACAGAATTAATCTAATTGTGTTAATAAACAGATATTTATTACATAATATAATGTAAAATAAATTTTATATCAAATAAAAATATATATAAAGTTATCATTTATTATCACTATGTTACACACATGTTATCATTACTTTTTTCACTTAAAAAATCTGAAAATCTTGAAAATTTTAATATAACATGGGCAAATGATATTTGTTACTTACTTTTTTCTGATCTGTTGACAGTAGAGCTTAGAATTATGTAATGGTTTTCAATTGGTATTGTTCTTCTGTTTTTATTTTTGCACAATACACCCTGGTTTAAAATACTCATAAAAGATTAACTTTGCCCTTATAACACTGTTTATCTTACATCCTCATTTGTCTGAGCTTCACTTGCCTATACTAGGATTTATGGATAGCATTTACTGGAGTACATTTTTCTATCCCTTTACTCCTGATTTTCCTATGTCCTCTGCTTTAGATATTTCTCATAAAAGAATGTACATCTAAATTTTAGCTTTTAGCTGATGAAAGGTTTTTTAATCATTTAATATGGGGTTAAGCCTGTTTACATTTGTTCCAATGATTAACAGTTTGAAGAGTTTTTATGCCACTTGCATTTGACACAATTTCATTTGCTTATGTCCTATTTTCTGGCCTTTTTAGGTTATTTTCTTGTTACTTTTCCCCTTAATTTTAATTTAAAAAAATGTAGATTTCTTCCTACACCTTCAGTTATTGTCATTTCAACATATATCTATGTTTTTTCTAACAAATGCTTATATTAATCAATTCCTTGTTCTTTATCCAAAAGAAGGCAAATAGTATTACATATTTTAAATTCTTATCAACAGTTTCTTTCTCCACATGCCATTTTTGTCCATTATTTACTGCACATTTATTACTAAATATATTGATTTTTCTATTTTCTCTTTTTGTTATGGACCTCATTTTTTATTTTTAATTATTGGTAAAATTGTTATTAGGCTTTACCTATATTTGTTCATGTTAACTTTTTATCTTATGTTTACATTCATCTTTTTAATTGTGGAAGCACATCTTTTATCTACATGTCTGTAGGAGTCATGTTTCTAAGTGAATGTTTAAATTTATTTTCAAAGCTGCTGTAATAAAATAATACCTGCTGTTCTGACAGTATTCTTCTGTAGATAATCTGAATATGTCTCTCTGCTGGACCCTAGAATATTCTCTCTGTCCTGATGTTCGGCAATTTTACTATAATGTGTTTATTCTACTCTCAGTCTGATAATTCATAAGTTTTTTTCATTTTAGAATAACCTCAAGTGTTATTTTTTTCAAATTCTTCCTCTCTATCATTCACTTAATTTACTCCCGTTTATTTTTCATTTGGAACTATATTAGAGAGCCACATCATAATCTCCATAACCCCTCACTTCTGTTTCATGGTTGCTATCTTGTTATTCCTCCACAGGATATTTTGGAACTTTCTTTTTTTAGCCTTTTAAGTATCTAAATATCATTATTTATAGATTTAAGTAGTGATATCTAAATAGTGATATTCAAATGTTTAATAACAATTTTAAATATCACTGAATATCTTTACATATATTTCAATTTCAGTGTTTCTCAGCCTTCATCCTATCATAGAATACATAGAAAACATTAATACTTATAAGGTTCACTTGGGTAAAAGACAAGTCTGCTCTTTCCAATTGTTAGTTTTAAATTTTTAGTGGAACAATTGATGTTCTTTCAGTCATGTCTACTTGATTTATAACTAATGCTATTATCCAAGTATAATCACTAATATCTTTCAATTCATCAATTTGTAGTAAAAGTATTTTTGAAGCTAGGTGCAGGGGTGCATGCTGGTCATCTTAGTTATTCAGGTGGCTGAGGCAATAGGTCCACTTGAGTCCATGAGTTCAAAACCAGTCTTGGCAACATAGCAAGTCCTTCTCTCAAAAAAATAATTCTTTTATTTTAGAAAGATATCTATATTAAAATGGGTATCTATATCAAAGTGACATGTTATCATTATGGATAGTAATCATGCTCTTCAAAAACATATCTTTCTATTTCTTTTGTTTTATTGGCAGCAAACATGATGTTGACAATTGCTTTTCCAGCTAGTTAAAATAGTTTTTTCTGTAAAAAGGAATGTCTAGACGAGGAAAAATCTTGAGTGAACTCAAGTCTCTCTTCTCTGCCATGCTCCTGCTCTGCTTCCCTGCCTCCCCCACCCCCACCCCCTGAAACTTTCCAAACTAATATGTGCTCAACCATCAGGCAGAAAACCTGAAAAGAATTACTGGACTTTAGCCCGCCAGTTTGTCTAATTTGACTAACTTGCCAAGAATTAAAAATGACACTCGTCCCTGGGCCTTCAGAGTGGTCTCAGTCCTGAATATCAGGCACTGAGTGGGATGTGGACAATGCTCACGGGCTGGAGCTTTGAGGTGAGGTGGGGCTTACCAACTAATTTGGGCCCATGATCTCTTTGCCCATCCTTTTTTTAAAATTAAATAAATGGATCAAAATTAAATAATTCAAGCCCTGTCTTCAAAATTTTTTAAAATATATTATTGTTTAGCAAAAACAACAAATCCCAAACTCTTTTAACCATGAAAAAAAAAAAATTAGTATGGGCTGGGGTTGTGGCTCAGTGGCAGAGCACTTGCCTTACACTGGGTTCTAGCCTCAGCACCACATGAAAATACAACTAAAAACATATTTTAAAAAATTAAAAGAAAAATAATATGACTTTTATTTGAGCTCTTAGTTGCAATACATTGTAACTAGCTTATTAAATTGGAATCTGATATTCTTGAGGGGTCCTCATACAAGATTTAAAAGACTGAAACTTTTTCTGCCCATAACAGATATTTTTTATAATAATTTAAAAAATATTTATATATAATGCCCAGTGCTATTGCAGATATAAATATGCAATGTCAGATCAATGTTTCATTTGATAAATTTCTAGTAAATTGTTTAACTTTGAGAACAAAAAGAATGATTTAGGCACACTGAGGTATATTTATGTATGTTGAGCTTTCTTCCTTTGTTCCTTCTTTTCATTTTCTCTCCTTTTCTTACTTCTTCCTTCCTTCCTTTCTTTCTCTATTCCTATTTCTTTGCTTATTTTTCTTACACTTATTATGTTGATCGTGACTTTGATCATTAAAATTTAAAAATCATTTGATGGATCTTGAAGATATATAAATATTAATTTATATTAAATATAGATAACTTGAGTAGAAATGTTTGGACGTTAGAGACCATTTTTTTAAAAGGTAAAGTTTTTTAAAACTGCAATGAAAATTTTGAAAATCTAGCATGTTTTAAACAAACTAAAATATACTGAAATAGTAACTTTGTGTATTTCAATAAATATTATTCTACAAAATCATATATATATTTATATATATGTATATACTTATATATGACAAAATACTAGCAAAATCAATTTTAAGAAGTTTGTTTTATGTATCAAAAGCTAGTTTTTAGTAATTAACCTTTTTTAATTTCTCAAAAGTAATTCATTAATAATTTTTATCAAATATTAATCTATGGCTAATATTGAGTAATTAAAGAAATAATGTGAAGAAAAGGATCTAAAAGAAAAATCAAGACCTTACCACAACCAATGATGTTCTATTTAGAAAGAGCCAATAGACAATTGGAATAATAACAATTGGAATAATTGCCAGAACAATTCAACAAAAGTTCGAGATTATAGAAAAATTATATGTGAAATTAGAGAACATATTTATATGCTTATGAAACAAGGAACATCACTGACAGTAAAAATTGCAATATTTATTTAATTACTATATCAAGTAAAGTGAAATATTTGACTGTGTTGGTGGTCTGAAAGTTTCTTCTCAAAATTCATTTGTTAAAATTAATTGCTAATTAAATGGTATTAGGAAATGAGCCTTTGGGAGGCAATTATGTCATGAAGGCACAGTCCTTTTTAATGTAACTAGTGCCTTTCTAAAAGAGGCATCAGAGTGCTGCTTTGACCCTTCTACCATGTGAGGGTGCAGAGAGAAGTCTCCATTTATGTGTCAGGGAAAAGATCATCAACATCTTAGTGCCAGCTTGAACTTGAACTTCCCAAAGTTCAGAACTATGGGAAATTCATTTCTGTCCTATTCATCATCCAGTTTATGGAAATTTGTTATAGCAGTTCAAACTGACTATGACAAATTAGAGATCAAGGAGGGGACCAGGCAGTGTGGCCAATACAGAGCACTATCTTGTGGAAGGGACCAAGCATAAAGCCACACAGGTATACATGAATTATGAATTCAGGCCCTTAATAAAGGAAAAACAAAATATTTTAAATAAATTTCAACTCTAAATTTCTAATGGTTATGAAAGTACTTTAAAATTTAAATTTATGAACATTTGTATCTCATAATAAAGTATAACTTACTCAAAAACAACATTGTCAGGAAGCTCTGAGTTTATCTTTAAAACTAAAAGCTGAATTTTTAAATTGAAATAAAAGACAACTTTTATTTCCAGATTTTTGTAGCATTTTATGCTTATTTCATTGGAACTATTTTGACCCAAACTCTTTGAATATTATAATCAGACTACTGTCAGTATCCTAGAATCAGCTTAAATGTTTAGATTTGATCAAACTCTAAGCACAGGGAGCCTGTGTTGGGTATGTGTGAGACCTTGCCTTTGATTTTATTTCCCCCATTGGGTTTCTCCCAGCTTAAATTAAGTTTCCATCTCTAGAGAAGAACATCATGTAATCCCTTACCCCTACTCCTCGTCCCTGAAGGGCACCAAGTCAAAGGGTGCCAAAGTCAAAAGTTTTTTCAACCAATCCTGGAGGGATGCAATGTCTGCTCACTGGTTCCCGAGTCACCCTGCCAATCAGCACCCACCACATCACCAGAGCAACCCTTCTTAAGCTGAAGCTTGCAGGCTCATGCTGCGGCTGCTCTTTTCCTCTCCCTTTCTTCCCCTTCAGGCAACCCCTCAATAAAATCTCTTGGTTGAATCTCCATCTAAGGTGAGTCACTTGCCTTTCAGCCTGAGTTTTCAAAGACTGTGCCAAAGTTTCAAAGACTGTGCCAAAGTTTCAATAAGTGCCAAAACCAAAATTTCTAATGTAAATTTTCACATATCTTTTTAGCATGCTGCTACTCTCTACTCTCCTTGGGAATTTTGCTACTTTTCCTCGTTTGAGTCAATAGATAGCCTCCTGTAATATTTCCCATACATTCTATGTTTTTTATTGTAAGCTCATCCTCTGCATTAATAGCCTTCCATTTTTTCTCTCTGGAGTGTTTCCACCATTATCTTCTGATTAATTCCAAACTGGTACTTATATTTGGTAATATACTAAAAGTTTAAAAAGTCATTGTGAATTCAGCTGCTATCAGTCTTCATTTATTTTTTTAAATTCAGATCTTTAGTACCAGTCTTTAGAACAATCACCATAGATTAAAAAGTAATATTTGTTAAAGCATGCACAAAAGTATATGTCTTCAATTTAATTCCCATTTTTTTTTTTTTTTTACTAAAGCTGAAACAGAGTGAAGTTTATTTTTTCAGTCTTTTAATAGTTGATTCTCTTATATATTAGCCTAGATAAGGAACTGTCTTCAACTGAGGTCCTAAATCAACAGACAAATTTGTTCTGGTTGTTATTTATAAGCAAAACAGTTCCTTTAGGGCCCTGGTTTTATCCAGATTAATTTTAACTTTGGGTGCATGTATGTTTTAAATTCCACTTCTTAAGATTCATATTTACTGCTTCTCTTTCTGTGGGCCATGTGAATTCAACATCAGTTCATAATTCTGGATATTTTTTTTTTGTTTTTGGTCATTTAGATATCTCCTCTTCTTATTTTTGAACATGAATGTCTAGTAAAAGCTCAATGCACATTTGTTTGCTACAGAAAGTAAGATATTCCAGTATGTCATCAATCAGTCGTCTTCACTGGAAATCTGAACACTGATTCTATAAATACAAAGACACATTTCTCTGAAACAATTTTTTTTCAGGTTAGTAAGTGAAGTTTGCTTATTTTATTCTTGAAAGTCATAGTTTCTCTTAACAAACTGAATCTTCAGTGTTAGAATGTGACAAGCTACCAAGAAAATTTAAAATAAATTAGTTTATTGCATTTTACTCAGAAATATATGTTAATATATTGCTGTATATTTTAAAACACTACAATATTCTCTTGAAATGTGATCCAATTCTTTTCCAAAGTATAAAATGAAATGTCATTCACATTATGGCTATGATTTGCTGGGGGTTTAATAAAACAATAAAAAATTGACTAAGCTCTCAGAATTCTTCTATGCTGAAATATTTAAGTTCATTTTTACAGTTCAAACCAGGTTGCTATAGTAATGGTCAAATGATAACTTATGATAATGATATTTTTGAGGTGAAATAACAAAAGAGACTAAATTTGCCCAGAATGAATATATTTTCCCCTTTGTCCTAATTAGAAGTCAAATCCTAACTACTTTTTTATTTTTTAGTAAAATATTAGAAAATCCTTAATAATGGCAAATTAGAAACTACGTAAATGCTTTGAAAAATCTTATCTGCTAAAAAATTTCCAGTTAATCTTAAATTTAATTTATATTTTCTCATTTCTAAGATCTTCTTTGTTCCTTCTTTGTATCATATATGATACATTCACATACATTTAAAATCATAAAAAGACATAACACTTATGTTAATTTGTTGTGGAATGCTTATGTCTCTGTGTATATTCTCTTCACAAATGTTTTTGACATTAGTCTTTCTCTCAAAAAGAATTAATCTCAGCTAGTAAAATTGTTTTTAATTCATAAAATTTTTCCAATTGAACAGCCCTGTTTCTTCATTTTTTGTATATGATTCCCTATAAATTTACTATTTTTCTGTAATGTCACACCCTACTTCTACCTTCAATATTTCTGTTTCCTAATAATGGAAAGAAAACTTATTCAGCAATGAGGCAATAATAATTTTTAAAAGCAAAGTGAACGTTTCAAAAGCCAAGTTCTTAGCTTGAAAAGTTAAAACTTGGCAGGCATGCTTTATAGTTCTGATATTCTATCAAATTTTAATAGTTTTAATTGCCTAATTATCTGCTCCAGTGCAATAATAAAGCCTTTTAATATTTCATTTTCTAGTACAGGAAAAGGTATTCCAGTCTGTGCTAGAGAACCTTCTAACCCTTTATTGAATGCTAAGTTGAAGTTCTTTAGTATAATCTTGCACTTTTGTAAGCCACCTCCATCTGTCATCTCACTTTTGTTCCCCCCACCTCCTTCTTTACCCAAATGTTACTTGTTTATTCAAGGAACACCTCTGTTTCTTTTATCTTTTTCTCTTTGGCAGCTCTGGTTTTTATATCCATTTTTATACTCTTCAATAAATGTCTCTCTATTGCTATGTGTCTATTCTTTAATGCAGGCAATAACTGCATTTCTGAATCTTATATGCCTCCCCACGCCTCTGAAAAGTTTTTCTCTACTTCCGATCTTGCCATTAGCACCTCTCTTAATCTGCTGGTCTGTGCTGTACTGAATAGTTAGGAGAGAATCAATGCTTCTTTTCAGGCACTGACAGGAAGAACTGCCTTGGGCACACTCAGCAGAACAAGAGACCAGGAGGTCAACAACAATAAGAGGATTTAAAGACAACTTCTAGGCACTGAATTCCTACTTAGGAAATTCTGTGATCCATTTTTTGTCTCCTTTATTGAACTGATCAATCTAAGAGAAATAACTTATGAAAAATTTATGTATTTACAATTTCAAGGATTTAGTCCTCACACCATGAGTACATACACATTCCAGTGTTTTATGTACAAAAATACTGTTATGGATATTCAAAATAGTACTATTTTTGTATCCAAGATGAGAACTCTGTTTCTATTTCCTGCACTCCTTTCAGCCCTCCTGTCTATCAAGTTCTTCAGCCTTATTCTTTATTTATGTATTACCTGCTTGTTCTAAAATTTTTGAAACTTCACAAATGAAAATGTTTACTTTCACTGAAGTTGGGATCCCAGCATCTAGAGCCTATAAGCGGGCATCTCCTAGTACACAGGGAGCAAATACATTGCAGAACATGTAGATGGGACGATGGAGTGCAAAGCTGAATATATCCTCCCAACCTAAACAAGATACGTTGGGGGAAATGAAGGAACAAGATATGATGGGGAAATGAAGGATGGCATGTTTCAAGGTGAAGGAACACTGTACTTCTCTGGCGGGAGTATATATGATGCTTGTCTGGGGAAAAGGATTGGCCATCAAGGGCACGTATACATTTGCAGATGGGCTACAGTATGATGCTAATAACTGACACAACTGTGATGGCTATGACGGAGGTTTCACAGGGACATCTGCTTTGGCTTGAAGCCTTCACCAACATAGACCCCCCCCCCTGCCCTAGAGAAATCTCCCCAGCCTCCTACGATTGTGGAGATGGCTTCTACGACCCCAACATGAGGATAATCAAGGACTATAGGTACCACGTTCTGAGAAATGCAGATTATGATGATCATCCTCATCCGGCCCTGTCAGAAGGGCTGGGATGAGATCATGGGTCACAGGCCCAAGCTGTGAGTTCTGCAGCAGCCTCCACCAAAGGCAGCCATCTGCACTGCTGGCACTGGCTGCCTTCACCCTAGGAGCATGTAATTCTAGAACCTAAATTTTGACTCAGGAATAAAGGCTTTCTGCACTCAAAAAAAAAAAAAAAATGTTTATTTTCATTTTCATTATATGGTAGCAAAAGAACTAGTCAATGGGAATTAATACTTTAAATATTCTTCTGTGATGATGCCTCAATTATAATCAGCTTTAGAAATGATTTCCTCTTCCTAGGGAAAGGTAATTTTCAATTCTTAAATTTGATAAAAAGCCAAAACAGCCTCATTTTAAAAATCATTTATCTATAACACACTATTTCTTCATGAAAAGTCAATGCATTGCTATTCACAGGAAAATAGTAAACCTAATTAAAGATTTTCCTAATACAACTATTTCCATCGTTAAACACAGTACATCTCAAATGCATCTCCATAGGTATTAACTATATTACTATCTCAACTTAATTCATGATTAAGGGGGGGTGGAAATCAAGTTCTCTTTATGACTTCAGGAAAATACGAATTGGAAAGTAAGACTCATAACTGAAACCCATAATCAAGTCTCAAAATTTAATTAGTTTTATGTATAGTAAGAACAGAAATAAGAGATTACATATGTCTTCAAATAATACTTTTTTTCCAAATAATGCATCTGAGAAGAACCACAAGAAAGAATATTTATATGCTAACAATATGCTAAACCAGGCTTAGATTTTGTGCACCATACCTGGCTCATTATTTTACAGATATGTTGAAAATAACTAAGAACATGGTTCGTTTGTTTTTAGAAAAAGATTTTTATGAGAATCTTTGTGACAGACCCAAATTGAAAATTAGAAATATAAATGACTAAGAAGACAAGACTTCAGGGCTAAGGTTTTAATTCAGAGGTAGAGCACTAGACAGGCAGGTACCAGGCCTTGGGTTCCATCCTCAGCAACACATAAAAATAGATAATTTAAATAAAGGAATGTGTCCAACTACAACTAGAAAATAAATATTAAAAAAAAAGATTACAAGACCTATCAAATAAGAATTTAGTTAAAAACTGAAAAATAACATTTGATGAGAAAATGTTTTTATTATGGTTTTAGAGATCAGAACTCTTTAGTGATTGATGATCATGAAACTCAAGGTCTGATACTATAAAGGATAAAAACTATGAAATAATATATAAAGAGATAGCAGTTTATGGAACATTTTACATTTTCTTCCAAAAAATTTATAAATAAGTTAAACGTTTACACTTTGTTTTCAAACCATTTCTCTTAAAAAAATTAACTAAAATATTTACTTATTTAACATGTTTATTGATGTCATTAAAAGTCACCTAACTTGTATAGTCTATCTTAAACTGAACTCTTAAATCGGTAAAGAGAAATCTTTAAACACATATGTGCGCGCGTGCACACACACACACACACACACACACACAGGTAAACCCTGTGATGAGTTCTAAAATTATGCATTCATAGCTGCTTTCAAATTCCAATTTATGAAGAAGAAAATAGAGCTGATATCTTAAATGAACAGACTCCATTTAGCCTCACCAAAGACATGCCAAGTGAGTTTTGCAGGTATATTTTATTAGATTTGTTTGTAAGTTCACTTGTATTCCCAAAAGTGTTGCAATAGTTAATTTTTACACCTAAGCCACAGAGTGAGCTGCAGGGTGGAGTGGTCGCTAAGCAACCTTACCAGGAGAACATTAAGTACCAGATTTTCCTCATTTAAATCTGTTTGAGAGCTAGAGAAGTGAGATTTTTTATGGGAAGAACTTTTCAAGTTGATTTGGCTAAACTAAGCATACTGCAATTTGTATGCCTGAAATCCTGTCAGATTGGCAAAAGCCAAAACAACAGAAATTGCTTGAAGAAAATACGATTGATGCTGTGAGAAGGATTTTTCTCTGAGGGGTAGTCTCAGTTTTGTTCTTAAATAAAAAAGACATTTTTCAAAAATTGTAGAAATTTCACATTTGGTGTACTTCTATTCCAATTCCACTTGATAATTTTAAAATAATTATTTTCATCCCAATTTATTAAACCATTAAAATGAATCCAAACTTAATCACAGCTATAACTAAATTGAAAAGTTTTACTCTTTCTGGTATATTGAAATAGAAAATATGTAAATTTTTAAAAGGTTCCAGACATTATTAGCAAGTCAAGGGGTGGAGAAATGTGGAAAAGAGACTGGATAGGTCTTTGATTTTTAAAAAACAAACAAATATTATTAGTTTTCCTTTCTTTTATGACTTTTAAAAATAATTATTGCCTTCTTTGAATGTCAACATTTTAAGTCATGTGTGCACCTGAATAATTAAAAATAATTATAATTATTAATATGTAGTTAACATTTTTGCGTTTTCTGAGATTTATATTAATAGTCATAGCATATATTCATTTATAAGTTGTAGTTTTCAATAAATAATAAGTTTGTGAACCAATCCATGGTTTTGTGTGAGTTATATAGTTTATTAATGTTATTACAATATATTATATATTATATTATACATTATATATTACAATATATGTTATATAATTATTTGGCTCACTTTAGTAAGTAAAGTGCACAAAATGTTAATTATTTGTGTATTAATTATTTGTGTATTTTATTGTTAATATAATTTGGGATTTTTAAAAACAATCCTGCTATGATATACTTGTATATAAAGAGATATACTTCTGAAAGTATTCCTAACTGTATAGAAGACTAGGTCATGGGTATGCTATATCTTCAACTTTACTATATACTAACAAATTGGTTTCCAAAGTTTTTCTACAAATTGCTATTAAAATAATTCAATGTGGGGCTGGGGATGTGGCTCAAGCGGTAGCGCGCTCTCCTGGCATTCGATCCTCAGCACCACATACAAAGAAAGATGTTGTGTCTGCCGAAAACTAAAAAAATAAATAGTAAAAAAAACTCTCTCTCTCTCTCTCTCTCTCTAAAAAAATAAAGAAATAAATAAATTAATTCAATGTGATTGTCTCTTCTGTGTTCAATACTTAAAACAACAAAACAAACCCAGTGATTTCATAATTCTTTAATCTCTGTCCTGATAAACAAGGGCCTACAGTGGAGCTGAGATAGCCACTGCGGTCCTTTCTAAAAAGCTCTTGTGACACCAGAATGATTTCAGATATGTGGCAGCCAGGAATTTTTTAGAAGGGATAGAAAAAAGGATAAAAAGGAAACTCTCAAGGGAGAGAATGGGTCCTCTCAGAGAGAACAAAAATGGCATGAACCTCCTTCCCTTCAGTTTTATTGGCGTTCCCAGGGAAGTTTCCAAAGAGTCCCACCAAGCCCATCTCTTGACTTTTGACTGACAGCAGGGTTGCATCAGACTTCCAAATACCCACCATGCATGGTAAATTTCCAAGGAAATTCTGGGTCACTTTGGCCCCTACTGACTGGTTCTAATTGGAACTTGTCCTTATAGATTTTATGATTAGGGAGAATTCTTATATCCCTGAGTTCTGGAATCTTGTGTATGTGAGGCTCATAAAAGTTCTTCTTTCAAGGTAACATGTGTTCACCTTATCAGCAGGGAGGAACTTTTCTTAAGGCCTGAATTTCTCCTGAAGATAATGGACTGTTAGCTGAGGAATGTAGTATTTACTATTGACTTAACCAGGTAAGACTGAAGGTAAATTGCATTTTGAGAGGAAACATGTGAGGGTGACACTGTAGACCCAGTTTTTAGAATTATCCCCTTAAATCATATACTCAGTATACATTTCTGCCTTTACCTCTCATGGAGACCAGTAAGGTTCCAGATGGGTTTGGTATAAGTCTCACCTCCCTAAGACCCCCTATTAGAGGGCATGCAGAGTGAATGAGAAATTTCTATTCTAATTCACTAATGATTCTTATTAGTTATTAAAATAAATCATGGGCACAAGTTCTTGATTATATTAAAGTGTTGGAAATTTTACCTCTATGTTACTATTTGTTTTTCATTCTTCTGTGTTATCTTTTGATAAAAAAAAATTCAAATAGAGTTTTTGCTAATTTATCAATAGTAGTCTTTCTGTTAAATTCTGTTTAAGAAAGTCTCTTTCTCTTGAAATTATTATATATTAAAACTGTCTGTGTTTGCCCTTCTCATTTGAGCAGAACTTCAATATGAATGTCAGTTCTTGAGTCTTATTATTTATTCATTTGGGGAAATATTTAATTATAGCTTTATTTTTAACTCTAGATTTGGTTATAGTATCTATTTTTCCATTATTCAGTTTTTATATTATACTTTTCTAGGGATATATTTGCTTCAAATACATTATCTAATTTACGGGTTTAAAGGGCTTTTAAAAATACTATTCAGCATATTTATTTATAAAATATCTATCATGTGTCAAATGTAATTGTATCCTCATTATTTTATGTGAAATTTACTATAAGTTTATCATTTCTATGATGTACTTTTATAAGCAATTATTCCTTTAACTTTCATTTTTGCATGCTTAATTTTTTATATACTTAATTTTTTATTCACTTTTGCTTTTGTTTCTTTCCTTCACTTTAAATTTAATGTCTTTTAATGTTATTTCCTCATATCTTGTAATTGGATGCTTATCAAGAAGTTTTCAATCTTCTCCCTTCTTTGTTTAAGTAGGTAGGTCTGTTTTTAGAAGTTATTGTTTTCATTGTTGCTATTTTTATGCTGGGGATCACCCATGCTAGGAAAGTACTCTATCATGGACCTACACATTCCATCATGTCAATTTTTATGAATTTTGTCTATATATTTTTCTATTATTTTTACATGGCCTACCAATTATTGATAATGGTACTCATAACTGTATATTAAAATTTCCAACTATTGGGGCTGGGGATGTGGCTCAAGCGGTAGCGCGCTCGCCTGGCATGCGTGCGGCTCAGGTTCGATCCTCAGCACAACATACAAACAAAGATGTTGTGTCCACTGAAAACTAAAAAAAAATAAATAAATAAATATCAAAAAATTCTCTCTCTCTCTCTCTCTCTCTCTCTCTCTCAAAAAAAAATCCAACTATTAATTTATATATATATATATATATATATATATATATATATATATATATATATTTATTCTTATATTTCAATTTTTATTTTATTTATTTGAATGTTATATTGTGAAATGTTTTTTGTCACTGGTTTTCTCTCTCCCCTGATATTTTATCTTAAAATAAATTCATCAAATACTACTATCCTAATGTCATATAAAAATAACAAAAATAAGTGCAGCAGCAAACATCACAATAATGTTAATGACATAATATTTCCAAAGTGTAAATATGTAAAATTTGTCAGCTTAGACTTGCACAACAAAATACATAATATTGTCATTCAAAATAACTAAAACTTTACCATCAAGAGAACTTCTCTAAAGAAAGCAGTAGGGTTTTAATTCAAGAATTAAGCAAATGACACAATATATTAAAAACTAGGTTAAAAAAATAATGTGGTGATAATGACAAATTCAGACATGTAGGCAGCCTTGAGAAATCAATAATTTCTAATTCACAGAGTAAAGACAAAATATTTTTATTTAAATTTCAATAGTTAAGCAAGTTCCCTTATCTTTATATATCTTGCTACTCTACACTTAGTAGGAGCAAAAAGACTATTGTCCAAAATGATTAAGAAATCAGATGCCAAATCCATGTTTTTCTCGGCAAAAGTTTACTTATGGTGTAATACTTGGTCCATTTTGTAAGATCTTGAAGACGTGTTTGTGTATGTATATGTTTAGTATGTGTGTGTGTGTTTGTGTGTATAAAACTTGTATTCCATGACTAGACTTTGTCTAATATGTAAAAAAAAAAATTTCAGTGGTTATTCAACAGTATTTGGAAGACTCAAGAGGAAAAAAAAAACAAAACCCAGTCAGAGAAGAGAAAAAGTATAAATACTTTTATATAAAATTTCACCTTATTTCTAGGGAATGGTATAAGAAATTCATAGCAGAAACTCCACTGTAGGCTTAGAAATTGTTAATTAATTATAGAAAACTTTTGATTTATCCATTTATTTGGTAAAGTTGTATTTTAAAAACAATAAGTGCCAGCCGGAAACATGACAAATTTCTTAACTTATCACCACCTCAGTTTTATCACCTGTATAAACTTTATGAAAAGGCATGACTTTGAATTTGTCTCTTTAATAGTTTTAGGGAAATATAATGCACCTAGGAAGGGAAAGGGAAAAAAATAAACATTTGGGTTTTGATGTTTGGTTTGGTTTTTTAACAAGCATAGATTCTCAGTTGAATGACTCTTCTCTAAGAAAAGAAGCAGAATTGGAAAATATTGAGTGAAAATGGAAGTAGTATTTATGATTCTTCTGTATAATTACTTCCCAGGTAAAGAATGAATTCAGCTATAGCAATAAAATTTTTTAACACTGATGATTTCAGTATTCTGAACCTTAGTAGCTAGATTAGATTGATCATTTAGAACTTATATGTCCATAAAGTCTATTGAGTGGTAGATGGCCATAATCATCCTCTTTATTTTGGAATATATCCTCCACTCATCAATTATGGCATTGTGTTACATAATACAAGCGTTTGATATTATGCTAAAGAAAATAAATGTCTTGCTTTAATTTTTTGAGTGATATTTATTCTAGCTGAACATTCAGATCCTACTCTAGAACAAGGTCATATTACTTCATTAAGTTCTAACCTATGTTTAATAAAAAAGATGAAGAAAATCTATGATCCTTCTAAATATACCCTTGGAAATGACCAGCTGCATACACTTATTCCTGTTAATCATTTTATACAGAAAGAGATGGCCATTTCCTATTGTAGCCACAGACTTGCCCAAAGAAGCACCATCAAATGATAAGTCCAACCTGAAATTATGCATTAGGCAAATTGTATAGTCTCCAGGATATAATATGAAGGATTTAAGAATTAAAATGATGCTGAGACAGGTGTTTGAGAAAAAAATAGTCACCACAGGAGAAGTATTTACAAAAGCCTGAATTGGACTGGCAGTAGCATTCATCATGAAAATAAATGAAGAGGGCTGGAGTTGTTCAGTGGTAGAGTGCTTAACTAGCATGTATGGGAGGCACTAGGTTCAATTCTCAGCACCACATATAAATTAACAAATAAAAGAAGATCCAAGGACAACTAAAAAAAATATTAGAAAAAAAAGAAGTGAAGATATTAAAACTCATAGCATTCAAGGGTTTCAAAAATTCGTCTAAAAAAAATGAAGAGAAAAAAGGCTGAAACATTGTTTGTAGTTGAATCCCAAACAACTAAGGAGAAACTGGGCCATAAACAAGAAAACTCAGTAATAGGTAGAAAATAAAGTTGTAAAGTTAATCATGAATGTTTTATTGTTACCTGTTATAGCTTAGATATAAGGTGACCTAAAAGCTCTTGTATTAATGCAGGACTATTCAGAGGTAACATGATTGAATTCTGAGAGGTGTGACCTAATTAGTCCATCCTAGTTTGAGTGGACTGAATTGGAAGGTAGAGCATATTTTCATTGGGGGCATTCCCTCAAAAGATTGACCTTCCCTGTGGCCCCTTCCCCCACCCCTCTCTGCATTATTGCTACCATAAGGGGAGTATCTTCCCTCAACCACACCATTCCCCATAATATTCTACTTCATCTTGGATCTAGACTAATGGAGACAGCCATATTGAGACCACCTCTGATACCATGAGCTCCATATAAACTTTTCTTCTTCTAAATTGTTCTTGTTTCATATTTTAGTCACAGTGACACAAAACCTGACTAAAATAGAAAGTTGTATCTGGAGTAGAGTTGTTACCACAGTAACAACTAACCTGACCATGTGGTCCAGAAATCTTTGAAGATGAACTGTGGAAGTAATTTGGAAAAGTTTGGAGATGCAGATTGAAAAAATCTTTAGAATGTTGTAAGCAAAGACTAATGGACAATTCTGATGCTAAATCAGAAGACCAGAATGCAGATAGTAAAGACTAGGCTCATGAGATTTTTAGAGGGAGATGAAGACTCTCTTGGGAATTGAACTATAGATCACTTGTGTTATATTCTTGCCAAGAAATTCTCTTTATTTTGCACACATCATGAGATTTTGTGTGTGGCTGAATTTAAAAGAGATGGACTAAGTGGTCTGGCATAAGAAATTTCAATGCAGCACAGCCCTCAATTAGTGTCAAGGATTTTGATGGCAGATTTTAGCCAGCTTTACTGTGAGAATTAAGAGCAGAAAACAGATCTAAAGGATTTTAAAGACTTGCAGTTAGACTAGAAAATTGCATGTAAAACTGGGGAAGTTGTGTTTGTTGAAGAAATTACAGTACCTAAAGAGATACTAAGTACTTTGCATTGAGATGTTAGGAAAGAGAGCTTGAGGGCATCTCAAGAATTTATAAAACCACACCCACTGCAGTCTCTAGGTTGTAGATAGAAAAGTTTTTGAGAAGATGTCATGCATGGAGTTCCCTGTTTTCACAGGAATACCTTGGAAATTGTTTCATCCAGCTCGGCCATCAAGGTACTTAGAGGATGCTGTAGTCATGATCACAGAGAGTGTAGTTATTGCATCAACTGGTAGCAGACCCTGGTGTCATCCATGTGGCACTTCAGGAATGCAAGATGAGATTCATAGAAGTTTCACTAAGATTTCAAAGTAAGGCCTGGGAGACCAAGCAAAAATGTATCAGGATCAAAATCCCTATGGGGCATTCCTGAGACGGTGATTCCCGAATCTGTGAGGGTGAAGACAAAATGAAAACTTCAGAAATTAAGAGAAGCTAGTAATGATGGCTGTCTGGTGAGAAAAGTTGATGCTGCAGAGATAGCCAAGCTAAAAGAGTCCATGTGAATTGCAATTTGCAAGGCCAAAAGAGTGGGGCTGCTCGAGCCCTTTAGAAATAATATATCAGAATCATGTGTCCTAGATGCTATTCAAAGAATTGTGGGACCTGTTTGACCAGTGGGTTTTATTTTTGCATGGCCCCATCTGTTCTTTAGATTTAATGTTTACTCTTTACTCTGTACCTCTGTATATTGCATGTATGTAACTTGCTTTTTTTTTTTTTTTTTTTTTTTTTGAGTTTTACTGGAACCCATAGCCAAGAGTTTGCATTTGAGTCTCAGAGAAAGCCTTGGACCTGGAATTTTTGGCAATTCTGGACTATTAAGGTCATGGAATGCTTAAAGTTGAACTAAATGAATTTTGCATTGTGAGATGGCCAGGATTTTAGAGGTCAGGTGCAGAATATTGTGATATGTAGTATCTTTCTAAAACTCTTCTGTTAATATAAAAATGTTTAGCAGAAAAATAAGTGAATTATAAGAACTGTAACTTAATGGGTCCATCCTAGTTTGAAGGGACTAACTGAGTGGTAACTGTAGGTAGTTGGGATGTATGTAGTTATGTTGGGGGAAGTGAATCACTAGGGGTGTGCCCTGGAAGGGTTCACATTCCCTCTGGCACCTTTCCCCACCTCCCTTTTCTTTGCTTTCATGGAAGGAGCATCTTCCCTCTGCCATGTCTTCCTCTATGATATTTTGCCTTATCTTGGGCCCAGAACATTCATTCAAATCTATGAATTGAGAACCCTGAAATAATGAATTCCAAATATATATTTTTTCCTCTTCTAAGTTATTCATGTTGGGTATTTTGGTCATAGCATTGCAACTTCTGAATAAAATATTACCAATAACTTATTATGTATGGATTTGATACCTTAAAAATGAGCCAAAATCCCCTCAAATTGAATAAAAATAAGGGAAGCAATGAAACTAAAATAAAATGACTTTTGATTTTAAAATATTGAATGATTATCAGGTAATAAAAATGGTCATTTTAACACTTTATAAGATAGCTCAGAAAAATTACAGAAAACATCCTATACAAATTTTAAATTTTGGTAGCACCATTGAAATAAGCAATAATCTTCTAAAGTTACTATTTTGAATAATTGTCATTTAGATATAGAAGGTCTAATGTATATATTTATAAAAAAATAAGCTCTTGTAGCAGAATACATAATTTGTGTGTTTTTAAAAAGTTATTATTATTAAAAATACTTTCAAGCTCTTTATAGCAATAAAAGGCAAATAGTAATAATAAAAACAAAATAATGTCAATCTAATACTAGAGAGAATTCATAGTAACTTAGGATAGAGTAATACTTTAAGAAATATATTTAATTAAGTGTACTCAAAGACAGAATTTATTTCCTCAGATAACATCATTGGTTTATATAAATCTCTAGTAAATTTGGCTTTAAAAATTAATATTTGGAAAACTGAAGAAAGAAATGTTATTTATATTTGGAGAGCCAAGAACATGATCCAGAAAAAAAATAAGTTAAAAAATAATTCATGCTGTATCAACGGGTAGCAGCAAAAAATTAATCAAATTGGATAAATAGATAAAACTAAGATCATCTCCAATCTCAAAAATGATACTCATCCTAAGTTAGAAACAGTACACAGTATGGAAAGGCCTCCCAGTTTGACTGGTAAAGTGAAAATATAAAAGTTTTTTTCAAAAACAATTATGGTAATTTCACAGTCACAAAGTGGATGAGGGGAAAAAGCAAAAGCTTAAACTCTGCATGCTAGCTACATGGGGAAGAGCTGCTTACCCTGTCTGCCATGATCGCAGGTTTTACTCTATTACTGCCTGATATATTTGAGCATACCAAATAGGTATAAAATGATAGTAGATGACCTCCTGTGGGATTTTGTGCACAGAAAACGGAGGATGAATCAGCCTGAATTGAATTGTGTTTCTCTCTCCCACAGATAAATACTGCATACTAAATCAGTTTCAGTGTACTTGTGTTGCCTTCCCGTTAGCTTAATATATGCAGTGTCAAGTTATTTCAAACTGAGTACCGTTTGACTCTATGTACACAGTTTGTCTAAGGTAAAAATTGGAAACAGTTTATAGTATAATGAAATTCTCTTCCCACTCCTACAATTTTTCAGGGAATAGTGAGAAAAATCTGTGAGCTGGAAAACTGACTTAACTCGTATTTCCAATACTGTGTAGTGGCATGAAAAATCCTACCGTTTACATTGTAATATAACATCTTATATTATTTAATTCAAAGACTTTTGTAAACTAAGATGGTCTTTACTGTGTCATTCAATTGGAATAAATTGAGTTAGGTCATATTTTCCAAAAGAAGTTTTCACTAGGAAACTATATTCTTGAAAACATTGTCGTCTCTATATCTTCTATCAGAGACATATATTTTTGTGCGGAATTATATCCCTCTTGGAAGTGTGTGTGTGTGTGTGTTCTTGAGCAGAGCTGTAATGGAAATAGAATAGAATCTGTGCTGCCCCCTTTTCTCCCACAGACTTTTAGCAAACACCTGCACAAAAGGCAAGGGACAGACAGGAAGGAAGTTGAAGATAACTGATCTAGAGAACTATATAGTAAACTGAATCCACTTATATTCATTAGAGTATGAGAAGGACTACTTTAGCAATTTCCCAGAGTAACAGTGGTTTAAAGAAAGTAGACATTTATCTCTAATGTAGACCCAGGTCAATGCAGAGACTGAAGTTTATTGCACTCTGTTTTATTGTCTTTCATTCTTCTGGAGATGACCTGACCTTAGATGTTAAGGAAACTCACCATCATGTTCACACTCTACATGTTGGGAAAAAGGAAAAGAAAAAGAATGGGAAAGGAGATGGATCATTTATGACTGGGTCATAGTTTTCTTTGAGGGCAAAAGCCTGAAGATAAAATGAAAAGATAAATCACACTGATCAGAAATTAGTCACATGCCTCCACTAGATTTGAGAATGAAATTTGAGATAATGAGATATTCATTTCAGGCAAACTTGTCCAAAGATAAATTCTTAACAATGGATAACTATAGATATTGGGGGATGATCAGCACTCTTTGCCCTTTTACTGTAACTTGGAAAATGAAATTCATAATACTTAATCCAAGCACCTTGACCAAAAGTGCCTTTGACATAGTTCCCTATTCTCCTTATTCTCTTAAGACATGTATGGCAGATGAGAGGTGATATGGTATGACTGCTTAGAAAATAATTTCTGCAGAATATGGCTTTCGATTTAATCCTGGTTCTGCTATTTTCTTTTTTTATTTACATATGAGAGCAGACTGCATTACAATTCTTATTACACATACAGAGCACAATTTTTCATATCTCTGGTTTTATACAAAGTATATTCACACCAATTTGTGTCTTCATACATGTCCTTTGGATAATGATGTCCATCACATTCCATCATCATTTCTAACCCAATGCCCCTTCCTTTCCCCTCCCACCCCTCTGCCCTATCTTGAGTTTGTCTATTCCTCCTATGCTCCTCCTCCCTACCCCATTATGAATCAGCCTCCTTATATCAGAGAAAACATTCAGCATTTGGTTTTCTTGGATTGGCTAACTTCACATAGCATTATATTCTCTAATATCCATTTACCTGCAAATGCCATGATTTTATTCTCTTTTATTGCTGAGTAATATTCCATTGTGTATATATGCCACATTTTTTATCAATTCATCTATTGAAGGGCATCTATGTTGGTTCCACAGTTTAGCAATTGTGAATTGTGCTGCTGTAAACATGGATGTGGCTGTGTCCCTGTAGTATGATTCCTTTGGGTATAGACTGGGGAGAGGGATAGCTGAGTCAAATGGTGGTTTCATTCCCAATTTTCCAAGGAATCTCCATACAGCTTTCATATTGGCTGCACTAATTTGCAGCCCCAATAGCAATGTATGAGTGTGCCTTTTTCCCCCCATCCTTGCCAACACTTATTGTTGTTTGTATTCATAATAGCTACCATTCTGTCTGGAGTGAGATGAAATCTTAGAGTAGTTCTGATTTGCATTTCTCTAATTGCTAGTTTTGATGAACATTTTTTCATGTATTTGTTAATTGACTATATCATCTTCTGAGAATTGTCTGTTCAGGTCCTTGGCCCATTTATTGATTGGGTTATTTGTTTTTTTTTTTGTTGCTTAGCTTTTTGTGTTCTTTATATACCCTGGAGATTAATGTTCTATCTGATATGTGAGGGGTAAAGATTTGCTCCGAAGATGTAGGCTCTCTATTCACCTCACAGATTATTTCTTTTACTGAGGAGAAACTTTTTAGTTTGAGTCCATCCCATTTATTGATTCTTGATTTTAATTCTTGTGCCAAAAGAGTCTTATTAAGGAAGTTGGGGCCTAATCTTACATGATGGAGATTAGGGCCTACTTTTTCTTCTATTAGACGCAGGGTCTCTGGTTTCATTCCTAAGTCCTTGATCCATTTTGAGTTGAGTTTTATGCATGGTCAGAGATAGAGTTTTAATTTTACTTTACTGCATATGGATTTCCAGTTTTCCCAGCACCATTTGTTGAAAAGACTATCTTTTCTCCAATGCATGTTTTTGGCACCTTTGTCTAATATAAGATAATTGCAATTTTGTGGGTTAGACTCTGTGTCCTCTATTCTGCACCATTGGTCTACCAGTCTGTTTTGGTGCCAATATCATGATGTTTTTATTACTATCACTCTGTAGTATAGTTTGAGGTCTTGTATAGTGATGCCATCTGCTTCACAATTCCTGCTAAGGATTCCTTTAGCTATTATGGGTCTATAATTTTTCCAGATGAATTTCATGACTTTTTTTTTTATTTCTATGAGGAATGTCATTGAGATTTTGATTGGAGTTGCATTAAATCTGTATAGTGCTTTTGGTAGCATGGTCATTTTAATAATATTAATACTTCCTATTTAAGAACAAGGTAGATCTTTCCATCTAAGGTCTTCTTTGATTTCTTTCTTTAGGACTCTGTAATTTTCATTATATAGATCTTTCACCTCTTTTGTTAAGTTGATTCCCAAGTTTTTGTTTTGTTTTGTTTTGTTTTGTTTTTTTAGGCTATTGTCAATGGGGTAGTTTTCCTTGTTTCCCTTTGAGATGCTTTATCACTGATATACAGAAATGCCTTTGATTTATGGGTGTTGATTTTGTATCCTGCTACTTTGCTGAATTCATTTACTAGTTCTAGAAGTTTTCTGGTGGAATTTTTTGGGTCTTTTAGGTATAGAATCATATCAAATAGTGCCAATTTGAGTTCTAATTTTCCTATGTATATTCATTTAATTTATTTCACCATTCTAAATGCTCTGGCCAGATTTTCAAGAACTATGTTAAAAAGAAGTGGTGAATGAGGCATGTGTCTTGTTCCAGTTTTTAGAAGGAATACCTTCGATTTTAAAACATTCAGAATGATGTTAACCTGGGGCTTAGCATAGATAGCTTTTATGATGTTGAGATATGTTCCTGTTATCCTTAATTTTTCTAGTGCTTTGAACATGAAGGGGGCTATATTTTGTTAATTTTTTTGCATCTATTAACATGATCATATGATTTTTATGTTTAAGTCTATTGATGTGATGAATTACATTTATTTATTTATGTATGTTAAAACAACCTTGCATTCCTGGGATGAACCACACTTGATTGTGGTACACATTCTTTTTGATATGTTTTTGTATTTGATTTTTCAGAATTTTATTAAGAATTTTTTGCCTCTAAGTTCATTAGAGATATTGGTCTGAGGTTTTCTTTTTTTGATTTGTCTTTGCCTGGTTTTGGAATCAGGGTGATATTGGCTTCAAAGAATGATTTGGAAGTGCTCCCTTTTTTTCTATTCTGAAATAAATTGAAGAGTATTGGTATTATTTCCTCTTTAACGGTCTTATAGAACCTATGAGTTTTTTGTTTTTTTTTTAGAGTCTCTCTCTTTATTGAAGTAATCTTTTGTTATCTGTATTTGCTCTCTTATCTCTTTGTTGGAATGATCAATTTTTGCATGTATTTGCTCATTTAAGTCATTCTTTAATTCACTGATCATTTTAATTATGAACCTTCTAAACTTCTTGTCTGACATTTCTTCAACTTCATTGTCTTATTGTAGTATCCTTGTTTGTTTGTGTATCCATTTGGTCCTGGGCTTTTCTTGGTCAGTAGACTTGTGATGGCATCTTCTATTTCATCGTTTGAAATTGATATGTTTAAATTGTGTATATCAACCTGATTCAATTTGGGAAAATCATATGACTATGAATTTGTTGATGACTTTGATATTTTTTATTTTATTGGAGTAAAAGTTTTCTAAATAATTTCTTTTTTTTTTTATTGGTTGTTCAAAACCCTACAAAGCTCTTGACATATCATATTTCATACATTAGCATACATTAGCTTCAAGTGAGTTATGAACTCCCTTTTTTACCCCAAGTACAGATTGCAGAATCACATGGGTTACACATCCACATTTTTACATAATACCATAATAGTAACTGTTGTATTCTGCTACCTTTCCTATCCTCTACTATCCCCCCTCCCCTCCCCTCCCATCTTCTCTCTCTACCCCTTCTACTGTAGTTCATTTCTCACCTTGTTTATTTTCCCATTCCACTTACAACCTCTTATATGTAATTTAGTATAACATTGAGGGTCTCCCTCCGTTTCCACTAAATAATTTCTAATTATCTTCTGTATTTCTGTTGTGTCTGTTTTAATATTTCCTTTTTATCATGTATGTTAGTAATTTGAGTTTTCTCTCATATTCTCTTATTAGCAAGACTAAGGGTCTGTCAATTTTATTTATTTTTTCAAAGAACCAAACTTTTATATTTTGTCAATTTTTTCAATTGTTTCTTTTGTTTCAATTTCATTGATTTCAGCTCTGATTTTAATTATTTTCTTTCTTCTACTTCTTTTGGTGTTAATTTGTTCTTCTTTATCTAGGACTTTGAGATATAATATTAAAACATTTATTTAATCACCTTTTCTTCTTTTAAGGAATAAACCCCATGCAATGAGCTTTCTTGTTGGAACTCCTTTCATAGTTTCACAGAGATTTCCATATGTTATATCTGAGTTCTCATTCACCTCTAAATTTTTTTAATCTCCTCCTTGATGTCTTCTGCAACCCATTGTTTATTCAGTAGCATATTATTTAGTCTCCATGTGTTGAAGTAGCTTTTATTTCTTTTTTATCCTTGATTTCTAATTTTTTTCATTATGATCTGATAGATAGAATTCAAGGTAGTATCTCTATTTTTTTAATATTTTCTAAGAGTTGCTTTGTGGCATAATATATGGTCTATTTTAGAGAAGGATCCATGTGCTGCTGAGAACAAAGAGTATTCTCTCGTTGAAGGATGAAATATTCTATATATGTAATTTAAGTCTAAGTTGTTGATTGTATTATTGATTTCTATAGTTCCTTTGTTCACCTTTGTTTGGAAGATGTATCTAGTGGTGAAAGAGGTGTTTTAAAGTCACCCAAAATTATTGTGTTGTGGTCTATTTAACTCTTGAACTTGAGAAGAGTTTGTTTGATGAACGTAGACACTCCATTGTTTGGGGCACATATATGTATAATTGTTAAGTTTTGTTGATGTATGTTTTCCTTGAGCAGTATGTAGTGTCCTTCTTTATCCTTTTTGATTGACTTTAGTTTGAAGTCTACTTTATTTGATATGAGGTTGGTAATCCCTGCTTGCTTCCACAGTCCATGTGAATGGTATGATTGTTCCCAACCTTTCACCTTCAGTCAGTGGATGTCTTTTCCTATGAGTTGAGTCTCTTGGAGGCAGCATATTGTTGGGTCTTTTCTTTCAGAGTCTCTAGCTCTTTCTTGAAATAATTTTTTGTTACCTGTATTTGCTCTCTTATCTCTTTGTTGGAATGATCAATTTTTGCATGTATTTGCTCATTTAAGCCATTCTTTAATTCACAGATCATTTTAATTATGAACCTTCTGAACTTCTTGTCTGACATTTCTTCAACTTCACTGTCCATGGATTCTCTTATTTAGTATTCTGGTTTGTTTGGGGCACTTTCCTCCCTTATTTTTTCATGTTGTCTATGTGTCTTCCTTTTTTGTAGCATGGATGTGAGATATTACAGTTTCTACCCTATATTCCTGTAGTACTCATGCAGATTTTCTGTACTTCACCTTAAGTCTTCCAGACTTCTTGGTCTTCCAGACCCTGCTGGTGCCTCTAAATGTATGCTACTGCATCTAAAGGTGGTGGAGGCAATAGCCAAGGTAACTCGAGATAATAGTGGAGATGCCCAGGGAGGAAAGCAATGTCCTACAGAGATGGGGCTGAAAGGGTGAGCCTTACACTGTCTTTGGGATGCCTGGGTCCTGCACAAGTTGGTGTGGGTGAATCTGGCAGGTCCTGGCCTCTAGTCAGTAGTCTGCTGGTCAGAAGAGGTGGTCCTGTGCTGGAGGCTGGGCTCAGTCCAGTGTCTGTCATTGGAGGAAATAGACCTGGGCCTACTGTGAGACTGGGTCCTGCAGGCTGATGTGGGTGGATCTGGGCCACTGGGCCTGACCTCCAACAATGGTGTGCTGAGTTCTGCTATTTCCTTGACAAAGACTTTCCTATACTTCAGTTTTCTCATCTGTGAAAAATGCTAATAAAATTTATTAGGTTACTATAAATATTAAATATATTTTGGAAACACACTTAAAACAGTACTTGGCACATTAGAATACAGTAAAATTAGCATATAGAATCACATATCTGCTTTACTCTAGAATAATGATTTTTATCAGTCTTTCATTTTTTTCTTTTAAGTCTGTTATAGACTTCTACTTTATTTTCTTTAAAGTCATATTATTTAATAGTAAGTAATATAAAGCTAGATTAAGTTCCTAGAATTATAAGTTATCTTCTTCATTAAGTTGTAATATTTCTAAAAAAGGAATTTATTAAAATTTCATATTCACCTCTATAAATACTGATTTTATAAATTGGTTAAAAAGGCTTATTGATTAACCTATTCTTATTTTTGTTTGCCTAAAAATAATATTAAATTTATAAAACACTGCATATCTGACAAAAACACAAAATGAGGCTGGTTTAGACAACCAGAAACTAATAACTCTTTAATCTTTCATTCTAAGCATATAGCAATAATAAAGATTTGTGAGTGTCTACCACAGCACGAAACAGCTTGAGGAATATAGCTCAGAATGTTGAAGGCATTCTGATGAAAGAAAGTCAGATAAAATTTAGGAAATTATGTGGAGTATAAATTATAAGCAAGCATTAAACACAACAAAACCATGGCAAGTAGCTGGTGTTCTGCATAAGCACAGGGTGAGGCAGTGATAATAGGGTGTGCAGTTCGTGCTGAAGCATGTGAATGTATAAATATCCAGGGGGAGAAACATCCCTGCCTACCATGATGGATAAACAGTGAATGGATTTTATGCCTCAAGACAAAAAGAAATAGAAAAAAAGTGGCTTTGAAAGAGGAAAATTAGTAATGACAATAGAAATAAGAGCGAGACAGACAGAAAGAGAAAGAGTTAAGAAGGAAAATTAAAATAGAAAATCTCACTCAAAATTCATGCCTGAAAAGGGAGGCTAACACACAAGGCAGATACCACACACAAAGGATCCAGTAATTTAGTGTTGTTAGTGCTCTGCTGCTATTCTAATAGTGAATAAGTCTAAGTTCTTTCTTGTCTGTCTTCACAACCAGAAACTTCTACCTAGCCTCAGGCTTGATATTACACTTCACTTGTGATATATACATTAACAGTTGGGAGACTGCTGCTGCTTAAGAAATCAGTGAACCTGAGACCATAGCACCACATTCACAATTCTGTGGCCATAACCAGGAAGATCAAAATGGAAGATAGGTATAGAGGTCTTTCAAAAACACCAACATTTGGAGTATAGAACTATGCTGGCATTTATAAGCTAGAGATATGCTATCTGGCATGGTAACTGCCAGTCTCATTTGGCTATTGAGTACCAATTCAAGTTGAGAACACACACTGGACATTGAAGACTTAGTACCAAAAATACGTAAAATATTGCATTACTATTTTTATCCTGACTACATGTTAAAATAATATATTTTGTTAATATTGAGCTTAAGACATTGAAATTTATTCCATCTGTTTCATTTTACTTTTATTATTATGAGTTATATATACTCTTATATATACTATTTAAATTATATTTCTGTTAGACTGAGATATTCTAGAATTTTACCTACTATGAAGAGTTTCTTTCAATTTAAAAAAAGGGGTCTCTACTGAGTAGAAACTTGTAATGATAGTGCATAGTTTGGTGCATGGCCTGACGGGCAAGGATACATGGTTGTCTTCGTCATACACAACATCTTTATCTGTCATTTATCAAAGGGCTTCAAGATATATGTTTCCAATTTCCTTAGGCCATGTAAATCACTACAATATATACCCTTTTATAATTACATTTTATTCATTCTCTCTCATTAATGATTAAGAATACAAAAGCAGAAGAAAAATTAATACTTACACTATGTATACTCAGAGTCAAAGAGTTACTACTCACTGAAAAAAATATTGTCTCTTAATACGAGAGTATAGAATTTAATGCATCTATTCAACATTAAATATCTTAGAAGTCAGTACTTGTTAGTCATGCCACTCAGTAGCAAGAAAGTACTTACTAGGTCAAATATCACATTTCTTCCATTACAGTTACATGCTTGTTTTTCACATTTTCACATCTTTAAAAATCAAAATGCATCTATGATTGACGGTAGCCTATAATTTTTGTCTAGCAGACAGAATTAAACAACAAATACATCACTGGCTGTGCATGAACAAGGGTCATTGTTCTTTTGTGGCATTATAATCCAGCTGATATGTCTGCATTTTCATCAACTACTGAGAATCATCTGAAAGGAGAAATCTGAGTTTTGATGAGTTTTATATATCTTTATAGACACTTTCTGATATCAATAGAGTACCAGCATCAAACCTTTTATAATTGGTGTCCATAACATAAAATTCTAGAGACAATGCAGAGCAATATTTAAAGAAATATCCTTCATTGACTAATTTAATAGCAGGAAAAATGTATATTGAAAATAAATAAGAATATTACAAAGACAATGGAAAACAACAGTGATTCAAGCTTTAGATAAGAAGAACTTTAAAAATACAAAAATCAACTTATGTCACTTTTATTTTCTATTGACCATGGTGATGTAGAATCAAATTTATATATATATATAAGTCTAACACTACTCTTTCAAAGATATAAAAATAAAATTATTATTTTAGTAATTAATTGAATTATAGTTTAATTTGCAATATTTTTCTTTCTTGAGGTTTTAAAAATTAATTATGTTCTTGGTATATACCTTCTTATATTTAATGAGCTAAGATGCTTATAGTATAAGACTAAAGAATAACTCATTCTCAGTGACAAGATATTTAGAATTTATTTTTAGTATATATATTTTATTTTGTATTTTATGTTTATTTATTTCACCAATTTTAACTATTAATATTTTAGATCATTTTATAATTACTAATAATATATTGAAGTATAAAGTACTATATGTCATTTTCTCATTCATTTGTATTTAGACAGAATGCATTGGTTCTCCAATATAAGAAACAAAAATATTAGAGGAATTTTTCCTTCCTATTCTAATTCCTTTCCTAACAGACCCTTAATGTTTGTGTTCAATAGTTTTGGTCCTTTCCCTGAGTTTATATACATAATACACGTTATTGATCCATTAATTATAGATAACATTTATCCCTCATTTCTCCTATCTTGTGGTTTGTGGCCTTATGTAGTTTGTTTATATTATTCAGGTTTATAATATTTACATTATTAAACTACAATTAATTCTAAAACTATAATTTTGTTTTTATTCATACTGATATACAGGATTCACAACATTATACTAAATTGAGTATGTCTACTTAGTTAAGGACCTTTTTTCCTTCCTGCAAGATCAAATATGACCAGACCCATTAAAAAAATTTAGTAAAACTGTGTTCCTTGAATGCTTAAAAATTCATATCACATTGTTTTCTGGCATTGATAGATTAAGGCTTCTTAAAATGAATTTTGATTCTTTTAGGTTAGTTTCTCATCCTATTAATAGAAAAAAATATATATGCTTATTAATAGAAAAAATATACATGCTTACAAAATTGCATGTTCACTTGAATTATAACATAACACACTTTAGTCACTGTTCTTTTTAGGCATCTCTTTATTTCTTAGTGATATCCTTTAATAGTCAGTATTTATAAAAACAATCTACTCTGGGATTTGGATAACTGTCTCTTGAATTTTATAATCTTCTGGGTTTTTTTTATTTTTAATTTTGGTAATTTTGTGTCTGTGTATATACAACTTTAAGGATTTTTTTTTCTCCTTGAAAAGTCTTTGAAAGATTTTATGAGTTATTTTGTGTGTGTGCTTGAAATTATTGTTATTTTTTTTTTTCCTAAACTTTATTTGGTTGGTGTACAAAGAGTATGACTGGCTCACTTAACACCCTTACCAGGCTCCAGATTTCCTTGCCAGCCTCTAATATGAAGCCTCAGGAGAGTGAAATTCAGTTTCACTACTCAATTCTCAGTTTCCTGACAGCAGTGGGTGGCTAAGAAACACAGTTACGTCTGGCAAATCTCAGTGAAATTCTGTGAGCAAAGGGAAAGACCTAAAAAAAGAATAATACTTTTGTTTCTGTAGAAATACAAATAAAAAGACTCAGCTGATGTGCTCCATCTGCCCTCTCCAATCCTCTTACTCTTTTGCACATAACTGTGAAAATCAGTCAAGAGCAGTGTGAACCATCTTGTGACCACCAGGCAAGTATGAGGACAGAAACCTACCTGGCAACCAGAGCAAATACTTAAAAAATTAACAACGTGTCTGGGTCTCTTCTAACTTGATTGAAACTTCTGTCTACTCTGAACTGGACCAGTGTTCTATCAGTTGCAGTATAGAGGCTAACACTGTCATAGTTAGTAGTTTGACTGATCACACTCTAATATGTTTGATAAGTAAAATGACAGAGAGCCCAAAGGGGTTGAACTGTTATTACTTACACAGGCACCATATGCAAGATCAGCATGGTATCAGTTTCTTATACCTCTAGTCCAACAGGATGACACTGAACAGAGTGTCAGATGACAAAAGATACCTAAAGTTTTCAGCCAAGTGATGGGCAAAATGAAAATTCCATGTCTCATCAAAAACAGGAAAGTAGAAGTTAACCAACATTATATGGCTCCTCACAGATTCCCAAGTTCCAAGAAGGATCACAAGGTATTCTGCAAAGAGATGGGCATGCCTGTGTGGAGACACACACGTTACTAAGAGACCATAATGGAACCATTTCCCTACAACTATTTCTGATGTGAGAAAAAGAAAACTTTGCTTATGTAAGCTTAGCCTGGTTTGCTTTTTATTAATGAGCAATCTATGCCTATCTGATTTGCTTGAGTAAAGAATTTTAAGCTTGACAAAATTTTCCCTCTGGACATTGGAGGTATTGCTGTATCTCTGAATTCACTGTGGCACTAGATTTGTGATGCCAATCTGATTTTAATTCCTGCTTCAGTGATGTATTTGTTTTTCAAAGACAATTTGAAGACTTTTCTCTATGGTTGTTGTTCTGAAATCCTGTCATGTTGTGGGACTGTTTTCATTCACTAACTGACCTTTTCAATCTAAAGAACTCTATTTATTTGTCTTTGGAAATCTCTTAAATTATTTATTTAATAATAGTCTCAATTTTCTCTATTTTTCTTTCTGAAAGTGATATTAAATTAGTTTAGGTCTTCTTTAAAACAATCAACCTTATCTCTTAATTTTCTCTGAACTCTTTCATCTGATATCTTCTCTTATATTGTGGAATATACACTTGACTCTATCTTTCAAATCTTCAGTTGTGTTTCTTGCACTGATCACTAATCATTTTCTGATTGATTTTTAATATTTTAACTTTAGCCATCATAATTTTGATTTATCTACATTGTTCCTCTTAAATTAAAACTGCTTTTTAAAAATATAATATTAAGACTATCTCTGATATTAACAAAACAGACTTTTAAAATATTTTTATTTTATCACATTATTTTTAGGCTAGTGTTTTATTGACTCAGCTTAGGCTTTCTATTTCTTACTATTAGCTTTCTTCAAAAGTTTCATAACTTATTATTCATTTTTGAAATTTAAGTATAATCTTAATTTAAATATACTGCTTTGTTGAATTTTCATTGCAACTTCTAGATACCTGTATACTCAAAGTGAGGGACCAACAGTGGGTTCCATGTTATTAGACAAGTGTTTTGAAAAGGAAGGCTTCATTTTAGGATTGTAACTTGAAAATGATTTTGATACACATAATTATTTCCTAAGTAACTGACTTTTCTCCATGTGGAGTAGTTTATTTTTATGACATATATATATATATATCCCACACTTTTTTCCAGTCCAGTTTGGAAGTGCAGTCTCAAGCTATGCTCTTTCTCTGCACTCATCGTTGAAGATATGAGTCGTTACAGAAAAATTTCCATTCCCTGTGGGAATTTCTACAGTGTATGTCTTTCTGTACTTTAGTAAAAACTGGCTCGCATAGCATTTTTTAAAGAAATACTGCATTCAACTGGAAGAATTTAACTTATACATGAATTTGAATAAAGATGGATGAACAAAAGTGTTTACTGTTGGAGCATTTATAAAAGCAAATTAACAACCCAAATATTCATTATAAATCAGTTTACATAAAGTATATGTGCATATACCAGCATATTATACAATAATTGAGAAGGATGACAGATTTATTTATGCCAATGTGGAAAGAACTTCAAGACCCATATTAAGTGATAAAAACATCGAATACGCAACTGAATATACTATTCTTTAATTTCTATGTTTTATGTGCTATGTATATATGCATATAAATTCAGAGATAATTTTTGAAAGGTAATTATTATTGTCTCTGAGGACAGAATTAAGAGACTGGTAATAGGATGTAGAAGTAAGACTTCCCGTTCATATTTTATATCTATTGAAATTTTTGTCATTTGCATATATTTATCATCTACACACAAATAAAATATGTTTCAAAATATATACCTGTGATGGTAGCATAACTCCATTGATTTATTATGTACTATAAATGGGTTGTTTTATGTTATTTGAATTATGTCTCCAAAGAGCAATAATTAATACATATGTGTGTGCATGCATATACTTTTATCATATTCTGTTCAAAAAAATAATTTAAAATTTGGTTTTCAGGTCAAAGTCTAAGCTACAGTGATCAACAGGTATCAAAGGAACTAGCACTCTTACCAATTTTAAAAATAAAATACTGAGCACCTTCTATGTGAAAACTCTTGTGGAAAGTAATATACATTTATAATATAATTTGCTTCCAGTTTAGTTATACAGGTGTCATTGCCCTGTTTTACAGATGAAGTATCTGAAAAAGAAAATGGGTTATTTTCCATTATAGGCTATTTTTTATTGTTTCATTTTGTGGCATTTGACTCCATGCTAAGCTAGCAGACAGGGGTTTGCGATGGTAAATAAACAAAGATATGACTGATTCAAATTGGGAATAAAAAAATAATGTACTGCATGGGAGATACTTATATCAAAATATTGTCTGGTGTTTATATAAAATTTAAAGTATCCTAAACACTTATCAATTGTTTATCTGAAATTCAAATTGAACTAGATACCTTGTTTGTATGTTGATTCGTTAAAGCTAACAATCCTAAGGTTAAACACAAACACAAATTTATATACTCTAAGAGGGGAGATATATAGAGAGAAAGAGTATCAGTGTGTTCCCAGTCATAATTGGATTATAGTTATTTTTAAAGTGGTACAAGAGTAATCATAATGGATTCAGTTGGTGTGACTGTTCAATTCTGTGGGTGGGTCAGCTCAGAGAAGCTTTTAAAGAATTGAGCTTCTGGTGAAGTCATAATGGAAGAGGATTTGTGTGAAGAATAGAGGGAATAAAGGGATCCACTGATAGTCAAAACTTTTAGTTCAATAGTGAAAAATGAACATTATCCCAGTAGGGATAAGTAGGCTTATAGATAAGAAATGGACCCCAAATAATATAATCACTTTGTCCAAAATGTTTCTTTCAGAGACTTCTGTAAAAAGAGGGAGATATTAATTTGCACCCAATACTTAGTTTAAAAAAATGAAGAAAATAAAGTGCTATAGGAATCAGTGATGTTGAAAACAATGAATAAGAGAACACATGTTTCACAGAAAAATGAAGCTAAAACATTAACCCACGGTATATTTCTTGGACATATGAATAGGACTGAGAAAAATTTGTTTTCTGGTTAGTAATATACAGTCTGATTATACTGAGTTTATAAATCTTATTTGCTAAAATTAGTCTTTTACTCCAAGCAGCTTTAGGGTCATGTATACATGTGTGTGTTTCCACACATAAACATGCATGTATGTAAATAATATATATATATATTATTTACATACATGCATGTATATGCAACTATGTGCTTGTTTTAAGTAGGGTAATTATTAATTCTATGTAAAATTATAAGTTATAAAATAAATATGCATTTATATATATATACTACATGTGCCTGATTTTTAAGAACACTGGGTTTGGTTTTTTAAAAAAAGAATTTTCATGTAAAATTCTATTACCTTAAACAACAGTATTCCTTCCTCTTCTAAACAACATTTTAAAATGAGGATATATGAAAGACCTTCAGAGGAGTGACCCTTTGTTTTGCAGTGAAAGAAAATCTTCAGGGTTACCACCCTTGCTACAAAATATCACAGAGTCTGTGAAATAAGAAAGTCAATATGTATTAGACAAAGAGAAGAGAAGAGTGGAGAGAGAGTGAACAGGAAGCCAGTGATGAGGAAACAGCAGGGGTTGCTTGTTGAGCCCAGTGACCTTTCTCTTTTCCTAATACTGTGAAGATTGTGTAGATCACCAAAAATATATTTCTTTAATTCTCTAGTTTTCTATATACAGGTAAAGATTTATCTCTCTATTTTCTATTTAACTTTAGCAATATTCCCCATTGAGGTTATTATGCTTGAAATTCAACTCAGTGTAAGCTAAATAGGAGAAAATAAGTATCTTGAAGTTTTTCCTAATACTATTTATAAAACTCGCCAAGAACTGCTAGTATTCTTCCCCTAACAAGTCATACTATATGCATCAAGGGAAATGAAACAGAGCTTAGAGTGAGTCTTGCAGCCTATTAAACATTTAATAAGTAATAAGGATCCATCAAAGTGTGGACTATTTTTCACATATTACAACTGCAGACAGTCATTTTCCAATTTGAACTATAGAATCAAAAAGGAGGAAAGCCACTGTGACAGAAGAATCAAATATGGAGTGACTAAGAATAGCCGATTGTTTTTCTCATTTGTTAATATGAATTTCCAGTGTCTGAGTCATAAATGCAGACGGTTTTGTGCCATTGTCTGCATGTTCGTGTTGTTGGCACAATATCTTAAAATATTGCTATCCTGTTTCTGTTCCAATGTCGTAAAAACTATTTTGATATCTTCATTATTCAGGTTCCTGGATTGTAATTTGTCTTGTCTTGTGATATCAGGGACTAAAACCAATATAGGAGACATTAAACATAATTTGATAATTTGACATGCTTCTCATGTTGTGATTGTGAAGACTGGCTAATTTCACCAAGTCACTGTTATACATTTCAGTGGTAGTGGGTTCAGAGTCCACTTCCACGAGAAGTATCATTTGTTTTTTCTGCATTTCACCTTCCAGAACTAGCCTACCTCATAGCAGTTCGTGAATAAGGGACATTTCAAATCAAATCACCCTTATGTGTTGTGGTACTAGAAAGCTTTCTAAAATGCTCCCAAGATTCCCGACCCTTCCTCCTGCCTAAGTATGATGGGCCTGTGCATAGGAAGTGATATCGTTGTTAAGGCAGTGCTATGTTAAATGGCAAAGATGAAATGGATTTTGCCTTCTGATTAGATGCATCCTCATCAGAGAGCCCTCTGAAAGTAAGCTCAGTCTTTTTCTGTGCTCGAAGATTGTCTTGCTGGCTTTGAAGACATAAGGTATCATGTTGTAAAAGGGTAACATTATAGGTACTAAGAGTAGCCTCAAGGAGCTGAAGGTGATCCTCAACTGATAACTAGCAAAAAAAAAAAAAAAAGCAGGGAACTCAGGTCAAATTATAAGTAGAAAATACTGCCAACAACTTGAATGAATTAAGAAAAAATTGATTGTCCCCAGTCAAGACTTCAGAGAAGAATATAGCTTGCCTGTTCACATTCAGACTTGCTAGAATGTGAACAAAGAGTACAGTCATGACCAGACTTTAGACCTACAGGACAAACTATCTAAAGACTAAAAAATGGGTGCTTTTTACTGCTGTGGTAGTTTTTATGCCACAATAACAGATTGACACAAATGGGTTCTAGGCCAAGATCATTGTAACACAAAGTTAAGTTAGCTGATATTGTTTTGAGGATTCCAAAACTCTTAGAAGGCAGGCTGACCTTAATATAAGGCCTACACAGTGTTGAACACACAGTGCATACTGTATAAGAGTTGATGTGTGTCTGAATAAATGATTAATCTGTAATAAAAACATTTCAGATTGCAGATCACTCTGAGACATATTGAATTTTTAAATTTTAAAACATTGTTAGGAGTACTATTATTAACATACATATTTTGAAGTAAGAAACATAATTCACAGAGTGTTTATGGAACTTGACTAAAGTTCCAACATTAGTTAAGCGCTCAAAATTTCCATTTTAATCTCTGTAACTGTATTAAACAGAAGTATTAATAAAGTAAGTAGATGGAAATTACTTGAAAAATATAATTCCAATTAACTCATTGAATCAAAAGGGGATGACATCAGGATAATCACCTTTGGGGCATGTTATTTGAACATCTTTGAGCTTCAATTCTCTCATCTATAGAAATGAAATCTGAAATAGTATCAAACACATAGATGGAAGAACATTCACAGAATGCAAAAGAAAATAGAAAATGTGGAGTTTTAAGTTGATGAAGATCGTATAAACTTGTTTCATACTGTCCTTATAGATAGCTTCATCTATACTGAAGGAAATTAATTTTCTAATATAAATGTAATAAATTTTTTAAGAAATAGATTTATACACTTAAAGGAAATTTGTTCCAGGCTATGATTAAGCTGTTCCAGTCTTTTTAAACAGTTCAATCAATTATTCAGTATTTGGATTGTTTACAAAAGTTTTGAAAACACCTACATCTTTTCCTGTTCCCTCCACAGAAAAGAACCTAGAAACTGAAGTTCATTTAAGGTGGTATTAAATAAGTACAATTCTCATTTTGCTATCATCTTTAAATTTCAAAAACAATCAAAATCACTGTGTAATATTAAGCAGAGGACTGGGATGCTTCTCAAAAAATCTTTAATTTTTGAAAGGAGAAGAGGATGAATCTCTTCATTAAATAGATAAGAAAGTCACTCAGTAAATAGTTCGTTAAGAAGTTCTCACTGAAATAACTTTCTTCTTAAAAGCTGAAACATTATCATTTTTTACTACTTAAAGAAAATATTAAAATAATAACTTAAATATAATTTCTTGACTTTAAATGGGTTAGAGCTTGACAATGTATCTCCAAAATTTACTTTCTTGTTTTCAAAATTTGCACATACAATTTTGAGCCTGGTAATTACTTTTGAAATTTCCAAAAGAATTCACTTCAGTCATTTACCCAGAATAACTCCAATGGATCTTGAATAGGACTTCCTGACAGATACGCTTAGATATAAAACATTGTGCATTTTGATTGACTGATTCTCATATACACACTAGAACTTGAGAAGGTAGATGTCATTTTGGGGGACTAAAAAAAATGAGTTTAAAATATCTAGTACTAAATTTAACTAGTCATTTTCTTTACAGTCATGTGAATTAATAGATTTATAAATTGATTCAGAAAGAAACACTAATATAGTATTCTATTCAGAAGAAAAAGTAAAATTAAGCTTTCACTATTCACATATGTTTGCGTATCTATTTATTTATTTTGTTACTGTCTTGCAAATACCTGTGGAATATTCTCAAATTTTTAATCATTTATATTTCCTTCTTTTTTGAAATTGTTTTTGAATATGAAGTATTTGAAAAGAGTAAAAAAAAAAACAAATCCTTGTTTGTTTGCTGCAGTTTTATGATTTATACTATCCTAAATCCTAAAAGTGCTTCCCTACTACATAAAGGCAACAAAAGACTAATCTACCAGCAACAATATTACATTCACACAAGATGCCTTTACATAGTTGTCATAGGAAACAGAAGTCATCATTCTTTCTGTGATGAATGAGTCTTTACACACAAGAAAACTCCTACCTCCACCTGCACTGAAAAAAAAAAAAAAAAAAAACACAAGAAAATGGTGATTTTTATCTATTTATATTTTCATATAGAGTAACACAAATGTAAAACTCAATCTTATCAATAAAGAGAGGGAAGGAAATAAAGACATATGCAAAGTAGGAAGTTTCAATTTTATAAAAGATTTGGAGAGAGATGATAAAGTGCAAGCTACATGTCTGCGCCCCAGGCTACAGAAATACTGCACATATTCATGGTGCCTTCAAAATAGTGCATGTTGACAGTATATCTTGAATGACAGTACAGGATGTCAACATTCTTATAAACAATATTCATATATATAAGTGATTGTAATTATAGGCATACATATATAAATGAATAATTTTTAAGCTGCAATAAAAAATACTTCTTTTATTTGGTGACTTTTTACATTTTGAGATAACTAATCCAGTTGGACTAAGAGTTTTTTTATGAATAAAGTTCTAGAAACTAAAAGAAAAACGCATTCTTACTTCAGCATATACAAGCATATTGTAAAGAAGCTGCAAATGGATATTGTGGACAAAATTATGAAACTTACATATATTACTACTAAGATCAATTATATAATCACTGAGGAGTCTCATAGAATAATTAGCAGATCACTTTTTTTTTTTTTTACCTGACAAATTGTTACTTAAAAAAAAAAAAAATGTCTATCTCAAGGAGAAATTCAATTAGGGGCTTGAAGTGCCCATTGCCTGAGCTGCAGTTACATACACCTGGTCTCTGTCTCAGTGCTTGATATTATCTATAAGTGAGTGACAGAAAAGTCCAGGCTAACAAAGGCTTACTCTGTTCTTGTCAGGAAGCGCTGGTGTATCTTTCTTATTAGAAGAACCCAAGCTTTTCTCAGTAGAAGTGGAATCTTGGAGTAGGTAATAGCTTTTTCTTCTTCTTCTTCTTTTTTTTTTTTTTTTTAACCATTTAAATTCTCAAATCCAAAAAGATCTCTCCCATTATCATGGAAATGCCTGCCCCCTTTTGGCCAAAAAACAGCAATTTAATTTACATTCAGAAAACACAAAAACCTCTTTTTTCTCCACCTCTTTGTGCTTAAATTATCCAGTATGCTGTTCTCAAAGTAAAAGAAAATGAATTGCAGTGCAGAATTGCAGTCCTAAGGGAACTACTTACTATCTTTTTCATTATTTGCAAGTTAAACCTTGGAACTAGCATGTGATTTTAATTTCTGTACAAAGAAAAAGACTTTGTTCAAAGTAACTCAATTAAAAGTAGTTAAATCTGCATATTGTCAGCTATCACAAGTTTATTACTACTTCCTGGTTTTAAATAACTATAATAATAGTATTAAAAAGTAAAATCATAAGGTTAAACAAGATTACAAGTTTAAATGTGGACCCTAGAAATTTGTACCCATTTACAATTGATTTTACATGTTTCATAACTCTTAAAGACATCACCAATTATTGATGCTTAAAAAGAAAAATAAACCTTTCATTGTGTTTCAGTTGTTAATTTATTTCTTGATTCTGATATTGTGATCAGGAAATACTGTTTTGTGAATATGAAGAACAAGAAATATCCAAGGGCAAAAAAAGCTGATTCAATCATGAATGTGAATAATCAAGTAATGTCAAAAAAAAAAATGAAGTTTGGGCAGAAAAATAGAGTGATTTAAAGAGAGAATGAGGTTGGCCAAATGCTCACCTTTGATTCTGTGATTAGGAATGAGAATTAGGTTTCAGTTCCTATGTCAGGGAGGAAAAAATAGCTCTTCTTGGCTTTGGACTGAAATGGTGATTACTTAATCAAGAAGGACATCGGGTTTGCTTGCTTTTTTTTTTTTTTTTCTTTCTTTCCTTTTTTTTTTTTTCTTTATTGGTACAGAGTGCTTATATTTAGATTTAATGATATACCATTTCTTTGGCAGACAGAAAAGAAATGATCATTTAAAAAATTACTGGAAAAACCTATAACTTCTTATCAAAACTTATTGTTCTTAATAATTTATTTAGTTAGCTCAGGTAACCATAAAGCAACTTTTCTGAAAAATACCATATTGTCATCATGTGTACACACACACACACACACACACACACACATACACACACACACACATATTAACATTTACACACAAACCTATACTCAGAAATAATGTGTCTTGCAGGATCTGTATTCTCTCCCTCACTGTAGTAAATAGAGAGAAATGCTATTAGGGGCTGTTGACAATGACAACAGTGGCCGGACTATTGCTCTCAGTTTGATGGAGTTTTAGGTAGGCTTCTTCCTGAATCTTGATCCTGATCTCCACTTTCTTAGAGCATTTAACATTAGAAAACTTGGAATTAAAAATTCTCTTTTGAGTTGTAGATTGTTTTAAATGCCTCATGTAGTTTTTGTAACCCAAGGATATCTTTCTCTAAGACCTGAGATCATCAAGAAAGATGATCTCCTGTCCTCTCAGCTTCTGCGGGAGGGTGGGGCCTAACTTCAGTAGTGAAACCATCTTTTCTTATGAAGATAAGACACAGTGTTTTTTTCTTTAGGTAAGGCCAATAAGCAAAAATAGTGGTTTAAAATTCCTGCCTGCCTTCTCTGAAAAATAAACCAAATTTATCTGGTACCCCTGTAACCCAGAAATTCTGGAGGCTGAGGAAGAATGATTGCAAATTCAAAGCCAGCCTTAAGCAAGGGCAAGGCGCTAAGTAACTCAGTGAGACCCTGTCTCAAAATAACATACAAAAATAGGATTGGGGATGTGGCTTTGTGAAGGAGTTCAATTCCTGGTACCAAAAAGAAAAAGAAAAAAATATACCGGATGTAGCTCAGTAGTAGACCCACCCCTGGGTTCAATCCCCAGTACCTCAGTACCAAAAAAAAAGTGCCTAACTTTTGTTTAATGAAGTTTTCTTTCTCTTATACAGTGTCAGCCTTAATAAAAGTTTTTTTTACCATTTTTAATTTTGACTAGGGCATTTTTTGTGACTGAAACAAATTTGTGCCTCAAAATGTTTCTCTATGTGATATAAGATGAAATTTCAATTTTTTGTTAAAATTCTCCTTCTAAAATCTCTTTCTGAAACTCCCTTCAATTTACATCTAGAAATTTTTTTGAGAGTTATACTTTTTTGAGTTTATTTTTCCATGTGGACCAAGCTTAGGGTGAAGGCATAAAATAAGCATTTTTAAACTTATTTTGTGTCATGAGTATCTTTAACAGTCTATAAACCTCTATTTAGAAATATAATAAAATTAAAAACATTTAAATTCACAGGATAAAATGCATAAGATTAAAATTGAAATCAATTGTATTAAAGCACAATAATTAAAAATTTAAAATTATGATATAACGACATATTTGCTTTTTCAACACATTAAATAACAAGATACAGTTGCAGGTTTCTTATCAACAATAACATCAAATTAGTGATATGTGATATTTTGGTATTGCTGCCACAATAAGGTTAAAAAAAGAAAGAGAAACATGATTCTCTATTAAAAAATATAAACAGATTTGCAATATAGTTTTGGGATTTTATGTGTATTTATATGTAAATAAAGTGTAAACTTTTGTTGATGAAAAACAAAATTTTTTACTATTCAGTTACATGGATTGGTTGGCCTACAATAAAATATCCAGAAGACAGATTTAATAAAAGTTATCTTTTATTAAAACAGGCATGTCATTAAGGCCTATTGTAGCTTCTGATCATTTTTAATGACTTTGTGTACAATATGATGGCTGAATCCTCAAATAAATAAACTATCAATCTTTTTCATATATCTTCCTTATAAAACTAAAGCAGCATTAGGACAGAAATTCAAAAAGTTGGAATTCCAGCACAATTTCAAATCATCTTTATTTTACTAACCTCTAAGTACATAAGTGCAAAATGTACTTGCAATCTGACTACACTAAGTTCAGATGCTTTAGGGACAAACTGTTGGTTTTCAGTGGCATTTTTGTAGTGTGAAATAGGAAAGAGCCCCCAAGAGAAAGAGTGTTTCAGATATGGCAGGAATTGCTCACTTTACAAAGCATTCTTTAACCTCTTAAACACATGAACTTTTATAAGAACATTTCCTGTAATAGTATACAAGACTGAGTGTGTTTATATATTAAAAGGGCAATAGTTTTTCTCAAATGCTGGCTGCTTTGCAGTCTCACATTGTAAGGACTTTTGCAAGTAAAATTTTTAGTAGAATTCTTACATTGCATACACTTATCAAATTATCACAAACATTATGTCAATCCACACTTTAAAAGGTATTTAAAATTAATGAAAAGATAAAAATAAATACAATTAAACTCTGTACTTAATAAAGAGTGTTATATTTTACGACTATTTGTAACTGACTGATTATACTCTTCCATTTACTTTTCATTACAATCCTAGGAACTGTCAACCTTAATGAAAGCAAAACAACTAAGAATTTAAAAACGAAAAACAATAACAAAAAATGATTGTAGAATATAGGAACAAAAATAGAATGAGAATATTAATTCTTTAATACAGTCCCTTAATCAATTCTCTAATTGGGAGGTAGAGGTAATGATAGTGAATATAAAACTGAATATGTCATATATAAATCAGCCAGAATTTACTATTATGAACCAAAATATGGTTTCCTTTCTTTACTACATGTATTTAGTGCTTCCTAGCTGTTTTATCTATTTATTTATTTCCACTTTTAATTAAAATTTTAAAAGATTTCCTTTTGAAAGTTACTACATTTGTGTTTATTATATAAATCATGTAAAACCCAGGCCATTGAGTCCCATTCAAATAATGCCTATGAAAATTCCCTGAAATTAGAGACTTTTTAAATATAAGATCAAGTTCAGTCATAGATCATTGTTATAGAGCTGGCCCACCAACAATTAAAGGATTTGGTAAGTTGATTTGACCAGTGTGCCAACTCTCCTTGGCTGCATAAAGCACACTAGAATAAGAAAGAAAGGAAAAAGACATGACACTTTTGGTTCCATAACCAGCTCCGTTGCCAAGAATACTTCAAACTTTGTGTGGGGAGATGAAGGTCTGCTGTGTATATTTTGATGTGATAGCTGCTCAGATTATCTATTGACCTGACTTTATTCTATCAAATGCCAAACACTGAGAGAGAAGTTGTTTTAAAGAACAAGGCAAACAAAAGCTGCATCATGATATTTTCTTGTAGAAAAGAACCAGCTCCATATTTTGACTTTATTCCATCAATACCGACTAACAAAGGGGAATATGTTTTAGGGATGGAAGGCAGAAGTATTTGGTAGTATTTTTTAGGAAGAATCATTCAGGAGGATGCAGCATTCATGAGGTAGTTTCAGTTTCTAATATAACCAAAGACATCAGTCAAGGGCAGATAAAACTTGAAAAAGTAAAGACAACTTGAAAAAATAGAATAGAATTGTTTAACTTACTGTAATGGGGCAAGACAAGTACCAGTTCCAGGAACCCAGGTGCTGAGTAAAAGTGGAGGCAGCTCACCAGTTCATGTCCTGCTAATATTGTTTGTCTCTTAATCTATTATTACCCACATGTCACTGGCTATTTTAAGACCTATTACAACTATGATAACAGGTGTAAAAGTATTTCCTGTTATGTATTCATTCTCCACAACTTAATTAGACCTAAATATTGTCTTCTACATGTAGAATTGTTGATTCAGAAACTAACATTGACTTTTTTGCTGAAGATATCAGCCTGATTCACCAATTAATAGGAGAGGTGATATTTGAATTATAAAGTTCTATGTAATATTCATAAATAGAATTACAAATTTATAAAATGTACTGAAACCCACACTTCCTTCTGTGGCATTTAACTTCTAGATATAATAATAAAATTCCAATGACTTAGCAAATTAAACTAAACTGTTTATGGCTCAATCTGAGAGAGAGAATATAATAAGCCACTGTCAAAGGATTTAAATGGAATTTACAATTCAAGTTTTGGAATCCTTCTTATTGCCCTATTCACCCCAGGAGATGACAATGAATGTCTTTCATCTTATGAAGGCCCAGTACAGTTCTTGCATCATAGCAGGGGTTCACAAATGCAATAGAAAATATGGATATTCAGTTTTTAATGTTTTTTCTTTATCAGACCCACTTAAGAAAACTGTAACATATAAATACTTATATATCACCAAGGTAATTAACAGTGCAACTTTACTTTTTTAAGATATAAATGGTTAAATATGTATTTTGAAGTTCTTTTGTTTTGCTTTGCTTTGTTTTTTTTTTATTATTATCAATATAGTATAAATGTTTTCTCAAAAGACTCTACCTATGGGTTGGGGATGTGGCTCATGTGGTATTGCGCTCGCCTGGCCTGCGTGCGGCCCGGGTTCGATCCTCAGCACCACATACAAGCAAAGATGTTGTGTCCGCCAATAAATAAATATTAAAATTAAAAAAAAAAAGACTCTACCTATGATATTTGCTCAGTTTTTGTGGCATGGCATTTAGTTCAATTCACTGAAATCCTGCTTCCTTTAGAAGCTTACTCTAAATCAAAATAAGTAGACCTTTTGCATATTAAGAAACACAACAAATGTAATTGCCTTATTTGTTCTCAGACACAAGAAAAAAATTTTAAATGGAAAATAGAAACTGAAAACTCTTTTAACTGGATTTATTTACTAAAAAACAATGGAAATTTTAATGACATATTTCAGTTACTATTTGTACAATTTGTTTCCACTCATATACAACATAATACTTTAAGTTACCTATTAGGGGACCTGTGCAGAATCCAGGCCCAAAGTAAGTTTGGGTCCATCCTGCTATGAGCAGACACCCGCCAGAGCTCAGGCTTCAGCACCCACCAGAGCTCAGGCCCAGATCAACCCACACAGACATACATGGGTCCCAGGCCCAGGATAGGTCTAAATTCACCAACACTACCCACCAGGGAGCCCAAGCCTAACCCACTTACAACTTGGGATACTGCAGACATTTCCATAGCCTTCCTCGTGCAGTAGCCCCTACCTTTTTGATAACAGACAAGGCCTAGAAATGGCTGCATCTCATAGCAGGCATCCCAAAGAAAGTATAAGGCTTACCCTTTCAGTTTCATCACTGTAAGACATTTCATCCATCTTGGGGCACCTCCACTATTATCTCGAGTTACCACTGCTACTGCCACCACCACTTTTGGTTGCAGTAGCATACATTGAGGGACACCAGCAGGGTCTGAAAGCCCAAAATCAAGGTGAGGTAAAGAGAATCTGCATGGGTACTACAAGAATTTAGAGTAGAAACTGTATCACAGATCCACCCTGCAAGAAAGGAAGACACATAGACAACATAAAAAAATCAAGGGAGAAAAGTGCCCCCCAAAACCAAGATACTACAGTAAGAGAACCCATGGGCACAAAAGTTGATGAAATGTCAGAGAAGCAGTTCAGAAGGTTCATAATTAAAATGATCTGTGAATTCAAGAATGACCTAAATGAGCAAATACATGCAAAAATTGATCATTCCAACAAAGAGATAAGAGAGCAAATACAGGCAACCATTCATGATACCAATAAACAGATAAGAGAATAAATACAGCCATCCATTGATCACAGCACCAAAGAGATAAGTGAGCAAATACAGGTAGCAAAATATTATTTCAAAAAAGAGATTGAGACTCTGAAAAAAAAAAACAAAAAACAGAAAAATAAACAAAATAAAAAAACAGAAAATCTTGAAATGAAGAAAACAATAAACCAAATTTAAAAACTCAATAGAAAGCATAACCAACAGACTAGATCACTTGGAAGACAGAATATCAGATAATGAAGACAAAGTATAAAATCTGGAAAATAAAGTTGATCACACAGTGAGGATAGTAAGAAACCATGAACAGAACATCCAAGAATTATGGGACAGCATCAAGAGACCAAACCTAAGATAAATTGGGATAGAGGAAGCCAAAGAATTATAAACCAAAGTAATGCACAATCTCTTCAATGAGATAATATGAGAAAATTTCCTAAGCATGAAGAATGAATTGGAAAACCAGAGGCTTATAGGACACCAAATGTACAAAATTACAACAGATGCACATCAAGGCACATTATAATGAAAATACCCAGATGCAGAAAAAGGATAGAATCCTAAAGTCTGTAAGAGAAAGGAATCAGATCACATATGGGGGAGACCAATTTATATCTCAGTATTTTTTTCAACCCAGACCCTCAAAGCCAGGAGTTTGTGGAACAACAGATACCAAGCTCTGAAACAAAATGGATGCCAACCAAGAATCTTCTATCCAGGAAAATTAGTCTTTAGATTTGATGAAGAAATAAAAACCTCCCATCATAAACAAAAGTTAAATGAATTTACAACTAGAAAGCCTGCACTACAAAAAATTCTCAGCAAAATATTCCACAAAGAGGAAATAAAAAACAATGATGAAAGTCAGCAGAGGGAGGTATTACACTGAAGGAAAAACTAATCAGAGGAGAAACAAAGTCACATTAAATTCCAAAATAAACAAAAATGGCTGGGAATACAAATCATGTCTCAATAATAACCCTGAATATTAATGGCCTAGATTTAGTATCAAAAGACATAGACTAGCAGATTGGATAACCAAAAAAAAAAAAAAAAAAAAAAGTACCCAAAATATCTCACCTCCAAGAGATTCATCTCATAGGAAAAAAAACATCAACAGACTAAAGGTGAAAGGTTGGGAAAAATCATACCACTCACATGGACTCTGGAAGCAAGCAGGGTAACCATTCTCATATCAAATAAAGTAGACTTCAAGCTAAATTTAATCAAAAGGGATAAAGAAGGACACTACATACTGCTCAAGGGAACCATACACCAACAAAACTTAACATTATAAATACATATGACCTAAACAATGGGATATCTACATTTATCAAACAAACTCTTTTCAAGTTCAAAAGTCAAATAGACCATGACACAATAATTTTGGGTGACTTTAACACACCTCTTTCACCACTGGTTAGATCTTTCAAACAAAAGCTGAACAAATAAACTATAGAACTCAATAATACAATCAATAACTTAGACGTAACTGACATATATAGAATATTTCATCCTTCAACGAGTGAATATACATTCTTCTCAGTAGCACATGGATCCTTCTCTAAAATAGACCATTTGTTTTGCCACAAAGCAACTCTTAGAAAATATAAAAAAATAGAGATACTGCCCTGCATCCTATAAAGTCATAATGGAATGAAATTAGAAATCAATGATAAAATAAGAAATAAAAGCTACTCCGACACCTGGAGACTAAATAATATGCTACTGAATGAACAATGGGTTCATTCAGAAGACATCAAGAAGGAGATTAAAAAAAAAAATTTAGGGATGAATGAGAACACAAATACAACTTCTTGAAATCTCTGGGACACTATGAAAGCAGTTCCAAGAGTGAAAGGATAAGGTTTGTCCTGAAAAGTTTTTAAGTTGCATTCGGAACCTGAAATTCATGTGGCAGTAAAACAATTCCCGGAACTGCCCATTAGATGTGTGTTGAAATCTCCCCTGACCACCTAGTTGCTCAAGGAGAACAACCACCTTTCCTCAGAAGCCATGCAGGGCTTAAACAAATCAGTTTAAATATATACCTATCTCCGAACTGACCAATCACCCCCACCTAACCTGTTCCCGCCAATGAATGTGCTAATCATGTTTTAGAGTTGTTAATTGACTTTCCCGCGGTATGTGATGATTTGCTAAAGGAAGCTATGATGTATGTAAAGCCCCTGCCCTCTACAAAGAATGTATATAAACTCTGCTCAAGTTGTTCTCGGGGCTCTCTTTGTTCTTTGCTCCTCTGAAGTGAGCTCAGAGCCCCAGCATGCTGGACCCCCAATAAACCCTTTGCTGTTGCATGAGACAGTCTCTTGGTGGTCTTTTCCTCCGATGTTCTCCCGACCTTTTCATCAGGAAAGTCCATTGCATGGAGTTAATTACTTAAAAGAAGAAAAAGTAAACAAATAAATGACTTAACATTACATCTCAAAGCTCTAGAAAAAGAAGAACAAATCTACACCAAAAGCAGTAGAAGAAAGGAAATAATTAAAATCAGAGCTAAAAATCAATGAATTGGAAAAAGGAAATAATTGAAAAAAAAATGACAGAACAAAAAGTTGGTTCTTTGAAAAAATTAAAAAAAAAAAAGTTGACAGACTCTTAGCCATGCTAAAGAAAAGAAAGAGAGAGAAAATCAAATTATTAAAATAAGTGATGAAAAGGAAATATCACAACAGACACTAAAGAAATACAGAAAAAATTAGAAATTACTTTGAAAACTTGTACTCCAATAAAATAGGAAATATCAAAGTCATTGACAAATTTCTAGAGTCATATGATTTGCCCAAATTGAATAAGTATGATATACACAATGTAAACAGATCAATTTCAAGCGATGAAATAGAATACACATTCAGAAACCTACCAACAAAGAAAAGCCTGAAACTGCATAGATACACAGCTGAGTTCTCCAAGACCTTTAAAGAGGAAATAATACCAATACTTTCAATTTATTTCAGGAAATAGAAAAAGGGGAGCATTTCCAAACTCATTCTATGAAGTCAATATCACCCTGATTCAAAAATAAGCAAAGACATATAAAAGAAAGAAAACTTTAGGCCAGTATCTCTAATGAACATAGATGCAAAAATTCTCAATAAAATTCTGGCAAATCAAATACAAAACCATATAAAAAAGCATGCACCACAATCAACCTTCCAGGGATGCAAGGTTGGTTCAAAATACAGAAATCAATAAATGTAATATAAATACAGAAATCAATAAGCGTAGACACAAAGGTAAAAATCATAGGATCATCTCAATAGATGCAAAAAATGCAATTGACAAAATACAGTGCCCATTCATATTTAAAACACGAGAAAAACTAGGGATAATAGGTACCTATCACAACATCATAAAAGCTATCTATTCTAAGCCCCAGGCCAACATCATTCTAAATGGAGAAAAATTGAAAGCATTCCCTCTAAAAACTGGAAAAAGACAGATATGCCCTCCTCTTTCACCTCTACTATTTAACATAGTTCTTGAAACACTTGCCAGAACAATTAGACAGATGAAAGAAATTAAAGGGATATGGATAGGTAAAGAACTCATATTAGTACTATTTGCTGACGATATGATTCTATACCTAGAAGATACAAAAATTCCACCAGAAAACTTCTGGAACTAGTAAATTAATTCAGCAAAGTAGCAGCATACAAAATCAACATTCATAAATCAAAGGCATTTCTGTATATCAGTGACAAACCATCTGAAAGGGAATCAAGGAAAACTACCCCATTTACAATAGCATCAAAAAAACTAAAATACTTGGGAACCAACCTAACAAAAGAGATGAAAGACCTCTACAATCAATACTACAGAACACAAAAAAAGAAATTAAAAACCTTAGAAGATGGAAAGATCTCCCTTGTTCTTGGATTAGCAGAATTAATATTGTCAAAATGTGCTGGAATTAACTTTTAATCCCAGCTTGCAGCTCCAAGCAGCTCGGAGTGCTTGAAGACTCCATGTTCCTTCAGGCCTGACAGGAATACCTGCAGGATGGGGTGCTTTGCTCTAGCCAGCCATCAGTGAAACCATGTCCTCAGCACTTGTGGTTAGTGTTGCCAAATTACCGGGCCAGGAAACCGAGAAACAGGGGTTTTAGGGCATGAAATCCCTGACTCAGTAAGCCCCTTCCCTTAGGGACAAAGACCCTTCCAGATTGCTTTTTATCGTGACAGCAATATTTAGTGTTTCCTCCCAGTGCAGTTACATTAGGCAGAAGATTATTGGCTTAATGATATTATCTTGCTTATGTATGATTGACGGGCACACCCCACTAGAACCCTATAACAGTTGTGTGCATTCCAAAAATAAACTGAGCTACTGGAAATTGACTGTGGATTGTCACCAGCCAGTTCTCTCACCAGGTCCCAGAGTCTGTGTGTTGATTCCGTGTCTCTATCCCCCACCCTGTGACTGAGGTAGCCGAGCAATAAATTGACCACACCAGTGACAGGAATATATGCAAAAATGACCATACTACCAAAAGAACTATACAGATTTAATGCAATTCCAAGCAAAATCCCAATACATTCCTCATAGAAATAGAAAGGCAGTTATGAAATTCATCTGTAAAAATAAGAGACCCAGAATAGCTAAAACAATCTTTATCAAAAAGAGTGAAGCAGGTGGCATCATTATACCAGACCTTAAACTATACTACAGAGCAATAGTAACAAAAACAGCATGGTATTGGCACCAAAATAGACTTGTAGACCAATGGTACAGAATACAGGACACAGAGACTAACCAACATAATCACAGTTATCTTACACCAGAAAAGGGTGCCAAAAACATACATTAGAGAAAAGATAGCCTTTTCAACAAATGGTGCTGGGAAAATTGGAAATCCATATACAACAAAATAAAATTAAACCTCTCTCTCTCACTATGCACAAAACTCAACTCAAGTGGATCAAGGACCTAGGAATTAAGCCAGAGACACTGCATCTAGTAGAAGAAAATGTAGGCCCAAATCTTCATCATGTTGGATTAGGTCCTGACTTTTTTAATAAGATTCCTTTGGTGCAAGAATTAAAATCAAGTATCAATAAATGGGATGGATTCAAACTCAAAAGCTTCTTCTCAGTGAGGTAAATAGAGAGCCTAAGTTTGGGAACACATTTTTACCACATGCACATTGGATAGAGCACTACTCTCTAGAATATATTAAGAACTCAAATATCTTAATACCAAAAAAATAAATAACCCAATCAATATTTGGGCCAAGGAACCGAACAGACACTTCTCAGAATAAGATATATAATCAATTCACAAATATATGAAAAAATGTTCAACATCTCTAGAGGTAGAGAAATTAACTCAAAACCACTAGAAGAGTTATCTCCTTGCAGTTAGATTGGCTGCTATTAAGAATACAAACAATAAGTGTTGGTGAGGATGTGGGGAAAAAGGCATACTCATACACTGCTAGTGGACTGCCAATTGGTACAGCCAATATGAAAAGCAGTATTGAGAATCCTTGGAAAACTAGGAATGGAACCAGCATTTGACTCAGCTATCCCACTCCTCAGTTTATACCCAAAGACTTAAAAACAGCATACTGCAGGGACACAGTCACATAAATATTCATTGCAGCACAATTCACAATAGCTAAACTATGTAACCAAACTAGATGTCCTTCAGTAGGTGAATGGATAAAGAAAATATGTATATATACACACAATGAAACAGTATTCAGCATTAAAAGAAAGTAAAATCATGGCATTTGCTGTTAAATGGCTGCAGCTAGAGAATATAAATGCTAAGTAAAATTAGCCAATCCCCCAAAACCAAATGCCCAATGATTTCTCTGATTTAAGGATGCTGATTCATAATATGCTGTGGGGGTGTGGATGGGAGGAGTAAATGAACTTTAGATAGGGCAAAGGGGAAAAGGGGAGGAAATAGAAGGGAAAAGGGTATAGGGGTTGAAAAGATGGTGGAATACAATGGGCATCATTACCCTAACTACATGTGTGAAGACACAAAGGATGCGACTCTACTTTTTGTGCAACCAGAGATATAAAAAATTGTGCTCTATATGTGTAATATGAATTGTAATGCATTCTATTGTCATATATAACAAATTAAAATTGTAAAATATTACCTGCTAGGGTTTGTGTTAGAGGAAGCTGTTTTATGTTCTCAGCACTTGGGTCTTTATAAGAGAAGTTTCCAAGCAAGATATGAGGTGTAGTAAAAGGAAAGCAAATTTTATTGGAAGAGAAAGAAGGAGCAGAGAGGCATGAAAGAAAAAGAGACAGAGAAAGATAGAGAATGAAGATCATTTCAAACAGGAGAGCAACAATTTCCTTCTCTGTGTTCTTCCTTTTATTGGGTTTAAGGGGCAGATTCCAGAGGGTCAGACATCACCTTCTATCTCTTGATTGACAGGTGAATTGTATCTGATATCTAACTCTCTATTGTATATGTCTTAATAAGAAGTGTCTTACTGAACTCACAGGGGTGAAAATTATAATAGGATTAAGTATATAATGAGATTAAATAATATGTTAACAACCTAAAGGCAACTTTTTGTCATCTTGGCTTACATAGTCATATCTTGTCTGGAACCTGATTTCATAAACCTTGAGCCTGTTGGGCTCTCCAGTTTCTGAACAGGGCAATCTGTCTTTCTTTTATCAAAGGAGGAGTCTTTGGAAAACACTTTTCAGCCCTGTGAATAATATGTAGTTATGGTGCTATTATCTTGAGTCAAGCCAGGCCCAGGATGACTTTGCATAAGTTGTTTCTTTAAAAAGCATGTTGATAATTACAATGTAGACTGGCTGCACAGTTAACCCATCATTTTCCATCTCTCTCATTTTCACTGCTCATATATACCTGCTTTCTATAAATTTTGATGTGTAATGCTCCCCAAAAGGTTTGTGTGTTGAAAGCATGACCTCCAGTGCTGTAAGGTTCAGAGGTGAGGCTTCTAGGCAGAGATTAAATCATGAATGTCTGATTTTACCAGTGAATTAATCCATTGATGGCTAAAGACTACAGGGAGGTGGGACCTACAGGAGGAAGGCAATCACTGGGGACAAGTGCTAGAAGGATTTAACTTCTCCTTAGTCCAACCCATCCCTCCTCTCTCTCTGTTTTTCAGCTGCCATGAGCTAAACTTTTTTTTTTTTTTGCCACACCCTTTCTCCATTATGTTTCTGCCTTGGAACCAACCAACCATGGACTGAACCTTTTAATCCATGGACCAAAATAAATCTTTCCTTCTCTGAATTATTCTTGTCAGGTATTTTGCTCACTGTGATAAACAGCTGACCAACATGCTGCCTTTCCCTTTGTTCTAACTGAAGTATATACTCTCTGAAAAGGTTTCCTACTCAAGCTTCTCCCCTAATCTACAACGCTCTTCTTTTAGTCTAGTTTCTTGAAAATATCCCCAGGTTTTTTATTTTGCAAGAAAATAAAAAGAAGTGCCAAAGAGAAATGTTAGGCTGGGGTTATGGCTCAGTGGTAGAGCACTTGCCCAGCATGAGTGAGGCACTGGGTTCAATCCTCAGCACCACATATAAGTAAATGAATAAAAAGGCCCACCAACGTCTAAAAAAGTTTTAATAAAAAGAGAAATATTACCAACGTTTATTTAGTTTTTCTTAATCTCTGAATATATCTGACAGGTCACGCCCGTCAGCAACATTTCTCAATGTATCTTCAACCCCTACTCCAATTCCAACTAACTGAAGATACGTTTATGATAGAATGGCTTTGTATAGATCATAGAACATGTTAAACATCTACCTTCCCAGAATTTTCACAATGAGCATAGATTTAATAATATCTTTCTTTTGTTCCTGTGACAAAAATATTTCTCATTTCTTTTTTCGTGCAACTGAGTTCTCCTTTTCTCTCTCTTTTAATCCCCTCTATTTCATAAGGATTGGTTTTCCTAAACCAAAAGAAAAATTACAAGCTGTCAAATCTATCCACAGCATATTTTTCATCTAAGTAGTAATAGTGTTCATAGCAAATGAAAATGAAAAGCTCCTACAAACACTGAATACTGAAATTCTGTTAATTTATTTCATTTATACTCCCAAATCTCTCGATCACTAATGTTATTAGCCTGAACTTTCATCTGCCTACATAGAATATCAGGAACTTCCTCCTTAACCATTTTTCCTATATTATTTGAGGCCTCCTGTAATCTTTTATACACAAAAACCAGAGTAACATTTTAAATATGCAACCTGAACATATACTATATACATGTATATGCATACCAAACACATGCACGCGCGCACACACACCCCCCTCATTTCAGATTACTTTTATCCTTGACATGGTGCGCAAAGTAGCTGTATGGTTTGGTTTTGTTTTCTGCCACTGCCTTACTTCAAATGACCTCTGGCTGCATGTTGGACCCTAGCTGTCACTGGTCTACTTCCAATTGCCTCTATGTGTCTAACTTTGTTCCTGTCCGCTCAAGATTTGGTGATTGCTACTCCTCTTCTAGAAATGCTTTCTTCTTCCCTTGACAGACTTATCTCTCATTTTTTGTTCAAATTCTAGCTCACCCTGTGCTTAATTAAGTCTGGTTCCTTAATTAAGGAATTCCTTAATTCCTCTGAATTCTGAAAAAAAGATTATTTTTTGCAATACATAGTAGTCTTAGAATTATCACAGTCATTTAATTTTGTGGCTAAATTTATTTAATTGATCAAAGCAGATCAAGTCACAATGAATAAAAGGGTAAAATATTCTTGTCTCTTTTATTCAAATTTTGCAAATTCTTTCCATGCCTACTGTGAAATTTTATCTAGGTTACCTCTACAGATTAGCAAAAATTTATCCTGTCTGCAGTCATTGATCGTTTTACTTGTATTCTATTCTTCAAATGATTTTTCTAAACATAAAACTGATTTTGCATTTCTTCTACTTAAATCAGTTCAAAAATTTCCATGACTCTCAGAATAAAGAGCAAATAGCTTAATTTGGAGGATATATGTATACACACACACACACACACACACACATTTATTTATTTTATTGTTGGATAATCACTCTATGTTTATGCATTTCCCTCCCACCATTTTATGACAAATGCATCAAGGGCTTCTTTGCTTCCCTGCTTCTGAGTCCATTCTTGATGTTTCTCTATCTACTATCCTCAGAGCATCTCCTTGGTAACACAGGGCTCGTTTAGTGATTTTTAGTCTGATTTACTATAATAGTTCAAGTGCAAATTGCATTAAATATTATTAAATTAAAGCCTCTTCTTTTTATTTGTTTGTATGTTTGTTGCCATACTGGGAATTGAACCCAAAAGCACTCTATCACTTAGCTACATCCCTAGCTCTTTTTAAATTTTAGTTTGAGACAGGGTCTTTCTAAGTTACCCAGGCTGGCCTTGAACCAGTGACCTTTCTACCTCAGTCTCTGAGTAGCTGGAATCATAGGTACATACCACCAGGCTCAGCTTAAAAAGCCATTTTTTAAACACACACACACACACACACACACACACACACATATATATTCTTAGTTGTCAATGGACCTTTATTTTATTTATTTATACATGGCACTGAGAATTGAACCTAGTGCGTTCTACCACTGAGTCACAACCACAGCCCTTAAAAACCCATTTTTAACTTCAAGTCATGTGCTTGTTACATTAACATGGCTGAGTAGCTTGCATGCAATTTTTTTTTTGAGTAAATGAAGGTATACTAGTAAACTAAATAGAAATTTCACTTTCCAGGAAGCTAGCATTGTCCACAGATTTTTTTTAGTATTGTGGAAAAATTTTCACACAAAATGCATCTAGTTTTTTTTTTTCTAAACAAATTAATAATAGGAAGAAAAGATCAGTTTAAAGCAACAGTGGATGCAGAACTTTCTTTAATATTAGAAGGTTTACAATTGTTTTAAAGATAATTTATGAGATTTAAATTTCCTTAATACATAAAAATGTTCTAAAATAACTCATGATTAATCATTTAAACAACTTCCTTTCTATTTTAAAGAAAGTTTATATTTAACATCTGTATGATCTCAGAATTAATATCTCTGTAAAGTAACATGAATCCTTCTTGCCTTTATTTGCAAATGCAAATTTTGAAAATGAGAAAATTATAGGCAATTTACATTTGTTGTAGCTTTGTTTCTATGGCAGTGAGAGAACATGACCATAATCTGTCACCTTGGTAACCAGATATGCATATAGTATCATTTGAAGCTGCCCCCACAAAATGCTTTTCCTCAAATCTCAGTGAGACAATAAGAAAGACAATATAATCAGCTTTAAAATATCTTCAATAACATGGCAAGCTTTGATCACTTTACAAAGGAATTCATTGTCATTAACACTTCCCTATGTATCCCTATGTGGCATTCACTATTGCTGAAATTTAATATATATATATGAAAAAGAAAGGAAAACTGGAAAAATCAATGTCTTTGTCATTCTTAGATTATTCCCTGAGAAAGATTCAGTTTGTCACAAATAAAAGGAAGCAAATGCTCTTGATTTAAAAGAAAGAAAGAAAAGAAGGAATAAAAAAAAGAAAAATACTAGGAATTTCTAAGCTATTTCTAATTTCAAAGATATTTTAGTCTTTAATTTAAAATGATTTGATTTATTGGGAAATATTTCAAATATCTTCCCCCAGATTAGACATTCCTTAAAAAAGATGTTTATTTTAAAAATAATGTTTCTGATACTCAAGCATGATTTCAATACCCTGAAGTTCTATTGTCTGTTCTATATACAAATATTTTAGAGGATTTATAATAATTACTTAATATGTTTTGAATGTAGAAGTAAGTATTCATTTTACAAGATCCTATATAACTGTGTACTCACATGCAGCTCAAAAAGAAATATACATCATTGAATATATGTATAGTTAAGCATTTCATAAGGCATTAACTCCAGAATCAGTTAACAACAATAATTCTTAAAACATACTATGATGATGACATTCATATTTCTTAAGCTGTATGTGAAAAGTTCTTGATTCTAGAGCTAAAGTTTACTGAACTGATCAGAAGTTTTCTAAATTAGATAAACATCTGAAATATGACCAAGTACCATGCACAAAACTCAACTCAAAGTGGATCAAGGACCTAAGAATTAAACCAGAGACTCTCCATTTAATAGAAGAAAAAGTAGGCTCTAATCTCCATCATGTGGGATTAGGACCAACTTAATAAGAACTTTTTGTGCAAGAATTAAAACCAAGAATCAATAAATGGGATGGATTCAAACTAAAAAGTTTCTTCTCAGCAAAAGAAATAATCTGTGAGGTGAATAGAGAGCCTACATCTTAGGAGCAAATGTTTACCCCTCACATATCAGATAGAGCACTAATCCCTAGGGTATATAAAGAACTCAAAAAGCTAAACACCAAAAAAAAAAAAAAAAAAAACCCAAAAAACAAAAAAACAAATAACCCAATCAATAAATGGGACCTGAACAGACACTTCTCAGATGAGGATATACAATCAATCATCAAATATATGAAAAAATGTTCATCATCTCTAGCAATTAAAGAAATGCAAATCAAAACTACTCTAAGATACCATCTCACTCCAGTCAGAATGGCAGCTATTATGATGAAAAACAACAATAAACACTGGCGAGGATGTGGGGAAAAAGGCACACTCATACTTTGCTTGTGGGACTGCAAATTGGTACTTCCAATATGGAAAGCAATATGGAGATTCCTTGGAAAATTTGGAATGGAACCACCATTTGACCCAGATATCCCTTTCCTCAGTCTATACCCAAAGGACTTTAAAAGATCACACTACAGGGACACAGCCACATCAGTGTTTATAGCAACACAATTCACAATAGCTAAACTGTGGAATCAACCTAAATGCCCTTCAGTAGATGAATGGATTAAAAAAGGTAGCATATATACACAATAGAATATTACTCAGCAATAAAAAAGAATAAAATCATGGCATTTGCAGGTAAATGGATGCAGTTGGAGAAGATAATGCTAAGTGAAGTTAGCCAATTCCCCCCAAAACAAATAGGGAATGTTTTTTCTTATATAAGGTGACTGACTCATAGTTGGGTAGGAAGAGAGAGAATGGGAGGAATTGATGAACTCTAGATAGGGCAGAGGAGTGGGGAGGGGAAGGGAGATGGCAGGGGGTTAGCAATGATGGAGGAATGAGATGGACATCATTATCCAAAGTACATGTACAAAGACATGAATTGGTGTGAACATATTTTATATATAAACAGAGATATGAAAAATTATGTTCTATATGTGTAATAAGAATTGTGATGCATTCCAATGTCATGTATTTAAAAAATAAAAGCAATTAAAAAAAAGCAATATAACCAAGTATACAGTTATGAACAGAGGACTCTGAAAATGTGCACAGTCTGATGTAAATAAAGATGTTTTACATTTTTTTACTTAGATCACACAAGAGAGCACTAAGTAGAAATCACTTTTGTTGCCTATAGACTACAATAAGGAAGTGGATAAACATTTCTAGGAACTACTTGATAGTACTATGACATTGTTGTTGCATTCTTCCATTTTAATATTCAATTCCTTCTTAGATTGTTCTAATTCATTTCTAAGAAAACTTCTCCAACAGGAATTACTGAGAGGGATCTGGTGTTTAGCCAGCAGTCTAGATCAATTTTATAGAGAGTTAACTTATTTCTATTGACATCCTTTCCATTATGTGACTTATGTGCTTATGTATTTGTGGTTCTTCAACACCAAGCACAATTGAAAAAAAAAGTTGATGATATCAAACATTTGCAATCTATAGGCTTCACTTTCAATTGACACTGTGGAATTTAAGACTTCCAAACACTCAGCCATCAGCATCTGTATATCACTTCTGCCCCATTTCTAATCATTTCCAAATGTAACTCTTCACTTTTTCTACCTACACTTGCTTAAAACCTACCTAGGAATCCAGTTTCTCTCTCTCTCTCTCTCTCTCTCTCTCTCTCTCTCTCTCTCTCTCTCTCTCTCTCTCCTGCAGGATCTTCTACTCCCACCATGCGTAAATTATTTTCAGAATTTCAGAATTACTGTTAAGAATGGTATTAACTAGAATTGAATAGCTGAAAAATTAAGCAACAGCATTCCACTTCACATGCACTTTACTAGAATAAATCACAATGGGACAAAAAAATTCTACAATTGAGCCATAAATCCATTTGCCCTATAGTAAGTCATGAACAACACCATCTTAAATGTCGAACTATTCTCAAGGCTTCTTTTCTTTTCTTTTCATTATTAATTGCACTCTAAATCTGAAATCTTCACTCTCAACTTTCCACACTGCTTGCCACATCATTTCCAGCCTTTGTCATCATTTTAACTTCGTTCTAAGCACTTAAATTGTTTTTGGATTCCAAACTACTGTTGAAACAAATCACAACATCCTACTGAATAGGTCACTATAATCTTTGCTATCAAATCATATTCATCATTTTCCTCATCATTTTGTGGCCTCTTTTAGTCTCCCTTATGGAACCTCTACCTATGTCTCTAGATTTCCCACTTTCAGTATTTTTCCTCCTTGTCTTGCTGAGCCGGTGATATTTCCTTTTCATCCTTGAGTAAGACTGAAATCATTAGACCTTCTTTTCACTTTGCCTTTTTCTAGACAAACCCGATAATTTTTTCTCTCAATTCTACAGCATGCTTTAGTCAAGAGAAAGCCCTTAACCCCAAACCTCCTTCTTTATGTATGTTCTAGCAAATATCCTCTCGATATTCCTCCATATTCAAAAACAGAATTACTTTTTTGATTAGATTTGTGACTTATCAAAGAGGGAAATCCAAGTAACTTATCAGGATTACCATTATCACTTCCTTAATGTCCTTTCTAGGATAATTTTCAACATGTGAAGGCCATTATGTACTACAGAAAAATCCATTCTGGTATTTTAAAAAAGCTTCCACACAAGAGTGCCCAGGAAAGTCTGTTACGGAGAATATAATAACTGGAAAAAGAGAGAAAATTCTTCTTACTGGCCTTTTTTTTTTTTTTTTCCAAAGGTAACATGTTTAAAGTTCAATGTTCTATAATATGAATAATTAAATATGCACATATTAACAGATTTTTCTTAAAGAGTATTTAATATATTCTCTTAAGTAGGGAAAAATACATCATTTGTATAAAAAGTTATAAGTAAACTAATATGACTTAAAATTTCTAATATTTTACATTATGATTGGATGACAAATTCAGACCCACCCCATCAAAATCCTCAGATCTTTTACTCTTCATCCCATTTCTGATAATTAGCTCTTTCCCACTCCTCAGTCATTATCATAAACTCTCAAAATAATTCTAAAGAAATTCAATGTGTTACACAGCATAAATTGATGGTGTCTTCATACTAGTTAGTATGGCTCTCTGAGCATCCCTTATGCACATTTACTAATGGAAAAAAACTTGTAAGCCTATTATATCATTTATTTAATTCTGGTTCAGGGTTTGAAACTTTACTGGACAAAATATGATAATTGAATTAATAGGCTTTTCTACATTTTTCATTCAGCCTAATGTAACAAAAAATTATTTGTTGCCTAGTTCACTCAATGTTAATCTTGTGGTTGAGAACTGAGAATAAAAGAAAATGAGATGATTTTTCTAATTGAGAAATATTCCTCATGGTAGGTGTCAGATGCGTGAGCTAAATAAATCTCAATAATTGCACAAAAAGAAGGAAAGAAAGAATAAACAATGTATATAGTGTGATGGACACACAGTTGAAGGGCACTTCACCAGCCCAGTGTGGGTTTGGGGAATATCAGGATAATGAATGATTGTAGGTAGCAGATAAGTGCAGCCAGAGGAAGGTAGATGTGAAATAGTCTAAGGTGTAAGAAATTATGAATATCTTCATTCAAGTGTAGGAATTTGAGCTTGGCGATAGATAGATTTGTTTAAATCAATTTTAAAAAAGAATCATGTCAGTACCTCGGTTCAATGATGGTAGAATTGAGACCAATGATAAAATGGCATATAATGATTGATATAATGATAGATATAATAATATAAACTTCCAATGTAGATGCATACCAAGCAATAAAATGTACAGTTTTGAAACAGAATATATAAATGGGTAGAAAATATGTATCTTACCAATATCTTTATATAAGTATAAATGAATGCATGGTTATAGAGGCAATTATTTAGTTTTTAGAGTTAAATAAGAAAACTAAGTCACAAGTGCAAACTCAAGGAATAGTAGCAAAATGTTGAAGAGGAGCTTGAGGAAAAGCATCCTTAAAATGGCAACCATTAAGTCTCCAGATTTTAGTTCTGTGAATATTTCCACAAAATTGGCAGAGGTAAATTAAAATAGGTTGGAACTCATAGTCTAGTGCTTATATATTTCTCTGTGTGTGTGTATTTTTTTCAAATGTTGTAATCATTTACTGCAATATTTTTTCAAAAGAAGAGATCTCTAAAAACATAATTATTTCAGAGTTAATGTAAGTAGTATATTTGTTATAAAACTTATGGCATACAGAAAGTATGAATGAGATTTTTTTAAAAGTCTACATAGAAGATAAATTTATCAGAAAAATTACATTTAGTATCCCCATGGTCTTTAGTTAAAAAGATGTTTTCTAAGCATAAAAGAATGTCTATAAACATCAAAGGAAAAAATATAAATGTAACTACACAAAATTAGCATGTACTTCAAAGGAATGAACTTAATAAAAAGTATTATCAAACCAGGAAAAACATTTGAAACAAATGTAATATACAACTGAAATGATGGTGTATAAGAATTCACTATAATAAGGCTAAAAATATTCCAATAGAAAGGTAGACAGAAAGCATGAGCAGAGCATTCATAGACAACAAAATACTAAATTTGAAAATTAAATTAAAATGCTTAAAATCACCAGTAACATACCCAAGTAACTCCAAATTACATCAAGAACAAGGTAACATTTTTGCTTATCAAATTTAGCAGACAGTGGCATTGTTGGATAGTTTATAGTGAGAGAAGAAATTTCAGACATTGAAGATACAGATGAAATTGATGAAAACTGAAGAGTTATTTGGCAAAATTTGTCTAGAGCCTTAAAAATATCCATATCCCTTAACCAAATTCAATTTGTAGGATCATATCTTTCCATTTTTTCATGTATATATAGGAGCAAATATACTCAGAAATATGCATGAGCATATATATAATAAAAATTAGATAAAATAAAAATGTCTAACAAAAATCATGCTATATTCATATAAAATAAATCTTTGTAAATATAAAAATGTTTATGTCAAACTTTTGATGATTGAGTAAATAGAATTTTATTTTCAGACAACTACAAAAAATAAGGAAAATGTAGCATAATTTAAAAATATGTATGCCTTTGTGTATTAAAAGGGTGTAAAAAATATGTTTTCAGTAGAAAGTTCCAGTTGAACTCTCTGTCTTAATAATTATAGAAACATCTGGGACTAGGGGGATATTTTATTATTTGGATTTTAAATTTTTATTCTTAATGTTTTACTTGTTCTTTTTAGTTATACATGAAGTAGAATGTGTTTTGACATATTATACAAATATAAAATATAACTTCCTTTTCTTGTGGTTATACATGGTGTGAAGTTACACTGGTTAATTGAGGATATTTTAAAAGTGTGCTTATCAGAGATTTCTGGGCAATAATCTACTTTAAGAAAAAGAAGCTAGACACAGTGGTGCATGCTTGTAATCCCACCAACTTGGCAGGCTGAGGCAGAAGGATCACAATTTTGAAGCCAGACTGAGTAACTCAGGAGACCCTAACTTGAAATGAAAAATAAAAAGGACTAAGGATGTAGATCAGTGGTAGAGTGTCCCCTGGAATCATTACCTAGTAATGGAAGAGGAGTGGGAGGGAGACAAAAAAAATGATATTGGATATTTGAAACTTTCCTTTTTTTTCCTTTCCTTTTTTAGAAAACATTTTTTTTTTTAAATTTTGCTTCTAGAGTAATATTTGACATACTCCATGGATGCACATATAAAATAAAACTGTTACCCTTGCAAATCAATAACATTCCACATAGATCCAAATATGGCTTTGATGCATTTATAAGATAGTGATCAATAATTTACAATAATATTTAATGGTGAAAATTCATCAATGGTTAGCAGAATAAGAGCTGCATACAGAAAGAAAGGGAATAATATGGAAGATGTTACTTTGTAGTTTTAACAATATGCTGTCAACATGTGTGAACCTCATTCTGGTAATCCCTAGAAAGGGCTGGAAGAAATATTTTCAAAATAAAAGCTAGTAAATACCCAAGAAGGAGACTATAGCCGTTTCTTATTGCTCCTGTAAATAATTTTCACAAATTTTGTAATTTGAAACAATGCATGTTCATTGTCTTTGAGTTTGGGAGGTCAAAATCATAAATGGTTTTCACTAGGCTAAAATAAAAGTTTGAGCAGGCTGCATTCCTTCTGGAAGCCCTAAGGGAGAATCTGTCTTCTTGCCTTTTTGAGAAAGGCAACAGACTTCTTCATTCCCTAGCTCCTGGTACCCTCACTTCTTCAAAGCCAGTATTTATCTGTGAAGTATTCCTAAGGATACCATCTCTCTATTTTTGACTTATTTAAGAACTGTTGCAATTACATTGGGTCTACCTTGGAAATCCAGGATTAGTTGTTATTTTCTAAAATTAATTTCTTTCTGCCATGTGAAATAACATATTGACAAGTCCTGGGGTCAATTATTCTACCTATTATATACTGATTTCATAATATTTGATATGAACTCTACAAACTGGACTAAAATGAAGGTCTTCAGGGTTATTATCAAGGAGCAATTATTAACTGGGTTTTGAAAGAAGATTTTTTTTCTTTTTTCTCTTTTTTTCATTCCATTTCAGTTTTATTTCTGTTATATAAAATGTTGTTTCTATTGTTCTAGTAGCTGAAACAATAATATTGACAGGGGATTTGTTTTGCTCAATGGTTTAGGACTTTTCATATTTTTTTTAAGGAAGGAGGTACAGAAGAGGTTAAATGGCATCAATGTATATGGGTATGTTGCTCAGAAGAAGGTTTTGATATTTCCACAGACTTCAGGTGGGGAACTTAGGGAAAGGGTATGTTAAGGAGAATACTGTTGTGCATATATAATGTCATTAAAATATCCACCTCCTCAAAATCTTTAGCTGAATGCCTTCAATACTTTGAATATCATATTGTTATTCTTTGGATATAATCAAATGTTAATATTCAATAACGGAAAGAAGGATGATATCCATTGGGAATCCAGAGTAGTTGGGTTATGAGAGTCAATATTGCTTTCAAGCTTTTGATTCTAAGTGCTACCTAGGATGGTATTTATAATAACTTATTTTTCTTTCTTTTTGTTTGTTCTATGTACCTACTAATTAGTATGGTAATTCTTCAAGAATAAATCTCAGTGATGACTCCTTTGACCATACAGAAATTTCTGATTCATTGATTTCATACTCACTTGTGTGTCTGTGGTTTATTTCATATTTACTCATTTTCTAGAATTTATTTTTGTCTTTCAAAATTTGCATTTTGACAGCCCCTCGGTATACTACTATGTGCATATCTATTTCCAATGGATACCCATTCAGTGTTAGTCTCTGGTTCACACAGTAATAATAGATCTACCTGATAAAATTACCACAATTGTACTTGTTTGTATCAGGATATGTTATATGTATTGTTGGTTTATATCTATAACTTGAGAGGCTACTCATATATGTATATATATATATACTATTTCAAAATATGTGTAGACATTTTATTAGCAAATCAATAATAGGTAATATAAGCCAATAGTTGATTGGAGTTAAGAAAAAATGTAAGTATTTCTTACATATTTAGTATTTTTCCCTTCTCCTCATAGAATAAACCATAAGATATATACATATATAAAATACACATAATATATGTATATAAATATACATTATGATATGATTTCTCAATAGAATTTCATTAGTCTTATTTTCAGTTTAAATTGTTAAAAGGAATAGTACACCCTACTTTAATGATGTTATATTCCATAATCGTATTAATGGAACTATAGTTCTTTTAACAAAACATATTTACAGTCATAAATAAGAAATATTTGTCAAAATAGAAAAATGTATACAATATAGCACAAGACATAATTATTTAATTATTAATTTCTTCACATGCAGAAAATGAGTATGCCTTCTTATCTCTGAATTTCAAAAGAGCTTTTCATCTCACTGCACTATGAATAAGAGAAATCACTTAAACCATATAAATGTGTAAACTTATTGGAAAGAGAAGATTCTTATGTCAGAAAGGATAGCCTGCATGCTGGGCAGGTGAACATGTATGTTTGTTTAGGTATTCATTCTGCTATTAGAGCTCATAGATTCATACAAATAAGTTCTACTTATAAACATGGATTTCTAAAAGAAACACTCAAATAATGTTACAATGCCTTGAACCTTGTATAAAAAAGGTTTATAGTCTAGCTATTGTGAATTGAGCTGCTATAAACATTGATGTGGCTCCGTCACTATAGTATGCCGATTTTAAGTCCTTTGGGTATAAACCAAGGAGTGTGATAGCTGGGGTCAAATGGTGGTTCCATGTCTAATTTTCTGAGGAATCTCCATACTGCTTTCCATATGGTTGCACCAATTTGCAGTCTCACCAGCAAATTGGTGCAACCATATTCTCATCAACATTTATTATTGCCTATATTCTTGATGATTGCCATTCTGACAGGAGTGAGATGAAATAATAGAGTAGTTTTGATTTGTATTTCTCTAATTGCTAGAGATGCTGAACACTTTTTTATATATTTGTTGATCAATTATATTTCTTCTTTTGTGAAGTGTCTGTTCAGTTCCTCAGCCCATTTATTGATTGGGCTATTTGTTTTTTGGTGTTAAGTTTTTGAGTTCTTTATATATCCTAGAGATTAATGCTTTATTGGAGGTGCATGTGGTAAAGATTTTTTCCTAATCTATAGGCTCTCTGCTCATATTATTGTTTCATTTTTAATTTGAATCCATCCCACTTATTAATTCTTGATTTTACTTCTTGAGCTTTAGGAGTCTTGTTAAGGAAATCAGATCCTAGGCCAATATGGTGAAGATTTGGGCCTATTTTTTTTTGTTCTATTAGCCACAGGGTTTCTGTTCTAGTGCCTAAGTCTTTGATTCACTTTGATTTGAATTTTGTGCAGGGTGAGAGATAGAGGTTTAATTTCATTTCACTACATAAGGATTTCTAGTTTTGCCAGCACCATTTGTTGAATAGGCTATCTTTTCTCCAATGAATGTTTTTGGCACTCTTGTCTAGTATGAGATAAATATGATTCTGCAACATGTACACTCAGAAAAATGTGAAATTATATCCCATCTATGTATGATATACCAAAGTGCATAAGTACATTCTACTATCATGTATAACTAATTAAAACAAATAAAAAATTTTAAAAAGATATATGTATGTGTGTGTGTGTGTGTGTGTGTGTGTGTGTGTTTGTGATGTTGGAAAAGTTACTTCCCCACCAGAAGCCATAGTGTTTTATCTAGCATAGTATTTAAATTAACAACTATAAAATCAACAAAATAATTCATGGGAATCTTTACTTATGCCTTTTTGTGCCAGGTTGCTTTGTATGATACTCTGTTGCAAAGGCAGCAATTTAACCCAAACCTGGTCCCTAAAAATGGAGATCAGGAAGATTTCTTCAATAACAGAGTTCTGGGATATACTTAACAATTGTTTCATATATTGATTTCATTTTTAGGAAAACATGGATTGTTGTTATTCATATCCAGGAATATGAAAGACAATGAGTCATAATTATTAAAAAAAAATACTGTGTGTAATTCTTAAGACATTGACTTGCTCATCAACCCATTATCCCTTTCTTTCCCCTTTGAAACTATCTTTTCAATTTTAATAATTGATTTCAGAGCAGTAACAATTAAAAAGAATAAAGCAAACTGATAAGCCATTGGCAAAAATCGTTTAATAATATGCATTTTGTGTTCGTTTAACATTCAGTGTGTCTGCATGTTTCTCCTCTCCTGATGCGTAAAACAAGGGTTTTCCATAATCTAAGCTGCACACTTGCTTGGTGATTAGAGTCTGTGAAAAAGAGGTTCAGATAAACATTGAAAAATATCATAGTCAAAGCCAAGCATCATACATTAACATTTGTGTTATGTTTTACTAGTTAAATAATTATGCCAAAAGAAATTGAAATTGCTTTTTGTTTGGAAATTATACTTATCTAAGGATTTTTATTTAGAACCAAATGAAAGAGAAAGAGAAAAGTGAGAATGAATCCTTGCAAACCTAAATAGTACAGAAAAAAAAAATGTTACTCAGAATTAAATTTTGACTATGTGCCTAAAAGATGAATTTCCAGCCTAATATGAAGGTATTATTTGCTGTTTTCTATTGAAGTCCACAGTAGCAGAATCATTAAAGATTCACACAGTAGTCTACTATGTGGTGCTAGGCATGCACCCAGTGGGTGTTCAATATGTTCTAATTATTGCTGCTGTTTCAGTACTCCAAAACAGCCTTGGAACATTGCATAATCAATAGAAGAAGAATATGAATTACATTAGTGGATATATATATATATATATATATATATATATTTTTTTTTTTTTTTTTTTTTATTATCTTGGGGTAAAGATAGTAAGGAGTAAATAGAACGGATCCCACAGGCTCAGCATCGGTGAAAGAGTCACCAGGACAGCATTGAAACCGCTGTTGACCGGTGACGAGTTCTTGCTTCCCCAATGTTGAAGAATAACACCAAAGAAGCACGCCAACGCCGAGGCAAGGTCAGAATAGAAATCAGAAGTTTATTAAAGGACAGCAGAAAAGACTTCTCCCGGAGGAAGAAGGGGACCCAAGAGGTGGAATCCGTGGAAGGGCTGTTCTTTCCCCTTTTTATAGTTCTTTCAGTGATGGAATGTAGGTTGGAGGCCTACAGGTGGGCTTAATTATCACCTTTTGGGATGGGCTATCTCCAAGTCTGTTGGGGCTGTTTCCTGGGCTCCATTAACATTTCTTTGAGGTGGACTTTGGCCTAGGGCCTTTTCAGGCCTTCATTAACATTCCATGAGTTGTCCTGCGTTTTCCCTGAGTCATTCCCAGCATGGCCTCCATTTTCGATTTCACTTGATATTAGACCCGATTTACCTAACTACACTGACTGCCTAACTTTAAATCTGGCTTCAGCATGAACAAGAACATCTACACCAGGGTCCAGGCATTATTATAACCATTTCCTGTCCAGCTCTGTCTATATATATATATATATATATAATCCCATCTTCAGGGGATTATAGGCACATTCAAGCTCCTGTCCTGTTCTGTTTTTCTCTGATAACTCACAGGATAGTTAAAATCAAAACAAACATGAAAGTTAAAAAAAAAAAAAAATAGATTAAAGAAAAAGGGAAAAATGAAGGAAGGAAGGGAACTGGGAACATTGTTTTGAAATTTTCTTCAGGGAAATGGACACTATGGCCCTAGGTTAGAGACAATGATTCTCCATTACTGTGGTGATTGTTTGCATTCTTGGCTCCAACAGTGACAATTGAGAAAAGCAAAACTGCCTGTAGATATTTCCAAATATAACCAGGCAGATGATATCTCTCAGCTTTAGAACCACTATAGGACTTTGTATCTTATGGAGCACTTGTTATATTAAAAACATAACAAGGATATAATGCACACTGCACTTTAGTATTCAACTTGGGCTATAAGATTATCCAGAGAGTTTTTGAAATTTCCAATGTGCAGGCAAGGACTCAGTTCAATTATATCAAAGTGTGTAGAGTTAGGACCCACAAATTGTTTTTAAAGTTCCTCTTCTCCAAGCTTGTTTTTTGAATATTGTAAGCCACTTTCAACTGCCCTCTAGCCAGAAACTTTTAAAACTGTTGTTTTCACTTAATAACCAAGACAAAACTATAGCTGCCTCCTGTCCAAGTGTCTGGAACTAGAATTTTTGATACCGCAGATTATCAATGACAAGTCCTGCTTCCCCATATGTTGAAGTTTGAACATTAGAGAAGCACGCAGAAGCAAGCATATAAAGCAGGGTTTATTTAAAAAGGGGTAACAGACTTCTCCTGGGAGGGAGAAGGGGCCATAGCTGGTATCTGGTATCCCCTGAAGCAAGGTGTTCTGCCCTTTGTCCAGGGTTCCTAGGCTTCCTTTGTTCTCCTGCCTTTTCCCCTTATCTTTCTCCTTCCTGCTTATAAGACTAGGCCCAGGAATGCTAGGTGGGGTGGCCAAAATGTGGGAAACACCTGGGCTGAAGGGGAAAGGGCAGGATGGAGTAGTGGAGGACACATTAACAACCTTATAGCTCCCTGTAGAGAGGGGAAATTCCTGGGACAGATTACCTTGGCAACAGGTTGGAGCAGGGGCAGGTTCTTGGAAAGGGGGGAGGAAGGGCTCTGAAGGAAATAACATTTCAATCCCTCAGGGGATAGTCTCCAACTTGCCAGACTCACTTAAAATTGGCCTCCTTGATCCGACCTGACTGGATTTACCTATCCTACACTGACTGTCTAAATCTAGCTTCGTTTTCATATGAGAAATAGAAGCTGTTACCCTTCGATGTATTATGAAGAGTAGTATTATGCCATCTTACATACATAGAATCTCAATTATCAGTGCCACTCTCCAAAATGTAAATTATTCCAATATATATATATATAATTTTTTTAAAATGAGGAGACTGAGGTTTTGATAATAGACTCAAAGAAAGGTTCCAGGTACAAACCTGACACTACTCATCTCCTTCTCTTCCAGAACATGAAGTGACATTAAAAAGGAGCATTTTCATGGGATTGACTCCAGCATGGTCTGCGACCAGAGCCAGTCTAGGGAGACCATTTCCTTAAAGAGAAAGGGAAGTGGAGGAGGAAGCCAGTCAAAACCAAGGCATGCTTTTGGATCAACAATGCTAATGTTTAAACTTGGGTCTGCACAGGGAGGTCAAGACCTAGCAGACACTAAAACATAAAATAATGGAACATGAATATGAACTCTAAGGTTCATGAAAATGGTAATGAATGTAGGGGATAAGATAATATGGGCATAATAGTGCGATTTTAATTTTTTAGCACTTTCTTTTAGGGTCAGTGTTTTTGATATGCAAACTCAGTTCAAAACAGATATAATCCCAAAATAAAAATAATATCTTGAAGTTTCTAATTCTTATCTCAAAATGACAGAGACATATATACTATGTACATGTAATGACTGAAGCAGTCAAAATAGACAATGAGGGAATGAATCATCATTAAAATAAAGTCCATGAGGAGAGTAATTTTAAATACTGTAAATATATATTTAATTTCCATACATTTTAGTAAAGCAAAGGGGAAATGAAGAGCAGAGAGATGAGAAATAAAGAATCATAACATTCATCCATATACAATAAAGAGAAAATTCCACAGAAAACTTTTAATTAAGTCACTGTGGAATATTACCTTACAACACAAAATGTGTTCTGCTTCTTTGTTAATTATAATAGAAAACTTAATGCCATATTTTATTTTTTGAGTTATATGTGTTCTAGATTTAAAGGCTGCTTTATTTTTTCTAGAATGCACATAATGATTATAATATACCTCCACAATGCTACATATTCATATAAATCTGTTTTAAAATCATGAACTTTAGCACAAAAAAATGATTAAAAATTAAAATTGTTGGTATTTTCCAAAGCATAAGTCAAGAAAATATTATTTCACTGTTTAGTTCTTATTTCCTTGTTTTATTTTCTAAAAGTTACTAGGGAATGCTATAAATAAAATGTAAAGAGAAATTATGAATTTTATGTAAAAAGAAGCATTTGTATAGCATTTTTTTATCATGTTAGAGAAGAGTTGAAATGACTAAGAGTTTAAATTTCTAGTTACATGAATATTTTGCTTAACTTAAAATATTTTCAAATATTTTAAGCAACAAATTCTAAACATCTACAAGACAGTAGTTTGGAAAATAAATGACCTACAAAGACCAGCTACTGGGCTGGTAATCAAATCTGTAATATCGTGTCTTGAAAGGGAATCATGGGGCTGCATACTAAATACCTGACATTATTTTTCCTACTCCCAAAGAGAATATGACTTTCCCCTGCAAAACATTTAAATTGTAGTTTGTATCCAATGCTCTCAGACTCTCAAATTGTTTAAGACTTTAAAATTTAATCAAGGGATTTCTTAATGGAAGCAAGGAAGAGCAACATCAGAAATACATTTGACAAAAGGGTAACAAATTTCTACTTAATTATTTACAATGGCCATATACAGCTACACAGAGACAGAAAAGTAGTCAGACTCCTGTGCGTCAAACTCAGCCGTCTGAAAGAACAAGGGCATCAATTCGTCCTCACACCATGCAAACAGTTTTCAAGATTGCATCTTGTTGATCTTGATGAAATTACAAGACTAGGATCTGAAGCTGCGTGCTGGTAATTTATGGCCACAAGTCACTCTGAATTGAACGTTTTCAGGGTACTGAGAGCTTACTTGTCATTTACATGCATCTCATTTTGTCAACTGAAACATGTTTTTCATCATTGTTAAAAGCCACCACTGTTTTTCACTTTCTTTCTCTGAGCCTGTCTCTCTGCATCTCTCTTTCTAGAATAAAGCAGACATGCTTTCCACTGAGCCCAATATTATAAAAAATATCAACATGAAATGATAGAATAAAACAGTTTACCCTACTGAATTTAGGTCAGAGATTTTCTTTTCTTCTTCTTTTTTTTTTTTTTTTTTTGCCATTTACTGAGCTAGAATTATGGTGTAATCAAACATTTCAGTTGTTTTGTTCATAGAAAAAAATATTTATCTATCATAGTTTGTATTATTCATGTGTTTATTTCCTCCCACAAATAATTGTCCTGGTTTTGTATTTATTTTCTCCCACAAATAATTATCCAGCTTCTCTGTTGCTTAGAAATATATACACTTTCAGAACAATATCTGCCATTCTTGAAACTTTTACTTTATATTTATTAGACTTGATATTTTTAACTTTCAAATTGCAATATAAATTAAATTCTAAAAATGTTTCATTGGGGTATTTTTCTTCAAGGAATGCCAGTGTAAATAAATTTAAAGATCTCTGAAAATTTCTGTTTCTTGAAGAAGTGTTATCAATTTAACTTTTACAATTAAGAGGCAAAATATTAAGTAAATACTAACTGGGCATGGTGATGCACATCTGTAATCTTGGCTACCTCAGGAGGCTAAAGCTGGAGATGTTGAGTCCTAACCAACCTGTGCAACTTCATGAGACTCTGTCTCAAAAAAAATTTTTTTTAAATGAGTAAATCATACATATATTTATGAGTTATAGGCTTTAATTGGATAAGTTAAACTCTCTGACTACCCTAGGTTCTAAAAATTTACATAAAACCAAATGCTTATCAGGCTTGAAATGCTTCAAATATCTTAATTCTTGCTTTATTTTTCAGTATATCCAAGAACTAACACTGGAAAAATTTGTGTCAAATTAAAAGAAAGATGATTCATTAAGATAATTTAGTGATATATACAATATAAACATGCTATTAGATTTTGTTAGAAAAACTGCGTAGAAACATTTGTGTGTTTTTCAAAAATGTCTGAAAGTTGGAAAATCATTGTCTAGAGTCAGAGGAATCATATAAATCATAATATTCCATGTAACAGGCAATCCCTTTACCACATCCTACACAAGAAGTCACTGAGTCATTGAGACACCAAACATGAAAAGATAACTCACATCCAAATCCCAAAGCTTTTATTGCATATTATGTATCTCATTTGTGTCTTTTACTGAAGCAAAAGAAACATGATTTCCTAGGATCTCCCTCTCTCTTGATTATGATGAAAATAAATATGAACTAGAAATCACATTTCCTACATTTAATTAACATATTTTATAATTGATCTCTGTTCACTGTAAAGTTTTATTCCTGATTTAGCATCCTATGTACAAAGAACATATAAATAATAATCACTTTTTAAAATTATGCTATTTGAAACAGAATTATTTTAGAATGCTGTACTTCTCTTTGCCACATCAAACATTCCCCAACATTTCTTCTCTTTTGTTTTAAGGATTTACTAACAATAGCAAATTTGTGAGAGAATTTCTTTAGGATGATTGATAAACAAATTATGATATATTTTTGTTTAACTCCATGAGAACCCTTAGGCTTGTGTTTTCCAAGGAACCCTCAAGAATTCTCATGAGTGGTAGTAATAAATACAAAAATACATACTTGCCAAGAAATGATAGTGAAAGAAATAACATTTTATATTTCAAGGACTGATCAGATTCTGAAATATGATCTAATGAGTAAGATAAGATGTTGCTAGCCTTCCCTGAGATAATCTGGAAGACATGAAACTACAAGGTCAGAGAGAAAGAACTTTATTACTGTATTATTCACTAAGGAGCAGGCAGCATATCATTCTCTATTCCCCCCAAGTTGTATAAAGAATAAGCAGGGCTCAGGTGAATTGCACACGCAAAATTTATGTCACGGGTAAAGAAGTTGGAACTCAGGAAACCCTAATCTTTTTTAAAGTGGCTACTAACAAAATGGTCCACACTTTTCTTGGAGGGAGATATTATCACTTCTAAACTGGTCAACAAACAAATTTGTATTCTGTTCTGAAGAAAGACACAATTGCTATCATCCAAGGCTGTCTGTTAATACAAACATCCTATAATTTTAATAGAGAATAAAAATTTGATACTACTGAGGAAATGAAATAGCATGAAGAATTATCTCCCAACATTAATATGTGACATTGCACTTCACTATAACTGTAGGATTTTTAAAATAGTAGAAATAGATTGGGCAAATCTATTATAAGGATCCAAAGAAAGACAAACACCTAACATATATTTGTCATCTAAAGTTTGTTAAAACTTTTTATTGAACTTACCTGAATTTTTTTGGTTATAATTTGTAATTCTCTTTATTTAAGAACACTCTTGATACATTAGCGGGATCACTAAAACTGTTAGATAATTTTTAAAAATTGAAACATGCATCCATTTTGCATGACATTCAGCCTAGTTATAGTTAAATCTGACCAATTTTAGTAATTAATAGTTTTTGTTTTCAAATGTTATGTCCTTTTCTCTTTCTCATTCTCTGATTGATTGTAGTAAATTGCTTATGACCATCAAAATCCATCTAAATATTTCTCTCCTTTCTTCTGTATCTTAGGAATACAAGCTATAACATGTATTTCACATCCCTGTTCTTATATCTATGTGCAACCAGTAGGCACAAAATGGGGAAAATATCTTTACTCCCATGCAAGTTGAACCACACAAAAATCTATAGATTCATACTGCCTGGAAAGTCAAAGTTTTTCAGAGATTTCATGGAAAAAGCACTTTAACTTAATTCTTTGCAATCAAGGTTTATTTTAAAAGTCAGTGTGGGCATCATTAAAAAAAAAATCCACAAGTTGAGAAAATATGTTTTGCATTTTTTTTTCAATTGCACATAAAAGGGAATAATTGACATAAAAAATGTTAATTACTCATAATAAACTACCTTGTAGAAAAACGGACAAAAGTTATAAATAAATGAATCAGAAGATAATACAATGGTCAAGAAATATTTGAGACTAGGATCAACTTTAGATGACAAAAATACATAATTATACTGAAATAATATTCCATAGCACTAACTCGGTAAAAATTTGAATGTATAAAAATATAAAATCCTGCATGTTTGTAGTGCTCAGGAACTCTGAGTATTTAAAATTGGTGTAATTACTTTGGAAAATAATTGAATGACATAAAGAATAAGTAATTCAAAACTCTTATAAATTTGTCCCAGGAAACAACATAAAGAGCACTTCAGCAATATTGCTTTTAAATACATGTAAGTGGAAACAATCTAGAGTCCACCATAAGAATAATCAAGGGCTGGGGTTGTGGTTCAGTGGTAGAGCACTCACCTAGCACATATGAGGCTCTTGGTTTGATCCTCAGTATCACATAAAAATAAATAAAATAAGGGTATTGTGTCCAGCCACAACTAAAAAATAAATATTAAAAAAGAATGATCAAATACATTTCCATAGAATGAATACTGTTTAGAGAAAAAAATGACTGCATTATAGCAATGAGTATCAAAATTGTACAAATTGAAAATAAAACATGAAATTACCTTTAGAAGACAAAGATAAATACTGCAATTGTAAAAATACATGAATATAATACGTGTGTTACAACAAAAATAAAAGAACTATAAAACAAACCTATTTGGAGATTGTGTGTGTGCGTTTTTTCCCTCTCTCTCTGTGACAAAAAGATAGCATGGTAAAAAAAAATTCACTAAAGTAATGAGATCATTTCCTATCTATAAATGAATCGTGTGTTCACAGATTTTAATTTAATTATTTAATATTATGCCTCATAATTTACACATTTATAAAACACTGTATATATACCAACTATTTCACAATAGGTGGGGGAAAAATCAGCTTGAATATGTAAAAATGCCAAATGAATGGTAGATATCTGAACACACAAGCAAACACACACACACACACACACACACACACACACACACACACAAGGAAGGAAGAAAAGGGAGAGAGATTTTAAGAATTTTTTTGGTTTGAGTTTTTTTATTGATCATTTGTGTATTGTAAAATACCAATTTTGAATGCAAATATACTTGCATTGAATGTGTATTGGAATTTTTTGAATGATACCATTCATATTTCATATCTCTTACATGCACAAATATTTTATTCTTATCAGAAGTATGAAAGCACTATCCAAAAGGATCTCAGTAGCTTCTCTTTCTTTTTTTAGTGGCACATAAAACTATGTATTTATGGGGTATCCCATCATGTTTCAATACATTTATACATTATGGAGTGTTCCTATCAGTTTAAGAATATCCATCTCCCAGAATATTTAACTATTATTTTGTAGTGAAAACATTCAAAAAATTTCTTCTAGTTCTTAGAAATATAAAGTATATTATAATTTTCATCTTTGATACTAAAATTTTACATTTGAATAACAATATCTTGACATATTGGGAACGTCATTCTTGCAAAAATTAAGATTTCTGTTATTATTCAAATAATATTATCTCTTATGATCACATGACAATCTTTAAAGCAATTATGAGAGCTGGCTGGGTTGCTGCAATTCATTCTCCTATGTGGTTTGCCTGTGTTATTGTATATTTATTTGCTAAAAATAACTTGCCATTTGGGGTACATCACATCTTTTCTTTAACATCGGATAGAAGTTTTGTAATACTCATTTTTCTCTAACATATCTCTATGCTCTGTTAGTTTTTAACAAGAAGTGAGAGAATGAGTATAGACCTTTGGTTTCAAAATGCGTTCTATAAGAAGACAAGTACTATAAGTGTAGATCCATATCTGTTAAAAAATTGGTTTACAAAGAATCAAGTTTTCTGAGTAAATCTGCAATAGTGTTGACACTATTGTGTAATACATCTGTTTTATAGACTAATTAATTATTAATCATTGAATTTTAAAATGAGACTCTTGCAAAATTCCATTAATATTTCATGATACTTTGCTGAATTTCATGGTGTCTAATACATGTGTTTATTTATTTGGAATCTATTGATGATGGTTTAAAAACACTCCCTTTATGAGTAATGTCCTTATGGTCTATTAATATTATGTATCATTGGATTAGAGATTTGGGGGTCTCAGCTCTTCATGTCAGTGACAATTTTATAATGTATGGAATTTTACAAACCATCATTAGACTTTCTTAAAACTACAGAGAATACAGAAATCTTAATTTTTGCAAGAATGACATTCCCAATATCAGTAAATAATTTAATTTAAACACATAGAATCATCATTTTGATTTACTCATCCATCTCCAGATCTTACAATAGGATAAAAACCTAGATTTCTCTGATTATCTCCTTAAAAGTATTTTACAATCGAAATTTGAGGCTATCTCCTAAATTTTAGGTTAATGTTATACTTAGATGCCTTTGTTTAGGATAAAATTATTTTTATTTGTCAAAAATTTATTTAAAGAACCTCACTATGAAAATAAAATTTTTCCTGGTAATAAAACTTGCAACATTTGTAACTGCAAAATAAAATATATGTATATACTTATTTATTACTTATTCATTACATAGTGAAATTAAATTTTTTCTGGTGTTTTTTATTCAGAATTACAAAAACAAGAAATATAATTTTAATTTAGAAGAACAATCACTATTTTTTTCCTTATTTTTATTTAGTGAGTGATTTTCTCCAGTACAATAAGCAGAAGATTTGGTGCAAAAAAAAAGATGTCATGATTTTCCTTCTTAAAATTTTTGTGTGTGTAAATACCTTTAAATTTTATATTTATGGCCACATATGTATTTGTGCATGTATATGTACATATGGGCTTATATATGATATATATACCTGTTGGTACAGAGCTATAGAGATACAGAGATACATAGATGATAAGTATAAATATGTTGGTAGATGGAAAATTTGACTTATGACTAAAATAATCTAAAACAGGAATTTTTGAGATCAACTATTATAGCACAAAGAAAAGAAAATTCTTATAATTAAAGTACAAACTTACCCCAGGACTTTCTTTTCTAATTATTTACCAAAAGCTCTCTACAACTGTTCTTGCTGTTTTGAACAGAATGCCTAAACCATTTGTTCCTTTTTTTTTTTTCCTTCAAGTTTTAGCTCCAGCAATACTTCTACCTACAAACATTTGTCTGATCTTCTTAAGAGGAGAAAGTGATGCCCTAATTCTTAAAAAAACATTTTTGGACCTCAATTTACAATATTTACTTGGCTACCACCATGCTATGTTTATTTTTTTATTTTTCAAACTTCAGTTTCAAAACTTGTTAAATAATGTGTCCCTTTTATGGGACACAAAGTCCCTTGGGGGCAAGGTTCTATTCATTTTCTATTACTAAATTGATAATAGGACTTAAAGATCATACCTTTCAACTGCCATCTACCAAAAATTACAATGAAGCGAAATATACACAACAACAACAAAAAAAGCAATATAAGATTAATTGAAATGTTATAGATTATATAAGTGGAATTATTTTTATGTATTTATATAAATTATGAGTTTATATATTTATCATTCACACATTTATATAAAAATAAGGCATCAAAATTTTCTCAAGTGTTGGCTAAAAATGCAGATTTCTAGGTCTTACAGACCTAAGAAAGCAAAATGTATGATCCTTGGGACTCTGAATTCTATAATTTTAAATAGCTCTCAAGTTGATTCTTAGGTATAATATGAGAATAAATTCTTACTATATGATATAAGGAAAATAAAATTTTGTTTTTGTTTTCTGTTGATTTTCAAAAACGCTATTAATGTAGATTAGTGGGAGGGAGAAGGGAAATTGCATGGAAATGGAAGGAGACCCTCAGGGTTATACAAAATTACATACAAGAGGTAACGAGGGGAAAGGGAAAAATAATACAAGGGGGAGATATGAACTGCAGTAGAGTGGGTAGAGAGAGAAGAGGGGAGGGGAGGGGAGGGGAGGGGGGTAGTAACGGATAGGAAAGGCAGCAGAATACAACAGACCCTAGTATGGCAATATATAAATCAATGGAAGTGTAACTGATGTGATTCTGCAATTTGTAAATGGAGTAAAAATGGGAGTTAATAACCCACTTGAATCAAAGTGTGAAATATGATATATCAAGAACTATGTAATGTTTTGAACAACCAACAATAAAAAAAAATTAAAAAAAAAAAAAAAAGAGACTGATTGACATATGAGGCAAAAACTCATTTTGGTTTCAATAATGAACAGAGTTCAATTATAGCTTCCTCAGTCAGAGATTTTTAATAGTTTCAAAACAAAAAGAAAAATGTTCAAATGAACCATTTTGTTTAAATTACATCTCTGTTAGCAAAATTACTGGAGGAGAGTTAAAGGTTTGTGTAATAGTTATTTTTCTATATCACACATATAAATATATATATATAAGTATAAATAACAGTAATCAAAAGATACGTGATGTAGCCAAAAATCTTTGAAACTTAAAATATAATATGTGAAATATAAACTCTCTTAGCCATAATTACTAAAATTATTATACCCAATCCACGTTCCTAAATGTAATTACAGCTGTATACTGCATTATGGCATTTCAATCAATGATAAACCACATATTACAGGGGTCTCATAGATTAGTCTAGTGATGTTTTAGCTGCCTTAATTTATTTAAGTACACCATATAATACTTGTAAAATAATCAAGTTGCATAAACACCTTTCTTAAAATGTTTCCTAAAATGTGGTTCTTTCATTAATTATTATACAATTAATGAAATAAGATAATATAAATATACCTCAGATATTAGCTTTCTCTTGTCAGGAAAATATATGACTTGCAAATGGGTTTGTATTTCTGTATGGATGAACACACACAAAGTCACATTCATAATTTCTTTTTCTTAAGTGCCATATGGTCTATTTTTAAATGTTTTGTCATCCAGATTGTATAGACTTTTACTATTGATTTGGCTTATCTAATTCATTTTCAGAAGTGAAATGAGATTTCTGATTAACTTGACTCGTTCTTAAATGTATAGATTAAATGCCCCTTAATGTGTCTGCTCACATCTGGTACTCCAGATGTTTGCTGTAATAATCATGTGAAAACCAACACAGTATTTTCAGGGACATGAAAAACAGTTAAAAATATGAAGGTACAATTGTGTTTCTTTTTGCATATTATTTCCCAGAAATTGTGTATTCTATAGAGTACTACCCAAATCCAATTCACCAAAAAGCTAAATACTCCTAATCCAGCCTTAAGTAAATAGCACAAAATGTGTTTACCATTTGAGATTTCTCTGAGTGCAGAAATATTACTGACAGAATATCGTTATAAAGGAAGCATCTTGAAATGTTTTACTTATCATGATTTCTTCCTGTTTAAATCAGAACTGAGTTTGATGGGTATAGTGCAGTTTGAGCCATATGACCATCACCAGAGGCTATGTAGCCACACAGAAGCAGCCTGCAAGGCAAGATTCCAGTTGCAGGTATTAAGAGTGAAACTGGTAATAGGTAGATGTTACTTCAAGGGTGGTTGGCATCAGACAATAGGTAGGGAGACACTGAAGCACTGGAGCATCATGTGTGTTGCTGTGTGTCAGTTTGATGTATTTGCATGCAGGTGTGAGGGTACTCCTTTGTATTACAGAAAAATAAACAGCTGAAGCACAGAAGTTTTTCTTCAACTCACCTGAATTAATACTTGAATTTCACAATATGAATGCTGGCAAGCATTTCTGAGTTTGTAGCTCTATACAGGGAGAATTCAGTTGAAAATCACTAATTATATAGTTATTTTTATTCAATAATGGTGTTTTGTACAAAGCCAAACTAGAGACAATTGTTAATTTAAGTATTTCAATTCCAGTATTTTGACAGACTAAAATGATGGGCATAAACAAGTAAGAAAAATGAATAATGAATAATGAGTAATTAAGATATCATTTATGAGTTAAAAAATTCAGGATGGTAAATACAGAATGGGGAAGACATAAATGAACAAAGAGATCTATGGAAATAATTGCATCCCAATGTGAGCTGGTGCTTACTTGGTGCTTCAAAATCTAATCAAATTAAAATATTAAAAGCATTGTTTTAGGCCAAATGGAGCAATATTATATCATGTTTGAGATATCTTTTGTTCAATTCTGGACTTCTATGTTTCAAAGAACATTGGCCAACAATTATTTAATGAAGAGAACAGCCATTTCAATTTACTTTAACATCTATCAGCATGTTAGTAATTTGCCAAGCTTAGGTATCATGGAGGGTTTATAAATCATTTTGTAAGGCACATAATTTGTAGAATTATGGTAGTGGTGAAGAAAACTTTGTATGAGGAGGAATGAAGTTGGAAGAAACATATTGCATTTTAATACTTTGCATGTATGAACGACTTCCTAGAATAAAGTCATTCTTAGAATATATTCAGTATGCATTTAACTGCATAGAAAAATAACTGAATGGACTATATTGCAAGGTAATAATTTTCTTATTAATCTACATATTCAAGCAGAGGATTGGTGACATATTTCTGCACTCTGTAAAAAAATGATAGGGCTATATTTTACATTTCATGAAACATTAGCAGTTCAAAATTTTGTTTTATGGCTTGTGTAGAAATAGAACCTAAGGAGCCTGCCTCTCTTTCTTGCCAATACACTTTGACTTATCTGTATGATATTGACCAGGTTGCCTCATCTCCTTCAGCAGTAGATAATGCATTATAGCCACTTTATATTAGAAAAAAATGGGCTGTGAAATGTTGTTCCAACTGTGTGTCCAGAAGAAGAGCAATGCAATAACTTTCCTTTTCCAAAAGGATCATGAGGTTATGAAAAAATAATTTACTACTTAGAAAAAAATTATGGTTTTACTATTTCTGATGTCCTTACTCATAACTTTATTTTACTATTTTATTTATATTATAAAAATCATTTATATTTTAACCCTTATGTCATAAGAGGGCAATTTGGGATAAAAATTTTAATAAAAAATATCCAGTTTGCTTATCAATTGGCTTTGAGAAATATGCACATAAAATATTACTAGTTAAGAATATACTCATTTCATTTTGAATAATATAAGGGATCATTATGTGCTAGTTGTGATTCTTAAAATACCATATACTTTTTTTTTCTCATTTAAGTAGTTTTTAACTACATAATACAATAGCTCTTTGATAAGAAATGAGAAAAGAGTACATTCTTTGATAAGAAATGAGAGAAGAGTACATTCTTTCATAAAGAATACACTAAATTATTTGATCATTGTTTATAATCTAAGCAGTGCGTAAGGTAATACAGCATTTCAAAATGAATGTAAGAAAGTTCTTGGAACTGGTAGCTTTATATTTTCCCAATATATGGTGTATATTTTCCCAATATATGGTGTTTATTTCTACAAAGTCATGTTTACCTTAGGATTTCTTTGATCATGACCAGGGTAGATAACTTTTACACTAATCTTCAAATTTTTTATTATTGCATTATAATCATATGTAATAGTGGGCTCTGTTGTTACATATTTGTACAGGCACATAACCTAATTTGGGACAAGAAGGGAATTCAGTGAGAATGCTGACCAGGGTGTGAGAACATAGGCTGGGAGGGTAACTGCATCAGTGATGCAGACGACTATACCATCCCTTGGGTACCACCTGATTCTGACTCCCACAGCCCAGCATCCCCTTTCTTCTGCCTCTCATCTGAGTCAAATTCACTAATTTCCCTATGGTTTCTGAGAACTATCTAGCATCTTTCCAAAATGTATGTATTTTGTGCCTAAAAGAGTCAGAGTCAGAGTTTGGTTTTGGTACTTACAAAGACCTTAGTGTGTGATATACTTAATTCACTAGGAGTTTGTTTTGATATGTAAAAGAACTACAGTAATATAATTGACACTTTCTTTTTAGAATTGAACATGTGGATGATAGTTTAATCCTACATCCTCTTCTTCCTAGAATATTCTCCTTCTTTTCTATTGCTCTGATCTTTTGGTCATCTTAATATGTTAATACTCTCTCTCGGAGGTCTGCTCTGTCTTATGTGATATCTTACCCGAACAGCCTTAGTCATAGTCACTCCATCATTCCTTTTAGAGCTCAGATCTTTACCAGAACTTAAATTATATTATGGTAATCACTGTCCTAGAAAGAGCCATTTAGAAGTGACACGTATCACAATAAGAGAGCTGATACATTAGTATTGTATACTTTAGTGTCTTACAGTTGCATTTTTCACTGAAATACAGTGTTTCATACCATTCATTATGTATAATGGAATTGATGGTGTATTTCTCAGGACTGATTTATTTAGTCCAGTTTATAAGAATTGATTCATTTTGGAACATTTGACAAAATAGTTGGTACCCAAATAAGGCTGTATACAGAAAACATAAACACATTATTAAATGAAGAATGAACTGAAAGATCACAAGTTCTCAAAGATGATGTGCACAGCAAGAGAACTAAATTGCATAAAAATCAAGTCACTACTCTAAAATACACGGTGCAATAAAAACTTGAGAGAAAAATGTAAGATGATCTCAATTTCTCAGGCATTGCCATGAGTATAGATACACATCCTGCTGTTATGTGAACAATTACTGTGCCTGGAGGGAACTGAATGGATGCTGGTAGCTATTGGTAGATGGAATAAAGGCCTAAGATCTTTCTTTTATCCTGAAGTTCATGTGCCATATGCTATAAACTAATACCTTAAATCATCATAATGAAGAAGATAACACATTTTACCACTGCTTGCTTACATTGTAAAAACACCATTATATAAATTGCCTGTAATTCTTTGAATGTTTTTGTTCTTGCAAAACTTTTAAAAATTAGAACATAGTAATAGGAAGTAGTTCAGTAGTTTAGCTCAATAAAGAGTGTAAGGTACACTGAATTTTGACATACATATTATTTCCTCCTTTTTTTTTCCTTGAAAGTTTTAAGCCATACTATGGTATAATTGTGTTTAATATTTCATTCTCTATGTCTTTTTAATAAAGTATAATAGTGCATAGCAAGTAAATATAGAAGTATTACATTGAAAAATATTGTTTACATTAGGAGAATCATTCTTCTGAATGTTTAAGTTGTAAAATTTTGACTTCTGGTTAACTGTTATTACTGTGTTTCTATTATAAAAAATCAACAAAATAAATGGCATTTTTAGGGTGTTTAGTGAAGGGCCCAATAAAAACTTGACAATGGGGTGAGAACTAATGTACAGAATGCTTAGAAAATAAAAAGTCTACAGGACAAAATATCTTTAGATCTGACAAATCAAATGAAACTGTATTTGTGGGGTGGAAACTGGTAGATGGAATGAATACCTAAGCTCATTCTTCTATCATGAGACACCTCACATGCCATATGCTACAACCCAAAACATCAAATCAGCAAATTTGGCCAATTACTCATGGTAGAAACTTTACATCACTGAAAAGGAAAATGGGCAGACCCAGGTGAGATCACCTGGAGGGATAAATAGTGATGTGCATGTGATGAGTTATCCTAAAGCCTCTCATAATCAAATAGGCCAGTTATCACTAAGTTCTACATTTCACTATGCATGGTACAACTTGCAAAATGAGTATAGGACGTAGTCTTTCTTGTCAAAGAGCTTAAAATTCAAGCCAGGTACCAATTTCTGCAGAGTTAAAATATGAAAAATAAAAACTTAAGAGAATAACAAGATATAATTTAAATGAACTGGGTCAAATTTCTGTAATACTCCTAAAAAGTTGAAGGTTTCCTGCAAAAGGTAGAGTTTAATGTAGTTCATGAAAGATGGAAAGGATAAAGTTGAAGAATGGGGGAGTATCAGAAAAAAAAATGCCATGAAAAGAGAAGCCAGAAACAGTGAAGCCATTACATTAAATGAACATGCTTTATTTTAGGGGAAAGGAGGAGGATAGCCTAATGAAATGTCAAAGAATAATTTGATAAATGTTTGGTAAGAAGGAGAGGATAGCTCATGAAAAATATTTAAAAAGTACAGATCTTTGTACTTACTACATAAAAAGGAAATACTGAAGAAAACACAAAAATTTTATTCAAAGCTAATACATATTAATGCAATTCCCAGCTAATGCCTGGCTGATGTGCAGGATGTAATCTAGCTAAAATAATTTCCTCTGCTTTATAGTTTTCAAGTAAGAAAAAAATCTCCAGCAGTTATATCATCTGGAATTTCCCAGATAGTATTAATATTATATTGGCAATGTATTCTAGGTGTATCAACTAGTATCAATGTCTGTTTATTTTTTTCATTGTAAAATGCTTTCTATTTGCTTAGAGTTTGAGATTTCAAAATGATAAAAATAAAATGGAATTTCTACTTAAGATTATTTTGTAAATTTAGGTTGAGATTTTGAAAATGTGGAACAATGGTTGATTAAATATAAGTACTGCTGAGCATGGTGGCACACTCTAATACCAGAGGCTCTGGAGGCTGAGGAATGAGGATCTTGAGTTGAAAGTCAGCCTCAGCAATAGCAAGGTGCTAAGCAACTCAGTGAGACCCTGTCTCTAAATAAAATATACAAAAGGGCTGGGGATGTGGCTCAGTGATTGAGTGCCCCTGAGTTTAATCCCTTGTACCCCCCCCCAAAAAAAAGTAAGAAGACATTTTAAATATTTAACAAAATAAACATTTTCAGATATTAGTGATAGAATAAAAAACAAGTCAGTGAGTGGGGGATCAGCCACATGATTCCTGAATGTGATAATCAGTTCTGAATCTCTTTAACATATTAATAAGATAATCAACTTGTTAAGAGAAAGTGTTCATATTTTTTTCCTCATAATTTGGGAGGTTTTAGTCCGTGATTGAAGAATCCTTTTGCTTTGGGTACATAGGGAGGCAACACATCATGTAACTGAGCAAAACCACTCATTTCTTGGCCAGTAAGCCCAAGAAAGAGAGAAGAAAGGGATGAAATACAACTATCCCCTTCAAGAACATGCTTTCAATGACCTAAACACCTCCCACGAAGCTCCACCTCTTCAAGATTCACCACCTTCCTCTATTGCTACTCTGAGATCCAAATCTTGAGCATGTCTTTGGGACACATGCAAGAACCAAAGCATAGTCCTGGATTTCAGGTTTCAGGGTAGAGTGGAAACACTTAAGTTTATTTTGTCTAAATAAGAACAATGGAAATTGTACCATAAATGATAGGAGACCAGAAGTAAGCTCAACTTGTAAATTCAGGGCTAATATCAATTTCAACTGATGGTAAAAGAAGTTTTTATAAGTTAACATCAAATAGAGCCAAAGTTATTGATTATTTAAATGTATCTGGGGGGTAGATAGACAATGGTCCAACTAAAGACTTAAATCAGTCTACCTCCGGCTTGAGATCTGAATTTATAGCTTCTTCAGTGTCTTAGTACATTCAGGCTGCTTACATAAACTGGGAAGCTTATAAACCATGCAAGTTTATTTTTTACAACTGAGGAGGCTGGGAAATCTGAGATCAGGCACAGTCAATATCTAGTGACAGCCTGCATTGGGACTCATTGATAGCCACTTTTTTTTTTTTTCCAACTCTCACTTCACATTGCAGAAATGGCAAGTGAGTTCTCTGGAGTCTCTGTTATGAAAGCATTAATTTCACTCATGGGATTATGAGTGATATTAGGGTTTTAACAATCTTTGGCATGCTAGGATATCTTTTCCCATCAACTGTTCTCAAACATTAGTACTCATTAGTATCACCATTAGATGAATAAGTCTGGACTGATGCTGAAGAATTTGGATTTCTAACAAATTCACAAGTAATGCTTAGCCATGCCATTTGCAACAGAAAACAAAACAATATTGAAAAGCAGCTCTGTTAGCTATTGGGCACTAGCTTGGACTAAGTGCCTGACCGTGCAACATCAATAACAGGGTTGAATCACACTCAACAAAAACATAAGATCAGATAGATACAAGAGCAATTCATTATGCACTAGAAATGATACACTTGAAAATGAGCCCCAGAAGACCAGGAGCAGATCAGATAGATAGGCAGACTTTCATATTACCTCCTGTGTCATTTTTGACTGTCCTTCAAATTTTATACCTGTGACCTCCTGGAGGGCTCCTTAAGGCTCACTGACAAGACTGGATAATAATGCACCTTGGATTTACAGATGAACAAGTTATTATTAGAGAAAAATATGCTGCTTCTGAAGTACAACTTTGTCATAACTGTATCCAAGAGAGTGGCAGGAGGAAGTGCTCTCCCAGTGCAATTCTGTGCCTTGCACTTGGTTATTTACTTTGGAGAAATAGGGATTTCCTTATGTATAGACACACACTCTAAGGCATGAATGGCCTACCTGTTTGCTAAAGATATTTAAAGACAAAGATGGTAAATTGGAATGAAAAGACTTAACATAGAGTCAAGTGAATGGATCTATATAGACTAGTGCAAAACACACGTCTTTGTGTCTCACATTAATAATCACCAGAAAATAATATTAAAGAAACTTAATAAGGTAGACAAGTGGATCTACCTGACAGCTGTCCATCAGCTTCTAATTTCCTTATCAACTCCCATGATTGCACAAGGCATCCAAAAACAAAGAGTACCTGGTAGCAGGACTATAAACTAGGTATGTGGCCAAGAATTTACTGTTTCTTTCATCATCCATAAACCTGCCAGCAGAAGAGAACAACTCTGAATCCTTTGTCTTAGTACCATTCCTCTAAAAGATCTTTAGGTGTCAGGTTAAATATATTGAACCCTTTCCACCCGGAAGGTGCAGCCATTTATTCTTTCTGAAATTGGTATCTACCTCAGAAAGCAGTTTGCATTTCTTACCTGCTGCAGTGCAGCTGTATCTTCATCTTAGGACTAAAGGGCCCCTAGCTTTCTACATAGGATCTTGTACCACAGGACTAATTTTATGGTGAAAGGGACGTGTGTGGCAATGAGCTCCTGATCAAAGAATTCACTTCTCCTACAATATATAACATACAAACATATAGCATGCTTAATAACAGGATGGGTATTAAAGTCACCACTAAAAAACAGCTATGGTAAATATATCTGGTGATTTTCAGATGCCGTTTTCCATCATATTCACTCAACCAACAGCTTATATATGAAGATAGATCCTCAGTGGCTAGAATGCTCAGGTGTAGGAAGTGTGGAGTTACAGTAGGATTGGCCTGTTTAATCATTACTACCAGAAACTACATGAGAAAGCTAGGGACAAGACTAATGAAGTAGGTTTTGAAGAATAAATTTGAGAGGACTCATTCTATCAGACAGAATAACAGTGTGTAACTGATGTAGACTGACAAAATAGAATATATGGCAAAAAGTTCAGTGACAAATTTGGATTTTCAAAGGAATAAAGAATGAATTGTTCATGTAGCAGAACTTAGATGAGTGGTCAATTATATGAAAAACATGAACCTAGAAGATTTCCTCACAGCATACAACAAAAATAATTCCAGGTAATAATCATTGAAATGTTAAAAATCAAAGGTTAAAACTGTAAAAATAATATATAAAAATATATGACCTCAGAATGGGGAAAGGTATCTTAAAGAAGATATAGGAAGCCTGAAACATACAAATTTGATAAATCAGTTTAAATTTTGCCTAAATAAGGCAAAAGAACCATTTGTAGTCTGAAACACAGTATTTACATTGAGGATATGTATAAACCAAAACGTTGAATTATTTTTATGGTCAGAACATCTCCAGTGGTAATAAAACAATACAAAATCACAATACAATGGAAAAAAATGGCAATAAGGAAAACAATTTATAGATGAGGAAATTCAAATGAGCAGTGAACACAGAAAACCTAACATCAAATCAATATCGAACCATAATTTAATACCATTCTCATCTAAATGAATGAAAATTTTTAAATGTTGACAATGACTACAACTAGTGAAGATGTAAAAAAATAGTTTCTGAAATTGTCTCATGCTCTTGATAGAAGTGCAAAATAACAGCAGTATTTTAGAAATCTATTTGCTCCTATCTAGAAAAGCTTAAGAGACACTCTCTCATTTAAAATGATATCCAAGTATAAGTAACTACAAACCATATTAGATTGGTTTAATCAAAAAAGGGCTTTATCTCAGATAGTAAAATAAAAATCATTTGGCAGGGCATCCCAGGGCTGCAGCAGTGGCTAACAATGGCCTCAAGGAACCAGACCTATTTTGTCACTCTGACTTCCTTAATATGTGGCAGCTGCACCTTCAGGATCTCCACAATTCCAGACTAGATAAAGGTTAGGAATAATTGAGTCAGCCCTGGCAGTGTATCAGTGTATGCTTATATTGCATTAGCCAGAACTTTCTCACATCTTATCCACCTCTAGTTTCAAAAGAGGTTGGGTTTCACAGTGGTTTGCTTTTCAAAACTCTGTAGTTGAGATAGTCAAATGTAAGGGGCTTTAAGGAGCACTGAGTGAACCATCCTTCTATACTTACCTCACAGGCATAGCTATTTGAGTATGTATATCCTAGTTCCTTGCTACTCAAAATGTGTTCTGTATTCAGTGGTCCAGCAGCCAAAATGCATAATCTACTTTAATTTGTACCTGTAATGTAACAGGGGACTTTGATGGATCCATGAGCAAATTAAAGTTTGAGTAGCACAACTGTGGAGAAAGCCCTGCATATGTAATCATGTGTTTTGTATTTACAAGAAAAAAATGTTAATAACCTAAATGCCCGTATATGATAGAATACACAAAATTTTCACAATAGTAATATTTCAGGGCAGTTAAATAAATAATATAATAAAATTAAATAATGTAATAAGTAGTATTAATATGGACAAATTCCAGAAGTATAGCACTCATTTAAAGAAACAGAATGAATGCAAAATTAAATCAACAGTATGATAAATGTATGTGTATTTTTAAACTATAAAATAGTGTTTCACAAGGATCCATTTTTTTGAAGGTATGGATTAAAAGATATATTGTTGGAAAATGATCACTATCTTTATGATACTGGTTCATGAGGTAAAGATGAAAGAAAATCTGATTGAAAAAGAAGACAAGGTGGTTTCAACTGTTTCTCTTATATTTTATTTCCTTAAAGCTCTGAAGTAAAGTTGGTGCAATGTTAAGATTTGTGTTTGTGTATGTGCATCAGTGTCTTTAAAATTATTCTCTAAATTTATAAATGTTATGAAATATTTCATAAAATATTTTAAAGATAAAATGAATACAGCTAATATGGTAAAAGGATGGTAATGGTGTAACTGTTTTTACACTGGCAATTTGTTCTTAAATGATTTAGCAATAGCTGGGTAAAATAAATACATTATTTATGAAGATTGAGTAAGTCAGCATTAGAGTAACGTTTGTAACTGATTTTTATGATAGTGAGTCCAGGACACCTCAGTGAATTTGTAGTACTCTCCTGATAATAACAGTTAGGAAACTCAAGAATATATCTGAATACATTCACACATATTTATAACAAGCATGCTTAATAACTGCTAAAGATGAATGGAAAACGTACTGGAGTTGAAAATTATGCCTGTTTTTGAAAGGGAACTGAATAGTCTTGGAACCTATATGTCATTCTCCCAGGCTTTCGCTTTTCTGTTTTGACGTCATCAGTTATGTTTATTATATGTTTACCCAATTTCAAACCATTACAACTGCCTGGAAAATTTGCCTCCATGACATTTGTATCATTTTTAGTATGCAGCTTTCTCTGTGTTTTCAGTGCTTAACACCAACAGTGGATTTTGTGTATCATTTTACACAATGACATCTTTAGTATTCTTAATGTGTGGCAGCTGCACCTCCAGGATCATCACAATCCAGACAAGATAAAGGTTAGGGATGACTGAGTCAGTGCCAGCAGTTTATACTCATAATACTGCTAAAAAGAAATAAGCCTTGGTGATAAAAGAATCCACTTTGTTTCTTTGCTATATTTACCACTTTCATGTTTAATAGCCATAAGATAAGAAAACTCACAGGGAGAAATGTAAGTGACACACTGTGAAGACACACAAAAAGAATGGAAGAACCAAAGTTTGAAAAAAATTCCACACTCTTTTCACTCTGATCTCTTTGAATCTTCCACTGTACTGTCTTCAGAATATCTTGAAATTACAACCCAGATATTTGAAGATTCCTACTAAGTCGTTATTCTGATATTGGCCTCCTGTACTCTTCCTTGTCTTCTTCTATAAGAAATGTCTAGATGGTTGATTATTACAAAAGCTGATCCATGGCTATTTGGCCATCTTTACCTGCACACACAAGTGCCTGAAGCTGAACCATTTAGAGGGTAATTATACATCTCAAGCTGTTAAACTTTCAAATTGGCAAATCAAAAAAGAAAAAAAAAAAAAACTAAATTATCATTAGTTTCACATAATATATTTCTATTCCTAGTAAATGCAAAAGAACCACTTAAAAACTAATAAAACTAATGAGTATTCAGTGAAATAGCCAGATACACGGAAACATACAAAAATAATAGCTTTCTCAAATGCCAGCAATAATCAGTTAGGAATACAAACACACATTTCAAAGTAGGAAAGAAAGCAATTAAATATTTAGGAATAAGTTTCACAAATTAGGGAAATATATAATTGAACGAAATAGTAAAGGAATAGTAACACACACACACACACACACACACACACACACAGCTAAGATTTGTATATGATTTGAGTGTGTCTCCCTAGGGGTTAAGCATGGGAAGTTTGGTGTACAGTGTGTTGATGCTGGGAGGCGATGGGACCTCTAGGAGGTAGAATCTAGATATGGCTATTGGGAACATGCCTGTGGAATGGATTAAAGTAGTTCCCATGGAACCCTGAGTTAGCTCTCAGGAAATGGCATTGTCATAAAAGCCTGTGCCTGTTACAGTATGATCTCTTGCTCACACACATATTCATGCCATGTACCATCTGCTGTTAGGACTTTACCAAAAGCAAAACAAATAGGGTAATTCAATCTTAGACTTTCAGTCTCCAAAACTATGAACTAAATAAACTTCTTTTCCTTATATAGCTACACAGCTTCAGATAATTTTTATAGTAATTGCTATAGTTTTGATCTGAAATGTCCCCCAAAGCCCATGTGTCAAATTCTTTGTTCCCAGCCTATGAGTACTATTGGGAGGTGGTGAAAACCTTAAGAAATAGGGCCTAGTGGGGGGTCTTTAGGTCACTGAGGAGATGACCTCAAAGGGGATCTGGGGACCCTGCTTTCTTCCTTCTGTCTTTTGTTTTCCTGGCATGAGGTATATGACTTTGCTCCATTACATGCTCAGACCATGATGTGTTACAATAGGTCCAAAGCAAAGTGGACAATTGGTCATAGATTAAATGAAGCCTCTAAAAACCGTTTAAGTTGATTATCTCTGGTATATGTTTCACTAAAGGAAATCTAATGTCATAACAAAACAATGGACTCAGCAAGATATTATATTCCTGGATAGAAGGAATCAATAATATAAATATCAATCATCATAAAATATATATGCAATTGTAGAATCTTCTTCAAAATTATAACATGATACAGACATGTGTCAACATGAAAATATAAAAACATTGAATATTAGTAAAAATCAAGATGTAGAATGTAGAATATCTGGTTCATTGCTTTTCTTCTATGGTTGTAAATACATAGAATATTTATATCTTACATGTATTTTCTTCTTTTCTCTCCAAACACATCTACAAAACAAAGAACTAATCCACCCCAAACTCTTGATATTGGCCATTGCATGAAACATGCTGGGGAGACAGGTTTTTATATATTATATTCTTCTGATTTGTTTGATATTTTTATGATGACCATATATTATATCTGAGAAAGAATTTTGTTTCAAAAAAACAAATGAAGACATGTAATATTGGAGGACATGAAGGAATCATTTTTTGGAAAAATCTGATGACTTTATGAAATAGTTTCAAGAAAGTTATTCATTTATGCATGGAACCTAATGAGTAAACCCTGGAAGCAGAAAGTAACAGGGTGGTTACCAGAGGCAGTAGATACTGGGTATATGTTGATCCAAGAACATAAAATTGAAGTTAAACAGAGAGAATAAATTCAAGGGATCTGCTATAAATCATTGGCTATAGATCATAATGATATATCATGAACTTGACAAATTGCAAAGACAGTAGATTGCAGTAGTCTCATAAAAATTCATAGTAATACATGTTTTTTATATTGACCTATTCCATTATATATATATATATATATATATATACATACTTCATGTTATAAAATATAAATGTATAATATTTTCTTGTTTATTAAAAAAGGATTATGAGGCCCATTGTATAATTGTCCCCAAAGTTATAAACATAGGAATCTCTGAAACTACCAATGCGTTCATTACCTTGCACAGTTAAAGAGACACTGAAAATGTGATGAAGGATTTTGAAATGGGAAAACTATCCTTGGTTATCTAGAAGGGCTCAATGTCATAACAAGTGTCCTTTAAAGAAGAAAACAGATGAAGATTTGATTACAGAGAGAAGGAAGAGATGCCAAGACAGAAGCAGACAGTGAGTGATAAGGCCATTAGTGGGAAGAGGCCAGAAACCTTTAAAAACTGGAAGAGTCAAGGAACAGACTTTCCTCTGGAGCTTCTAACCCACCTTTCATCATCTTGATTTTAGTCCTGCAAGACTGATTTTGAACTTATGGGCTTCAAAACTCCAAGAGACTATATTTGTATTGTTTGAAGCTATTAAGTATGTGGTAAATTTGTTATAGCAGCAACAACAAAACAAATATAAGCAGGAAACATGCAGTGAGACAAATCTGATGCATAATTAGGGCAACCAGGCGAACTGTGTGTCAGAAAACATACTGATGAAATTGAGTAAATTTGCAGCAAAATAAAAATATATCTACCACAAATGAGAAATGATATTAACCTTTGTGTGAGTAAAGCCAAAATTTAAATCACAACCAGAAATTTAAAAACCTAGGATAACAATGATAGTAAAGACCAAGATCGGCTAGTGAACTAACAAAGAGGTATTGAGCGTGTAATATGCATAAGACATGGAATAGAATTGTATTTAAGAATGAAATACATCTTCCCAGAATTTAAAATCAGGAAAGACCCCCAAAAAATTATTGAGTAAATTTAGATAGACGTACGATATGATCATTGCTTTGTAGAATCATTACTTTGGTGGTATTGATGAGAATTGAAATGAACTGACAGTTTTAACCACAAGTTCAGAATTCTATCTCCAAATTGGAAGTCACAGGAAAAGCGCAGAGCAGAAGTGAAAAGAGTCAGGTCACAGAAGCTGATGAATTACAGATTAAAAGAATGACTCTGCCTATATATTGATTGTAATCTACAGGGGTAATGTGGAGGTTTTCCCCCAGGAGGGAGGTCTAAAATTGTAGCTAGATATCTTAAAAAGAATGATGCTTTTGTTTTGCTGAATAGAGCATCAGTCTTATACTAAGAAAACAAAAACAAAAATTAAAAAAAACACACATGGAACACATCAATGTCAAACTAATATTCACAGCTAAACTTATGCCAGTCTGCTTCTAATTATGCCTATAACATCACCATTGATCTACTTCTAAACTGCATAATGGAGAGATGAAGAAAAATGTTCATACATGAGTGTGCACACAAATTTGCATACTTTTTTGTGCAATATTTGATATTCTATTAAGGGTTTAGAAGGATAATCTATTATTCAATATTCACATTTGTTTTCATGCTGTAGTATTGCTTTTAAAACATAAAGTTTTTGAGATAAGGGTAGTGTGGTCTTGTTAATCTGTTCCAAAGCCATTTCAGTGTCATGCACACATTACACACTAATTGGATTCCTGATGCATCTTTAAAAACTAATTTCAAAACACTAAGTAATCAGAGGCTTTGTCTTCAATACAAGACATTGAATCAGCAAAAAGTGTTTATTACTCAGCCACCTGTGTTCTGCACAAAGCAATTTAAGCAGACACAGTCCCTGCCCTGAGGAACTGTCTAAAGCCAGTGCCATTGTAACATTCAAAAACTGTCAAACAACAGCACTAATGACAAACACAAACCACTAACATTGAAAAATGAAAGCACCCACTTCAAAATGTTATTTGAATCAAAAGATGAGCTAGTATTTCATTTTTGAAAAAAGTAACATGAGAACTTTCTAAATATTCAATCAAGACTGTTGAACTAAATAATGCATACAACAATCATATTTAGAGTTGAATGATGGAAAAATTAAAATGCAAATATGATTTCTTGATTAGAGTAGATTATACATGATGCACTTCATAAGAAATGGACTTTATTTTGCCTATTAAAATCAGGTTCCTATGTGTCTTTTTGTAAATTTCATTAGATTATGACCCATTTGAAGGTGAGGTCCAAGAGATGTCAATGTTTATTTATCAGTTTTTATCACAGTATCTAGCATAAAATACAGAGCTTACAGAAATTTTGAGAATGACTAAGAATGAACAGCATAATATAATACTAGAACAAGTTTGTTACAAGTAGAGAAGTTCCTGTTTATGCCTTTACCTTACCAGACCAGATCACCATGGATTTTTCTATAACATTTTTTTCTCATAATACAGTCTTTCTCTTTTTGCTTTATACCCTCCACTATCAAACATTTCTTCAATCACAAACAAAAAGGTTAAATAAATTTCCATTGCAAAACATGTGAATCCATTAGATAAATCAAGTCCATTAGATATAGTACTCAAGATTACTGCAGGACTCCAGGGGACTCCATTTATCCAGCTGCATAAATGTAATTGGGGATGATAGCCCCCAACTTGTACATGGTGGTGGCTCTGAGTGAGCTAGGAGAGAGCATGCGTGGTTCTTAATACAGACAAAGACCTTCTTATATACCTATGTGCACAGACACTAACCAGTTAAAGCAACCTTTTCTCTCAAACACTTGGTCTCCCTTATACCACACATGTGTTTGTTCTCTCAAAATGTAACCTATTATTTTCTTTTCAGTGGATAATTATAACATTAGAATATTCACAGCATCCTCATAAATCTGCTCTAGAGAAAAAAAATTACAGTATTTATATCAAGCCATGGAATTTTTTATTCAATAAAATTTTGAGACCAGGAACTCAAAATTAAATTAACCTGTTCAAATCTATTTTAAAAGGCTGATGATAATCTGAAATCAGATATGTGCTAGAATAGGAGAAAAATTTCCACCTTTAAAGAATATTTTTTAGGGGGGAGGCAGAGATAAGAATTACCAAGTTCATACAGTGATGTTTAACAATTGAGATGTCTTAGGGAAATCATGAAACCTGTAAGAGAGGTTTTTGTATAATGACTAACATTGCCTTAAAAATTCACATCTTACTTAATCATTTTGAAATGGTATCAGAAAGAAAGAAAAAGAGAGAGAAAGAGAGAGCAAGAATGACATAAAAGAAGGGGAAAAATAGAATCAAAATAGCAAAGAAATCATTGTTCCATTTTACATTTTCTGCAATAGGCTGACTAATGGGCCAATACTGAATCATAATCTGCAGAATGTGTAAATGGTACCTTATTAGGAAAAGAATCATTGCGAGTGCAATTAAATAATTCAAAACATTACTGGATTATTGCAATAGTTCTTAAATGCAATCACACACATATTTATAAGAGACAGGGAGATAAGAGAGAAATGAAGATATGTGGAGAAAAAACAGAGATTTGAAAATGCTATGATGCTGAACTGAAAGACAGAGGAAGACAAGACAAATCAAGAAATGCAGCCCAAGAAGCAGCAAGGACACATTTTCTCCCTGAAGTCTCCACAGTAGTTTTCCTCTCCTAACACCTAGGTTTCAAACCAGGAAACCGTACCATAGCTTGGACTACTCACCACCTGAACTGCAAGAAAATAAGTATCTGTCATTTAAACCTCATACCATTTTTTAAAGTACTAAAGAAAGCTTCAGATATAGAATTTGAGTCCCTAAACATTCTTCAAGTGAGGTTCCCCCTTTATTAAAATAATAATTTCAAATACGAACAACTTAATGAAGGTTTAGTAAGTTAGTGAATATCATCTATCTGTATCTCTGTAAATAATGATCTACACTATTTCTGTTTACTTGGATCTTCCTCTACCTCAAAGCTTACACTTAATTTCTAATCACATGTGATACATACAATTGGCATATCTTCATGACAATTCATTTTTGTTTAATATTTTTCTGTTGTTTACAAAATTTCCCTTAATATAAATTATAGATATTTTGTCGTAGTTTCGTGTTACCAGAATTTAAAATCCATCAGAATTAGTATTGTATTCTGTTATTGCTGGAACAAATTTGGTGGCTTGAACAACACAAACTTATTACCTTTTCATTCTATAGATTAAGAATTCAGGCACATATCTTCCTGGAATAAAATCAAGGTGTCAGTGAACTTCTTTCTGAAGGCTCTGGAGAAAGTACCTGTTTCCTTCCTTTTCTATCTTTTGGAGGTTTCTCACATTGTGTGGCTGGAAACTCACCTTCACTTTAAAAGCCAGCATCAGTGGTTTGAGTCCTTCTTATGGCACCATCTCTCTGCATCATCTCTGTGCTCTGACCACAAGGGGTAAAGGCTCCCTGCTTTTAAAGAATACTATGAATGGACTAGGTGAATCTGGCTATTACAGGACAATCTCTCATCTCAAGATTTGCACCTTTAATCACATGAACAAAGTCCCTTTTGCCATGTAAGGTAATATTTTCTATGATGTTAAGGTTTAGACATGAGATGCCCCCAAAATCTCATGTGTGAGAACATGCAAGAAAATTTAGAGGTGAAATGATTGAGTTATGAAAGTTTTAACCTAATCCCTGATAGGGATTAACTAGGTGGTAGTTGTAGGCAGGTAGGGTGTGGCTGGAGGAGGTAGGTCTCTGCGGGCATGCCTTTGGGGTATATATTTTGTCCCTGATGAGTACAGCCTTTTCTGCTTCTTGGAGCAATTCTTTGAGCTACTTCCTTCTGCCACACCCTTTCACCATGATGTTCTGCCTCACCTTGAGCCCTGAGGAATGGAGCTGGCTATCTATATAATGAGACCTCCAAAACCTGTAGCTGCAAACAAACTTTTTTTTCTTCTAAAATTGATCATAGCAGTGAAAAAGCTGAATAAAATATATGGGCTTTGATATCTTTGGGGGATGTTATTCTTCCTATCATATCAATCTACTATATGAATTATATATATGACACTATAGAGATTTAAAATATGTTAAGTGATAGGTATTTTAAATAAAAACACTCTTCACACATAATATGTTATTCTTAAATAAAAATCAGAAAGGATAAAATCTTGGCCAAGATTATTGTAAAACCTGATGCTTTTTCTAGTATATTCTTTCAGACATGAATACTATATTTTCATCATCGTGTCATTATTTGCTCATGTTGACACCATGAAGTGTAGCTTTTAAAGATTCCAAGTTGATTTGGCTATACCTTCCAATGAGAATCTAAAGATAGCCTCAGTCTTATGAAGATAAAGCTGGAGAAACCAAGCAATAAGTCTCCAGATACAGAAAAACTTATGCTTATTGGGCAATTCATGGTAGTTCCAAGGTTTAACCCAGTCTTTTAGGTCTTTTAAAGTCCTCCCTGTTGCTATTATCCTTTCTATGCAAAGAGTTTATTATCCTTTCTATGCAAATTCTGTTTGATATGCAAAAGCAGTTTCAAGGTCAGTTCCCTCTTTAAATCAAATTCCCAATTTGAACAATTTCTTTATGGATTTTTCTGAATTGACAATGTTTTACCTTGTTACATGAGACCATATTCATTTTCTTTCTTTGCTCCAATCATTGGTATTAAAGCCATTTTTTCACATTTTAAATTACTATTTCTGGCATTTGCATATGTCTTATAATCAGTGTCAGGAGAAATGTGCCAGATGACAATTAAATTCAGAATTTGAGGTTTGCCAGTGTTTACACTAACAATCCTGGGAGAAATCTTCCATGGGGCTTATGTGTTAACCTTTTTGTATCAATTTAAGTTGTTTATTTGATGGTGCAACACACTAAGAGATTTGAAATTTAACTTAAATTGAAATCCTTAAATATTTTTTAAATGTCTTCAAAATGATAGTGCTATGATCTAGCATGGAAATAAGTTTGGGTTTTTGTTGTTGATGTTGTTGTTGTTGTTGCTGCTGTTGTTGTTTTACACAGAAAATTGCCTGTCACATACCAGGCAATATAATCAAAGATGGTAGAATTGCCAAATTTCTCAGTATAGGATAAATCCTTTCAAACCTGGAAGATCACAGTGAATGGATTTATATATGATGAAAAATATGACACAGATGCCAATAGCTATCAAAAGAAAAGTGCTTTGGCAGCCTTTCAGGAAAAGCTAGTTAACTTTCAACAATATTTAATTCAATTATAATAAAAAACAACAAGAATTCAGCCAAATAGGAAGTACAGAAAGAATAATGCTATTCTTTGATATGACTGCAAATTATGTACTGAGGTTTAAAGATGCTTATACAGTGAGACTGAAAGATATTAAAAGTGTGTGTCACAGTGGCTTGATGATTATCAGTTACCTGAGGGTAATTGAGCAAAAATCTTTGTACTCTGAAATTTAATTAGGTATAGTTTCAAATTCTAATTGTAATATTTTAGAGGGAAAATGAGAGAAAATAGAAAAGATATAATTATTAATTTTTAATTCATTGAGAATTGTTTCTAAAAGAGAAGATTGTTCAAAAATCTATTGTTGATTTCATAACTAGATAGTGAGTTAGCTTAAAAAATATGACAACAATGTCATAATTAAATGTTCTGTCAAAATTTTAGCAGTGTGCCAGGGAATTAAGGGGCCACCATTTACTGGATTCATCATGATGATGTTATGAAAATTAGTGAGAGCTTGTCAAAAGAAAGATGGTCTCATGAAAAAGAGTCAAGGATATGGGGTTCAACAGTCACTTCTAATATTATTCATCTGTAGGGGTAAGTTTTAGTTTTATTGAATTTTTATTAATAAATTTCTATTAGCATTATTTAATTGAAAAGTAGTCATATGATCCCAAATCTCACAGTCATGTCTTTAAAATATTAAGTTTTAAAAGTTCACTAGTTTAATCCTTTCAATGCCATAGTTAAAGATATTATGTTATGTAATTTGCTGGTAAATGATGGAAATGGAGAACATCATGCTAAGTGAAAAAAGCCACACTCAGAAAGCCAAGGATGAAATATTTTCTCTCATATGCAGAAGCTAGACCAAATAAGGTAAACAAACAAAAAAAAGTGAGGGGAATCTCATTAAAATAGAAGAGAAATCAGTCGAGCAGAGAAAGTGAAGTGAGTGATAGTAATCAGGGATGGGGAAAGGGAGAAAAGGTGGAATAAATCTGACAAACTTTTCCTATGTACATAAATGAATATAACAGTGAATTTTACCTTTAAGTATATCCATAATTTACTAATTAAAAAAACTGTACATAATTAGAAGATCATTAGAATAGTTAGGGAATGGGGAAGGGAGATGGGAAGGGAAACAGGGACTGAATCGAAGCAAATTATATGCCATGTTTGTGACTGAAAGCAAATTCTTTGGTAAGTCTTCATTTATCATGGATGAATTACATTGCCTGTTGGTTTCTGTGTGTCCCATGCCATTTGACCTCGGCAAAATTGCTTATTGGAAGTCCAGGCTTATCTCTTACTATCACCCAACTTCCCATAAAAAAATGAGTAGCCAAATATTGGGTATCTTAGCTAAGATCAACATTCACTACATTACAACTTATAAACCTACAGGTCAGCTGAAGTATCATAGAAGCATATCCACTACAGCAATTCTCATCCATATAGCAAGAATACCAACTGTGTATCTGGTGTTACAAGTTAATATTTCCTGTCTATGAGGACCTTACCACCTCCCCACATCCTTCTCTCTGCTTCTTTTCCATAAGTTTTATAAAAAAATCTGTATTTTATTAAGTAAATATATTATTTTAAAACCCTACTAATCCTGTTTTTATATACTCAGAAGCTATGGAAACCTAATGCTTTTGTTGCTACATGATCTTCTTCCAAAGACTATACAACACAGGCCTTGTCTCTTATGGTCCTTACTTCTTTTCAAAATTGCTTTAGTTTTATTTCTACCTATCCATCAATTTTAAATCAGATATTTGGGAAACTTATTAAGAAAATCCCTTGTTGGCTTATCTCTCTTTATATGCATACTTATTGCCCAGAGGCAACAAATTTCATATCATCTGTTATTCAATAATTTCATCCATATGTATTATTTCTTGATTTTCTTTTGTTTTTGACATGATTGTTTCACTTCTTGATAGTTTACTTCTAAATATCACCTACAGAATTCTATGGATGTTTGTAGTTTATATCTCTTATACTTAAAATACCCAACATAACCTAATACCAACTCACCAACCCAAAATGGATATTTCCCATCCTCATAATACACATAGAAAAAAATTTTTTGTTTATGGTATTTTTTTTTCATCAACACCACTTTTTAAAATTCTTGGCTATTATATACACAGCTGAGCTAGATGATATATTAGCATTTTACTTACTTATTTTACTTGCTTATACCATTTCCTTTGTTTTACTCATGTAGTAAAGTTATTTTTAGTAAGAGTTTGGGGGAGTATTCTTTCCATTATTCATTACCAAACTTTAAAGGAGTATTCTTTTCCATTATTCATTACCAAACTTGCCCAAAGAATTAAATATTTTTAATGAAAAATGCATCAAAATTTTTATTAGTTTTTTTCCTCATAAGAAAAACTTTCTTAGAGAAAGTTTTATTGGAATCCTCCATTTCTCTGCTCCAAGTTATATTTTTTCTTTACATATATTAGCTACATTGTTGTCATTCTGAGTGTGTGCTGGTCTCTGTTTCTCATACTAACCGTTCCCCACAAGTGTCTCACATTGCAGATATAGTTCACAGATATAGGAATGAAGCACACATAGCCCCATGCATTGGGCTCATTAACTGGTGCTCACTCTAGGGACACATCAGCCTAGTTAAGAATGTGTAGAATTTTTTTCTCCTGAGTTTCTAGGTTTACTGTACTCAAAGAAAATTACTCCAATTTCTAAATGGCTGCTCCAATTTGAAAATAAATTCAAGAAGTGGCCCAGGAGTTCCTGCTTAAGTACTTTCACTTAATCCTGTTTTTATTCCATCTATAAGTTTTATTGGAATCCTCCATTTCTCTATTCCAACATAAATTTTTCTATATTCAGGTCTACCTGTGCAGAGTTCTCTTTCACAACTTCTTTAAAATTGCAATTTATAGAAAACTCAGCAGTGTTTCCTGCCTGAGGAGGACAGACATGAGAATCTTTGAAGTTCTTGGTATAAACTTTGAATCTCCAGGCTTCCAACCACAGTAGCACCCCTTTTTCCAACCTACTCCCATTTTTAAGACTCTCTATGACTAAAATACTCCCTATCCTCCTTCAAGATTAAAAATCAGCTGACAGCTCTGAGTTTCATTCACTTTCCAAGTACAAAATTTTTATCGATACATATCTTTTTACTATTTTCTTAACTCTCTTTTGGTGCTTATGTGTCTATGACTTTTCAAAATCCTTAATTGTTATATTGACAGACTTTTCAGAGAATGTGTATATAAACTCTTGGGTTCAACCCACCTTGATTACTGGCTCTCTGCTTCTTTTTCAATCAATTTTTCATTAGTGAAAATTTCAACCTAACTGTTGTCCTCATTAGGCTATAATGCTCTTTATTTCTCCCTTATTATGAAGTCATGATGCTTTTATCTCCTAGGAGATGAACAGTGCTTCTGTACATTTTCATGATCTTCAATACCAATAACCTAGTTGACTAAAACATAATCTGGGATTAGCAATGTTTCAACATCTAGTCACCTAAACAGGAATTTAATCTAGTTAACACAGAAACCATCCTAATATGTGCACTAGCTGAAAACAATTATCTCTCTCAGTCAATGATGGTTTAAAGTTGTTTATTTAAATACACAGAATCTATAGCTGATTATCCATGAAATTTGTGCTTTTCTAAGACATATTCTATTGAATCATTTTGGAACATCTTTTTTTCCCCCCAATTTCTACAATTTTGCAGCTTTTCTTTTCTCTCTGGGAATCACTGTGTTGCTGCTTTATAGGAATAAGAAGTGCTATAATGAGCCACACAAAAGTATTAACTTCAAATGTGGCATCAGAATTCCTCTTAGAAAAATAATGATTATTGTTCAGCAAATTACACCACTGAAATTATATGCAGAAAGCAGAAATTTCAAGCTCCACATTGTTAAAAAATAAACAGAAGGAGAACAGGAAGATATAATCAGAACAGCTCTGTGTTAGTCAAAGAGAAATTTGTTTTAATGGAAGTTATAGAAAATTAGGTGACTTTGGAAAAGAAGTCAGTGAATAGTGATAATTTTGTATTAATTACAATATATACATGTTCAGAATGTCTGGCCATGAATTCTTAGGAAGGGAGAAGAAAAATGAAATCAGATGAAAGTAAATACAGAATTTTGATTCTATTTTAGTGATTCATTTCTCAGAAAGAAATGTGAATGAAATACAACAAAGTATTAGGATACATTAAACTATATGGTAGGCAGAAAAAATGTTTATAAGATTTTCTTCTGTATCTTAATATATGCTCAAAATACTCCATAATTTTTAAAAAGGCTGAAGGAAAAGACTGTATACTATTACCTCTAAAATTGAAAATCATACCCATACTGCAACTTGGAGAGCAAGGTATATGTTTGAAAGTTTATGAATATCACTCTAATCAGAATTTTCCCAGTCATGAATCCTAGGTCTAGGATTCAACCAAACATGTGTTCAAACTTGGCTTCTTATATTAGAGATAAATTAATAAGAGAAAGAAAATAAGAAAGTAGCATATGTGGCAATTATTCTTCACAAAAAAAAGAAAAAGAATTATCAGTGATGAAATGGATATTAGAAAATTGACCAAAAATAATGTCAAAGTTTTTCAATTATACCATGTTATTCCATAAAGGCAGATTCCAAGACACTGCTACATGTCCACCACCTCTGACTGATACCTTCCTTGATTTTTGTTAGTTTTCAATATCATTTATTATTTCTTGATGCTTATATCTTCAAGTTGATAATATTGTCATTTAATATTACCTCTCATTTGACTTTGTTAACATAGACTTTCCTAAATAATTAGAATGGGAAGAGCAATTTTTTGGTTTTGTTTAGTTTTAGTTTTTAAATATGGAATTTGTATTGTCATTTTGTAGTCCTAGTATCCATGACATACACCTTGAAAATGATGGATTAGATGATTCCCTAAGGTGCATTCAAGAGCTAATATTAAATGATTTCATCATTTCCTTGAAATATTGCCCCTTCCAGTGCATTTGGTGGATGTTCTGCTGCAGCTTATTAAACAGCAGATGCTTAGGTATCCTGCTGTCATCCAGGGAGCAGGTTTATTTTGTAGCAAGTGACACTTCCAGATGGTGAACTGGATGCAGTCTAGCAAGCTGTTGATGAAATGGCTGACAAAGTGGTGTAAGACAACCATGGGCAGTCCAAATTCCATTCAAAATCAGATATTAACACCATGTTTTACATACACAAATAGTTCAGAACTTAATAACAGGGTTCAGCTTTGTCCATTAAGTTCATAGAGGTCATACTTTAGCATTCAACTTATGCAATTATGATATCAGAGTACTAGCTTGGTAGCTAATTGTGTAAAGGGTTTCAGTCCTGCCTTTCATGTAAAAATGTGTCATATCTACTCCACCAATGCATATATGACTTCTTTAAGATTAACAACATGTAACATTCATATGCTGTAAAATATAGGTGGCAAGCTGTATTTTTGTGTCTCCATTTTTATTTGTGTATTTCAAGTAAAATTATTAGTCATTAACATTTTTCTCAAATGATTTTTTTAATTTATCATTTTTGAGATAACATCAATTTATACATTTAGATGTTTGTATTAATGTATAGAAGCAGAATAATAGATAAGAAGTATACATACTCCTAAACTGAAGAAAATATTGAACAAATGAAGTTGCTATATCAAAAACAAAGCAAATAAAGACTTATTTTAAAAATCTATTTGTATTATCCTGAAATAAATATGATGGTATTGGCATACTTTTCTACCTTCTGCCTATGTGCCTCACAAGAATAGGATTCTACAATTGTCTCACAGCAAACACTTCATAAATGATGTGTTTTGGAATGTACCCATGCTTTCATTGATTATGTTATTCTAGTTTTCATATATCTAGCAGTATTCAAATAAAACAAGATGATTTTGAGAAACAAAGAACCTATATTCATCAATTATGATCCAAGTTTAATTTCATCCACACATAAAAATAAACTTTGTCCCAATATAAGAATAAAAAAATAACATTCAAAACTTCCTAGAATATCTGTGTTAGTTATCTATTTATCACATAACAAATTACTCCCGTTTTTCAGCTTAAAACAACAAACACATATTATCTCACAGTTTCTGTGGGTCAGGATTATAGCCCTCATATAATTTGGTTTTCTTGTTTATAGTGCCAATTAGATGAAATTGAACTGTTGGCAGGAGCCACAGCTTCATGTTAGGGCATATAAGTTGTTGGGGATCCTGCTTGGTTCCTCACTATAGAGCTGCTTCATGTCAAGGCTACTGATTAGTGATTAGTAATCACTCTCCCATGATTAGTGATCCAAGAGAGAACAAGTGGGAATATTCAATAAAAAAAACCATAGTCTTTTTACAACCTTCACTTGCATTGGACAATCCAATACTTTTACCATATTTTCTTCCTTAGATCAGAGTCTAAAGCCAGGCATGGTAGCACACACCTGTAATTCCAGGAATTCAGGAGGTTGAGGCAAGAAGATTACAAGTTCAAGGGCAGCTTTGTTAACTTAGAAAGACCCTGTCCCCAAAATAAGATTTTTTAAATGGCGGCAGGGACTGCATGTGTAGCTCAGAGGCAGAATGCTCCTGGGTTCAATCCCTAGTACAAAAAAAAAGGTAAAAAGGAAAAAAAATGAAGCAAGTCTGAAAGTTCCATGTATAGAATATATATATATACCTACGTTCTTACACTTACACCTACCTATATGCCTACTCAAGAAGAAAGAGTTATAGAAGAACATGACTACTAGAAGAGAATGATCACTGGGTGCCACCTTAGGGGATAACTACTACAGTATATTCTTTCCTTAAGTATTAAAGTAAATATAACTTTTATTATAAGAATAAGAAATTAATATCCAAAAAATGTATAAAAAGCAGTATTCTCACTAAGGCAGTTTTCCATTCTTTATGTAAATATGTCTAACCATCATGTTAATAGAAAACTGGCTTCACCTAATTTTACACTGGGAAAATAAATTGTTTCTTCCTTAAGGAGACATACCTGACTTCATTGGAAAACATTTATGCATGTGGATACTGTATATGGACATACATATTTATGATAAGTAATCAAAACATCATTTGATAAAGCACCTTTGTGGACACTAATTGTAATGCTCTGAAGTATTACAAACAAAAATATAGTAACATTGTAAAAGATGAAAGAGTTTTAAATGTGCATTTTATATTTTGTCATAACATGATAATGCCTAGTAATTTTTAAATTTATATCAGTTCCTACCATAATTGTTTTTATTTACTGTGTAAGGAAACATTTCCTCTGAAAAAAGAACAATATTAAAAAGCAGATTTTACCCTATATCTGATACAAAAAAAAAAAAACTAGCTAACAATGAATTGGAAATGAGAATGGTTCCTGTCTTCCTCTTTTAGATCATATTTTCTTTAATAATTTTATGATTTTTTTAACTTATATTTCCTGTCCTTCTAAGAAACTAATGTAAAACTGTTCCTATGCAAGTGAAACTTGAATTTGTTAATTATTATGTTTGCAGTTAATAAACTTGTACAATAAAGTCATTCAACAGATTGATTCATTAGAAATGTGTAGAAAATATTTGTTGTTTCACAAAGTCATTCTCTAAAATCAATAGAGCCTCCCACACTACAGATTAACACTCACCCCTTTTCCAAATAATCCTAATTACCATCTCATATCTAAACCTTGAAAAAGTAGCCTATTTCAGATCAATATTTCACGATAGATACCTTTAATGATAGCTATCCGTATTGCACAGCTTTTGTTTGTTAAGCTGACACAGAAAATTAGCTCTGCTTTTTCTTGCTTATAATTTGCACTTGCACATGAACCAGATGGCAGTAAGAATCAGATAAAAGAATAATAAACTTAAGCTAGAGAAATTGAGATTGTTTGAAACAACATATCATTTCAGAGATATAAAAACCCTGATGGTTAAATCCTTTTCCTTTTGCTCCTTGCATGAGCTGTCTAATGCATTTATTTCCATCTACCTTTATTGGAGAATCTGTCCATTAAATTAAACCACGGAAATGCAGGGCAGACGAGTCTTCGTTCAGGGAACTAATAAGCCCACTAAGTCATGAACAGTACATCAGATGTGCTGTAGTTTTTCACCTTTCTTACACACCTGGGAGGCATTAAACAATTTTTGCTCTGAAGGGGACTTTTTTCCTTGTCCACTGGAAATACTTTTCTTACACAGACTCTAAATAATGAGCCACTTTAAGGTAACTCTGTGTAGAGGGACTTGTGTAGCAGAAGTACATCACAGGATGTATGCTATTAGAAACCCAAGCTTATTACTTTGATGTGCCAAATGATGCCACAATTCAAAAACTCCTAAAGCTCTATCTGTTTGGCATGCAATGAGGGAAGCAAGTGACAAATAAAGACATTCTAATGTAGCCTTGCTGTCTCCACATCAAGGCCTGTGTGTGAAACAGAAATCTGCCTCCTATAAAAAATTTCTTTTGAGACATTTGCTTGAGCATAGATCTATGGGGAGATGATACATATGTCCTTATTGCATTACAGCTAGCTTTAATAGAAGATTAAATATACTTATTTAAAAAGCTATTCTGACAGTGGGTAAAAAAGTACATAGGATGTTGAATTGGTGAATGAAAAAGATAAGACATGAAAACTTAAGAGCATCTCAATTTCAAATTACATATTAATGAAATAAGTAAAGATAATCCATATATTCAGATGATATAGCCTCTATATCTGCATAAAAATGAATACAGTAAAAATAGAAGAATATTTAGAAATCTTTTAAAAATTTAACCATATTTGCAAATTGTTTAAATGGATATTTTGATAATTAGCTATTTATTTCAGATAAGAAATCACCTCATAATTCCAGGGCACTGATAAAATATGAATATGTTCTGTGAGTTTTTAAGAAATAAGCATTTCCAATAAGAACTTTAGCAAATTGTAATTGTTCAAAGCCATTTGTTAATGAAGCCTGATTGTTATGATATTATTTAAATAATATGGTGTAAGTTTATGATATAATTCTAATATTTTTAAATAAATAAAGCAAATAAGGAGGTGGGATAAGCTATGAATAAGCATTTTATTGGCTATTGTCACTGTTTTTTTGTATGAAAATTAGGTTAAATTATGATAGAATTAAAAAAGAAGATTAATGAGAAATCAAATAGATATAACTGGGGTCTACATATTTTTACCTTCAAATAACATTTATTTATGATAGTTGACTTCTATTTATATTATTAATAACAATAAATTTAAATAAACTATTTATAAAAAGATAATATTGTAGATATCATCTTGAATTGAGAGAAAAGAATTGAATTGATTCACTCAACATTTGACAATTAAAGGTGTCTCCAAAAATAACTAGCTTACTCTTTAAAAAAATTAACTTGCATCTTCAACAAATGGTGTTGGGAAAACTGGAAATCCATATGCAACAAAATGAAACTGAATCCCCTCCTCTCGCCATGCACAAAAGTTAACTCAAAGTGGATCAAGGAGCTAGATATCAAATCAGAGACTCTGCGTCTGATACAAGAAAAAGTTGGCTCCGATCTACATATTGTGGGGTCGGGCTCCAAATTCCTTAATAGGACACCCATAGCACAAGAGTTAATAACAAGAATCAACAAATGGGATTTACTTAAACTGAAAAGTTTTTTCTCAGCTAGAGAAACAATAAGAGAGGTAAATAGGGAGCCTACATCATGGGAACAAATTTTTACTCCTCACACTTCAGATAGGACCCTAATATCCAGAGTATACAAAGAACTCAAAAAACTAGACAATAAGATAACAAATAACCCAATCAACAAATGGGCCAAGGACCTGAACAGACACTTCTCAGAGGAGGACATACAATCAATCAACAAGTACATGAAAAAATGCTCACCATCTCTAGCAGTCAGAGAAATGCAAATCAAAACCACCCTAAGATGGCACTCCAGTAAGATTGGCAGCCATTATGAAGTCAAACAACAACAAGTGCTGGCGAGGATGTGGGGAAAAGGGTATTCTTGTACATTGCTGGTGGGAATGCAAACTGGTGCGGCCAATTTGGAAAGCAGTATGGAGATTCCTCGGAAAGCTGGGAATGGAACCACCATTTGACCCAGCCATTGCCCTTCTCAGACTATTCCCTGAAGACCTTAAAAGAGCGTACTACAGAGATACTGCCACATCGATGTTCATAGCAGCACAATTCACAATTGCTAGACTGTGGAACCAACCCAGATGCCCTTCAATGGATGAATGGATAAAAAAAAAAAAAAAATGTGGCATTAATATACCATGGAGTATTATGCAGCACTAAAAAATGACAAAATAATGGAATTTGCAGGGAAATGGATGGCATTAGAGCAGATTATGCTTAGTGAAGCTAGCCAATCCCTAAAAAACAAATACCAAATGTCTTCCTTGATATAATGAGAGCAACTAAGAACAGAGCAGGGAGGAAGAGCAGGAAGAAAAGATTAACATTAAACAGAGACATGAGGTGGGAGGGAAAGGGAGAGAAAAGGGAAATTGCATGGAAATGGAGGGAGACCCTCATTGTTATACAAAATTACATATAAGAGGTTGTGAGGGGAATGGGGAAAAAAACAAGGAGAGAAATGAACTACAGTAGATGGGATAGAGAGAGAAGATAGGAGGTGAGTGGAGGGGGGATAGTAGAGGATAGGAAAGGTAGCAGAATACAACAGTTACTAATAGGGCATTATGTAAAAATGTGGATGTGTAACCGATGTGATTCTGCAATCTGTATTTGGGATAAAAATGGGAGTACATAACCCCTCCCCCCCAAAAAAAGAATCAAAATTCATTGAACCACAGTGATAGAAAGTAGATTCATGTTTGCCTGGAGTACAAATGGGTGGAGGTTGACTGCAAGGGAGCTAAGGACTTTGTAAGGTGACAAAAACATTATCTTTGTTGGGGCAGTGTCAGATAACATATAGTATACATTTGTCAAACTCATTAAATTGTACTGTATACACTTATTGAACATAACTTGTATTTCAATAAAGGTGATTTTAAAAAAATAACTTTCAAAATTCTACAAATGAAAATAAATAAAATTTGTTCCCCCTAAACAAACAAAAAGTCATGTTCCTTTCTGTCCTCAGAGCTTGCTTAGTGCAATTTAAAGAAACACTACTTGTTATTCATATTTTAATATTTTTAAATACACAGATTGAATAATGAAAAATTTTAAAGTGTCATTATGTCTACTAGTTAGTAATGTTGAGTGCCATCTGGATTATATTAATAGTTTCCCTAGCCTTGCATAAGAATAAACTGGCCTGCTGGACAATTGCAAAGTACTCTCTAAATTTTGACAGATAAAGCATAGAGATCCAGAGAGTCCCTGTGGGAAATGATGACCAAATAGGGAAGGGACAACTACATAAATGTCATCCCTGGACTCTCAGGAAATTATAGACTGTAGAGAAACAGACTGCAGTATGGAAGTTTCACCACTGGCTGCTAAACAGTGAGTTATATAACTATTCATCAATTCCATTTACAAAGAGCATTTGGAGTATGTTTTGGCACATTCACTGACATAAACCATGGGTGAGTTTATGAAGTTATACCTGAAGAAAGAACAGATTCTACCAATCTTTTAATCAACTTGAATACTTCTATTTCCACAAAGATATTTTGAACTTCTTCATGTTTATTTGTCTCATCTAATAGAAGTTTTAGTTTTTCACTTTAAAAAATTAAAAGCACAGAGACTGGATGGCTTAGGTTTTGTTTCCTTAGGAATGATAAATCATCCAATATAAACAGGAGTTTTTTGTCTTATTTTCTTTCATTGTTTTTTGATTGTTTTGTTTTTGTTAATACAACCTTGCCCTAAAATTTACTCAAGACTGGAAAAATCTTCTATTTTATTTATTGTTTCTGGGTTACACCTGTCTACTCCCTAATGAGATAAAGGCAGCTAAATTGAAGATATCCTGAAATAATACAGTTGGATGGAGAAGCAACTCCCTCTATTGGAATGTACCATGAACTGGCTCTTTAATTTATCTGTAAAGTTTAATTTGGAAGTGTTAAGGATAAATTGCAAGTGGCAATCTCATCTTCTGATATTTAGGATATCAGAAACAGCAGTTGGTATTTTAATGCTTTTGGAGCCCAGATTTTCGGTTGCTCTGTCGATATGATTGCTGATTGTAGGCAGAGATTGCATCTCTTAGCAGTGCTATATTTTCTTCCTTATAGGACTGCAAACATGATCGTTTCTTGCCTAATCTCAGTTCTTTTTTTCTAGTAATTTCGCTAAAACAGCAAAGAGCAGCCCCAAACACATCATTAGTCTAAATTTTTCGAACAAATTCTAGCAAAACTACAGACTTGGTAGGCATGTGGCCTGTCATTGGAGTCATCACCAGTGATAGCTACACAAGTGTCTTGCCATGTCCTAACAAGACTTATCACCTTTCAGCCAGGACACATACTCTCTCTCCTCCTATATCAATGCCAATGCCTCATATTTTGAAATTATTTATTTATTATTATTCCCTTTTCTGTATTAATTAAAAACTAAGTTGATTACTACTAGACCACAAAATAATGTAGTTTAAATATGAGTTAGCCTATCAAATTGACATGAAGTCAGGATAGAGTGATGACAAGCTCTCTGGTTAGTCCTATTAAATGATAATCTTTAGATATAGTTATAACACTCCATTGGAGGCATAGCAAGATACATTGGGAAAATTGAAGTCATGTATTTTTCTCATTCTGTTACACATGTATGGTCCAGACTGGAAGTTGGCATGCCTCTGTGAAGTTCTTTTGTGAAGGAACTCAGGTTCCTTCCTTTTTTTTTTTTTTTTTTTTAATCTTTCCCCACTTTGGAAACTACTTGTCCACAAGGCACATTATTTTCTTTTTTTAGTATTTTTTAGTTGTCAATGGACCTTTATTTTGTTTATTTATATGTGGTGTTGAGAATAGAACCCAGTGCTTCATACATGCTAGGCAAGCACTGAGCCACTGAGTCACAACCCCAGCCCAAGGCACATTATTTTCAAAGCATGGTTCAGCCTTTGGAAATGCGACAACCACACTGTGAACAGACAACTTCTCTTTGAGCAAAAGACTCAAGTGTTGCCCAGATTATTTCTATTATTCATGTTCTGTTACAGAGAACTCAATCACTTTGGCAGATATAGCTGCAGAGACACAGCAGAAGATCCCTCTTTGATGAAGGACCTGTTAAGCCCTTTCTTACAGTGTTGTCAGGAGACATATTTCATCTGTCAGTCTTTTCAGGCATTGCCTCAGTTGCAATGAGACACCCTGACTAAGTACAAGCCCCATTCCATAGTAGACTATATATAATGATTAATCCATTTGGGCTGGTAGAGATATGATTACTCACTAAAATTAAGGATAACTCTGAAGGTCCATTCAAATTCCAAAGCCACCTGGTGCTTAGCCATAGCTGAGCCTAAGAATGACTCCTTTTGCCCACTCCCTTATCTTTCTGGGCTTCCACAGTTCATTCCAAGGGTCCTCCTTAACAAATATCCTATGTACTAAACTCTGTATCAGAGTTAGCTTCCTAAGGAATCCCAAAATCAACAATGATAAGGCATTTTATTTGTTTAATACACATTTAAATGCATCTGAGCCACATATATATAGTTAGGCACATAAATACAGTTAGCCACATAAGGGCATATACTGTGAATTCTTCATATACACTTCACACCTCATTCACACTCACATCAACCTTGGTATTTTCCTCCATAATGAGTTATCCTCTACCCTTGCCTTTTTGCCTATAGTATCAAAGGCATAATGAACATGAGAAAAAAATATGAGAAAAAAAATCATTTCAGCATATCTTCCCATCTTCCCAGGCCTCCTTATCATGCTTTTATGTCTGCATCTGAAAGCTTCAATTTTACAGGGGTAAGAAAGCTCCTCAATATTTTATTCCAATTCACATCAATTCAATATGTGACAGCAATATTCCTCCCCTCTCCACTTGTATTGGTAAGTGCAAGCCTTCAATTAAATGATCTATATTAAAGCTAATACATTTAATACTACTAAAGACTAAAGAAATTTATTGGTCAGCCTAAGAAGCAAAGCTTATAAAAGAAAAAATACAAGTATAGGAAGGACCATGAGGTCTATGAAGGTTGCACAAGAACAGAAAGAAGTCAGCTTTCTCTTTTCCATTCTTAATAAGAGATGTGAGGGGAAGACCAGATGGAAAGTGCCAGTGAACACAGGATTGATTTTTCCTTTGAATCAGTGGAGAGATGTTCTCCAAACAGGGGAACAAACAAAGGTGACAAATTCCTGCTGGCTGGAAGATAAGGTTTCACTCTCAATAGCTCCTGCCATTTCTATCCTGCCATTTCATTTTGTTGTTGTTGTTGTTGTTGTTGAGTCAAATGAAGGCCAATGTTTTAATATATTCTACATTATATCAATTACCATAGTGAGTTTTGCTACTTTGACCTTTTCAGCATTCCTTCTGTAATTTGATTGGGCAGCTATTATACTTGCTTTCTGTTTACAACATTTAACCTGAAAGAAAGAGAGATATTGAGATAAACAAGCAAAAATACTAAAATAACACAGAGACTTAATTAGAGGTATAATGTACTGCACATCAGGGGACCAAAATGCCAGTAAGCCTGGAACCACCTCATGAATTTCTTGATTGACAGAGGCAGCAAGACAAGTAAAAATGATGAGTAAAGAGACGACAACAACAACAACAGATTGGTATTATGTAAAGGTCATTTACATGAAAATTTCCCCTAATATATAAGATTCCGTAATAAAAAGGTTTTTAAATTAATTCATAATTGAGAAATGTGAAATGTGCCAAAGTTACAATAGAATTGCCCAAATAAATAAGATTTAGCAAAAGAAATCTATCAGGTGGCATTTCTTGAGTGCCTAGAATGCACAAATCTTTGGATTAGGAACTAAGTACATATAAAAATAATACATGTTTCAGACAGCTTACCATCTCCAGCTGAGGTTACAGATAGTGAATGTGCACTGACAGAAATCCACACAATTGAGTGATCTTATTCCAAGAGCATTCAGAAACCTGAATAAAGAAGTAGAGGCAATGGAGAGTGGGAATGATTGAGGGCTAAATCTTGCCAGTCTATGTAGCAGAAAGAGCAAGGAATAATAAAGCTGTGGTTGCTTGTAAGATAGTATTTTCAGTGAGTTATTGGAGTATGATGAATGGAATATAGCATGTGAAGAAGGGGAAGAAAGACAGTAAATGGTGAATAGGACATACAATGCTGAAAAGGTGAAGCAGAGATTAGTTGAAATTAAGTGTGATGGAGATAACATGAAGCTAGCACTTACATTTCTGGTTATGTACAAGAAAGGCAGGGATGTAAGACATGATAGAATTGCTGATTTTAACTTTGTAAGTATATAAAAGTAGGGGAAGAGTAAATACATTAAAGTATAAAAATTTCAATTTTCAAAAGTGATTTAAAATATAAATTAATTTTAAAAACACCTCAAATCCATCCAAAGTTCTCAAATATCTTCTGTGTCTTAACTAGCAGATAATAAAATTTATATTTCAAATTTGTTATAATCCATTGGATACAAAATCCCTACTACTGTGAAATAATGATCCTAATATTACAAATATGAATAGATAATTATGAAATTACTTCCAAACAATGTACTAATGCCCAGATATTGAAATTTATATAACTTTTTAAAGTTGCCTTGTATTTAGTTCTAAAATGGTACATAGCTTTTTGGAGTTTTTGAATCATACTTTCCTAAATTGCTGATTTATGATGCTCAGATAAATTAAAACAGCCACATACTTTTAAAAAAAAGACAAAAATACAAAGACATGAAACTAAATATCTCATATACTGTAGATTTGACTACAGGGAGCTTCAATTATCTGTACCTTTGAAAATGGTCCATTATATATTTTGACATTTTGTATTTTATCATGATAGTAGTATGGGTACTTTGAAAGGATTTTCTCCCAAAAAAACTTCTTTTTAAAACTTATAATTTTACATGCTTGTAGGCTCTCAAAAGATTTTTTTAAAAAGCCTGAGCTCTATTTCTGGGAATATTAAGGAGGCATTTTTTTCCTTTATTTTTTTTTCTAAGTAGAATTATAAATTCTGATCATTACAGATAAAAACAAGAATAAGAAGATTCAGAATATATGAAGAGAAAAATGAAAATTCTCCAGGAACCCAGGGACTCAAAGAAGAACAAGGCGATGAGTTCCATAGGTTTTTCTTTTGTCTAATGTATTTAAGATTTGGAGGTGAACTAGCCAGGAGCTCGGAATGCCAATGAGTGCAAACAAACTACTGTCACCCTGAAAAGACTTCTTTCACTAATGAAAGGATTAAAAAAAAGTGTAGAAGAACAAAATGCAATACTTGAGACATTAATGAGATATTAAGTCATCTATTTCAGTCAAACACCATACAACTAAAAACTCCTGCAAACAACATTTAGGGAAGAGATTAGATTTCACCCTAGCTAGGATTTTACATGGCACACAACATATCTTCCAGGGAAGTATCAGAGAAGGCCAACCAAAGAACTAGAATTTTCATCTTTTCCAGCACATAGCGTCCAGCCATACTTGACAACAATAAGGTCCCATTTCTTTTCCCTGCTAGAGATGAAAAGTACAATATAAGAAATAAAAAACTAAATAGATGGACTCAACATTACAACAGAGAATACAAAGAAAAATTAGCAAATTTTAAGAACAACAGAATTATGCAGTATGAAAAGCAGAGATACAGCAAATTTAAATTAAGTTTTAAAAGCCTCATGGAACTGTGCAACTATAATAAACAATGCAATTATTATATAATCAGAGTGCTGGAAGGCAAAGAGCAAGAAAGCAAAGATGGAAAAAAGTCTTGAGGAAATGATTAAAAGTACAAAGTTGACAAATGCAAGAATCTGAATGGATTACACAAAGCTAAATAAAAGCAAAGAAATTCACAGAAAGACAGATAATGTGAGAACTTTGAAAACAAAAAATAAAGAAATGATACTGAAAATAGCAAGTGAAAAAAACACCTTTGTTTACCTAATGGGCAAAAAAAAGAAACTGAAATGACTGCAGATTTCTCACCAGAAATCAAACAGGCCACATGAAATGTTACCATATTTTCCAAGGACATATAGAATTGTCAACAGAGAATTCTCTATCCTTAAATATATATATATATATATATATATATATATATATATATATATATATATATCCAGCCTTCAAGAATGATGAGAAAATTAAGTCATTTTTCAAATAAAGGAAAAATAAGAGAATTGTTTACATATTTGTCCTTAAAAAAAATTCCTAAAGAAAGTTATCCAAGCAGAAAAGAAACAGCAAAAGAAATCTTGGAACATTAAAAAGAAATCACAGAAATTAAAATAGAGTAAATTACTATCTTTTTCATCTGGAGTTTTATAAATGTTCTTTCTTTACTGATTAAAGAAAAAAAAACCTGAATACTATATTATTTTAAACCTATGTAGAAGAGCAATTTAAAGTTATCTTATGGTAATTAGATGAAGTTAAAAGAAAGAATGGCAGGTCAAGTTTCTGCACTTCAGTCTAACTGGTAAAATGTCAACATCAACTGACTGTGCTACATTGTGAAGATATCTTGCAATACCAAAGAGTTACACTCATACAAAAACCACCAACAGTATATGAGAGTTCTAGTTGCTCCACATTCTCAACATCTCAGAATCTGTTTTTTGTGTTACTATATTTAATTTAATACATTATAAAGGATGTGAAATTGTTCTCATTCTAATTTTAACTTCTAATTCCCTCTATATCTTGCGTTTTATTTTCTGTATCCTATGTTTTAATGTGCAAAGATATTTACCTTATTTATTCTTTTTTGTTTTTGAGTAATGTGTAAGAAATGACTGCCTCCTTCAAAGTTACATACATATTCTCCAAATGTTCTTCTACAACCTTCATTGTTTTGACTTTCATTTAGATTTTCAAAAGAAAACATTTTTGCCATATATATGTATATATATATATATATACACACACACATACATATACATACATAAACACACATACATATACACACACATACATGTATAAGTATATATATAATAAAACTTGAACTGCAACATGTAGTGTAAAACAGGGTCAAGATTAATTTTCTAATACATTCATCAAATTGTTTTAGCAACATTTGTTAAAAATAAAAAATAACAACTTTATTTTTTCCATTCAATTGCTTTGGTACCTGTTTAAAACTAATTTAATCTGTCATTTTGCCATTCTGCTCTATCTAGTTTTCTGTCCTAAGACAATGCCAAACTGTTTTGAATACTAACTTCACTTATTTACTTTTAATTTTTGGCAGTATGGGGATTGAACTCACAGACTTTCACATGCTAAACAAGTGCTCTACCACTGAGCTATATCTCCAGCACAGAATACTAAACCTTACAGTAAAAACTAAAATAAAGTAGAATGATTCTTTCACCTTTTTTTTTTCATTAAGGTCATGTGCTTTATAGGCTCTTTGAATTTTCATATACATTTATATAAACAGACCTGTTGGGATTCTCATTGAGGCAGGTCAAGTTTCTGTGATTTATTTCACAATCATTTTAAATTTAATCGATATTTTAACAAAGTTGTACCTTCGACAATAAATATCATATATTATTCCAATTAGAACTCCTTAGTTTATCTCAATATCTTTTTTTGGGGGGGGTTGGTTTTGACTTTTTTAGTTTGTACTGTAGATATACTGTAATATTTCTGTTTTTAAATAAATATTTTCAAGGTATAATGCTATTTTATCTAAGTCAATCATTATATCAATAACAGCACCAACATAAGAACAACAGTATTTCTTACAAATAACCCCATACACACTGAGTTGGGTAACTGCTAGTTCATTATCCAATAAATTTACTTATTCTCTATGGTAATGTAATAATTGTAAAAAATAAAGATTAAAACCTACTTTATTTATAAACAATGCTAGTGAATATACCCAAGGCAAATATTTCTAGACTATTGTTTTAGAGAAGCAAAATTAATAAAACTTATACAAGACGCTAAACTATATTATAATAAATATTTAATAGTTAGTAGGTTAGTGTTCTGGCCTATGTTGTCCCATGACAAACTATATGACTATAGGCAAGTTATATAAGCTCTCTTGTCCCTTTACTTCAGGTTTTACTCACCTTCAAAATAAAAAGGATAAATTAATTGATCTCTAAGTAACACTCAGTTCTAAAGGTATTCTATTCTGAAAGATATTCTCAAGGACTTCTCAGCTAAAAATGCAAATTTTGACATTGAAAATTCAAAGAAATTATTATATATGTTCCATGTGGTGTAGTAGAAACAATTATATTTTGGAGATATGGTTTATGATCTGAATTATGTTTCCCTGCATTACAGATATGATGATGTTCTAGTCACCAATGCCTTGGAGTATGGACTTATATGGAAATATGGTCATTACAGATATAATTATTTTTTTAAAAAAAACAAGGTAATACTGGATGAGGGCTCTCGATCCATTATGATCGGTGTCCTTATAAGAAGATTGGTTATATATACACATGGAGATCTACAGAATATCATGTGACAACAGAGGCAAATTGGAGTGAAGCAGCTGCAAGTCAAGGAACACCAAAAGTTGTTGGCAAACCACAAAAAGCTTGTTAGAAACAAGGAAAACTTCAACAGACTCTAGCAACACATCAGTCTTGTAACTATGAGAGAATAAATGTCTATTGTTTTAAGCCACCAATTTATGTGACTTTGTTATGGCAGCTGTAGGATACTAATATGTACGGGATATAGATTATTTATACAAGCTCTACTTTTTTCAGTATTTATGACCATGGTACTTAACTATGAGCTTCAGTGGTTAAATGAGCTTTAGTTTCCTATAGTGTAAATCTTGGAAAATGATATCTACTTCAAAGTTTTGTTCTTTGAATTAAATTTCAAAGCATATAAAATGTCTAAAATGTTCTCTCACCACAGTAGGCATTTAATAACTAAATATATAAAATAATTAAATCATTGGTAATGAAACTTGAACTCTCCTGGAAGTTTTACATAAAATACTTGCATTTTCTCCTGATCATGATTACCTATTTCAGGAAATTCATTAATTTTCTCTGCCTGCTAGGCTCCTGTACCAAGAATCCCAGTATGATCTAGTGATATTTGCAACTGCCATCTCAGTGAATATTTTTTGCCATTTCTTCTGGTCAAAATTGTCTTATTATACAGAATATCTATTTAAGCAGAGTTACCAATTTGGAGAAAGAATGTACAAATTCCAATAGATTGTCACTGAGAGCTATGATAAGGGAGTCTATCCTTCTTCCTCTTGATAAAACCATGTATCAGTAATTGAATCCACTCATATGTGCCATTTCTAGGAGGACAATATATTTGAGGCCTTTGTATTTTTCAAAATGGTCACAATGATATTTTTCATTACATCCTTTATTGTGATATAAATTTGACAATGGCATTGCAGGAGGTGGAGACTAAAGACAGCACTTTTTTAATATGTTGACCTTAGTGAGTAGTACAGCCCTGAACAGTGTCAATGAGAATATTATAGAAGAACCATAAGAAGTCTTGAAGCTCCCACATGTGTCTCTTAGAGAAACCATTATTAGAAAGCTCCCTTGTATTTATTTTTTCATGTTTTTATTTACTGATACATTTTAGTTATAAATTGCAACAGAATCCATTTTGATATAACTATACAAGCATGGAATATGCTTTATTCAAATTTGAATCCTGATCTTATGAATGTACATGATGGTGGGATTCAGTGTGTTATTTTCATATATTATATGGGGAAATTATGTTAGATTCAGTCCATTGTCGTCTTATCTGCTGTATCTTCCCTCCATTCCCCGTTGTCTAATATAATGAACTTCCATTCTTTTCCTCACCTCCCCTCCAACTTCTTGTGGGCTAGTATCCACATATCAGAGAAAACATTTGACCTTTGGCTTTTGGGGACTGGCTTATTTCACTTAGTACAACAGTCTCCAGATCCAATCATTTGCTAACAAATGTCATAAAATCATTTCTCTCTATGGCTGAGTAATATTCCATTGTGTGTTATGTACCACATTTTCTTTATGCATTCATCTGTTGAAGGACACCAAGGGTGATTCCATAGCTTAGCTATAATGAATTCAGCTATTATAAACATTGATATGAATGCATCACTGCAGTATGCTGACTTTAAATACTTTGGATATATACCAAGGTGTTTGATAAATGGATCAAATGGTGGATCCAAAATAGTCAGTAAGACCAATGGAACAGAATAGAAGACATACAAATAAACCCACATAAATACAGTTATCTCATATTACACAAAGGTACCATAAACATACTTTGGAGAAAAGATAGCCTCTTCAACAAATAGTGCTGGGAAAATTGGAAATCCATATGTAGCAGAATAAAATTTAACCCCTCTCAGCTCAATGTGAGTCAAAGACCAAGGTATTAGACGAGAAATCATGCATATATTAGAAGAAAATGTACCCCCATCACGTCAACATATCAGCTCTAGAACTGACTTTCTTAACAAGAGACCTAAAGCATCAGGAGTAAAATCAATAGTTAATAAATGGGATGATATCAAACTAAAAAGCATTTTCACAGTAAAGAAAACAATTCAGAGGCTGAAGAGATCCTAAAAAATGGGAGAAAATCTTTGCCACCTGCAGTTCAGATAAGAGTATTAATCTTCAAGATATATAAATAAATCAAAAAGCTTAATGCTAAAAAAAATCAAAAAATTGGCAAAAGAACTGAACAGACCCTTCATAGAAGAAATATAAATGGTCAACACATATATAAAAAAAATGTTCAACATCTCTAGCAATTAGAGAAATGCAAATTAAAACTACACTGAAATTCCATCTCACTCCAGTCAGAATGGCAGTTATCAATAATACAAATAACAATAAATTTGCCCAGGATGTGGGGAAAGGGTACACTCATACATTGCTAGTGGGACTGCAAAATGTTGCAAACAGTCTAAAAGGAAGTATGGAGATTCCTCAGAAAACTTGGAATGAAAGCACTCTTTTAGAATTCAGCATGAAGCCTAACATATGTATATCATATATCATGAATCGATATCTAGCTGTCACTCCTGTGTAAAGTACTGACATGAACTGAAAATTATCAGCCCATTCAGCTTTCTGCAGCCCCAGCCTCACACTCAGCCTAAGCCCCAATTATCTTGCCACAGTCAACCCAAACTTCCTAGGGAGGACATTCTAGCTGAACTCAGTCAAGCAACAGAAAAGTGAAAGATAACAATTTGTTAAAGCTACTTGGTTTAAGGGTGATTTGTTTTGCAGCAAAAGATGCCTCATCATATTGACTCTAAGTTGATTTCAATAGAAATTTTATAGGAATAATTACTTTTTATAAATAGAAAGCATGATTAAATGAGAAAATTTCATGGTTACACTAGTGAATATGTCATTCCCATTATATGACTCCCTTAATTAGAGGCAATGTGTGTGGGATGTTGTGGTATTAGAGCAGGCATTTTGAATATCATAAAATGATGGCAATTGCAGAAATAGGGAAAGCAAACCCCTAATCAGATTGAGTATTGATTGCAGTGAGAAGAATCTCTATTCCCTCCAAAATGGAAAATGCCTGATATCATCTACCTATCACTTGATCTTTTTCCTGAGTAATAGTGCCATAATCAAGAGCAAATGTTGGTATTTACTTTAGTGGTTGAACATTCTGTAACAGTTAATTGTGCCTTTGTAACCGGCCATAATTTCAGGTAAATCTGTAGTTTTCCAGGCATGCTACCATAGGTGTTATGTTCAAAGGCATGTTTTTCCAGTAATTAGATGCCTAAGGAAAGAGTTTTGTTGACAGGTCGTTATGGGTCATCTTGTCCATCTGATTTGGAAAGCCTGCTATGTGGTAGAAGGTTACTGACAGGTTTTAAAATGAAACTCAAAGATATTCATAATTTGTACCCTCTATAAATTTACCCATATCACTGTTTCATAGACCTCTTCATCCCCAGTCTACAATTTTCATTTCTTCCCAGCTATTATTGGCCCCATAGAATTTTGTGTCTATTCATATATTAATGAGATATCTCTTTCCATGAAAAGTGAATGACTGAGTATTTTGCTCATAGATTTGCCCTCCAAGATGACTTGATTTTATTTAATGTCTTTCAGAGCAACTTACAAGTACAGGTATACCGTAGTAATGGCCTTTTACTGATAATACCAACATATTGTGGCATTCCTCTGTGAGCCTCTGGTGTTTTTTTCCTCTATCAATTGGTCAAAAGTTAGCTTCCATAAGGACATAGTTGTGAGTTGAAGGATAAACATTGAATAAACAGAAGTAAGTGACGAGGGAGTCTGGGCCATCTGTTCATCTGATTTACTTGTGCTTTCTGGATCTGCTTCAGCCTACTCCTAAATGTGTCACTACCATCGAATATTCTATTGCTATACCACCTGCCTAACCCTATGACTAACGAAATTCAAAATAATTTAGTTTGTGGTAGAAAGTTCTGGTTATACAATCTCTCAGCGTTTCCTAGTCAGTAATTAGAATCAGATATTAAGGCAAAAGCAGTTGTTGTACACACTGTACATTTACAAAGGAGGGTAGTTATCTGTTCTGGTGGGCATAGGACCCTAAATAATTATTCTGTATCCAGAGACACAACAAAATATCTTTTTTTCTACCACAGACTACCCTTGAATAAGGATCTGTGTATAAAATGGCCACAACAGCAAGATAACCTTCATGGAAAACAAGACTTGTAAACTCATTCAGTACTGATGGTGTTCAGAATTTCCTGATTAGGGTTTAGAACTGTTTTCTCAAGTGATGTGCATGTTTCTTCTTATAATGCAAGAAGGCTTAACAAGCAAGATGGCTCCTCCTTAGTATTATATAGTAGGGTCACCAGAGGTCCAAGGAGTTTCCAGAGGGCACCTTAGTTCAGTAGTCAAGAGGAGTTCTTGGCTTACATGATGGAAAATAATTTCAGCTGAGACCCAGACAAGATTTTATTTAGAAAAGCAGAGTCATATTCAAGGGGAAATCGGGCTATAATAAAAGTAAGAAGATTTTACGGTAAAGCAAAAAATTCACATTCAAGGGAGAATGTGGGTTATCTCTAGAGAAAAAGACAGCAACATTGGTGGGGATTTTAATACTTACAGAGGGATAGAGGTGAACTAAAATGTGGAGTCAGAGCAGAGTTACATAATTTTGCAGTTTTTCCCGCACTTGTGTATTGCCCTCATATTATTTTTTGCAGGCAAATCCTGGTTCAAGGGCACCCAAGGACCAAGGGTAAGAAAAAGGGCTGGGTTGCTCACAAAGACTTGCTTTGCGTTTCAAAACTTCAAGGGCATATCTTGCATTCTAAGACTTCTTTGAAACTTTGCTTTGAGACTCACTCTATCTTTACTTTTCTGAATCTCCAAATTCCTCTCATTGCTGTGTTTTGTCTTTAATTTAATGCAGGAATATTTTGCAATTCTCCAGATCTTTGAAACCCTAAAAATCTTCATGAATTTGTTAGGTCCCTAGATTGTTATCATCTTCTAGCAATATTTCCCTGTGGTTATCTTGACTGAGGTCATAAGATATCTCTGGAGGCTACACATTTAGTCTCTTGAAATGCAATCCTATAATCAGATCTTTGGTCTGATTTTAACAGAATATATCCTATACCTAGGAAGTCTTAAAATCTACTACAGAGGAACTTTGACTTGACAGTGTACCTTAAGTTGATAATTACCTTCTTGTAAGGTCTTCAAAGCTATAAGAAAGTTATGCCACATCTTTGTGTAATTATAATTGGCCATACACTGATCAATTGTACTTGCCTTACATTTTCACTTCAGGTGAAATTATGACTATAATGCAGTTGTACACAATCAGCTATTAACAGCCTGCTTAGCATAAAGAAATGTTGTTCCTTTTCATTCAAAGTAAAGTTTACTCTAAAGTTTCATTCTCAGGTCAACTTTCTAGGGCCCATCAAGGTCAGTGGCTTCAGCCCAAATTTCCTTGAAAATGTGCTATTAGATCAGGTGTGCATGTAAATGTCTTACTAATGTACAAGATCCCAGATAGAAAGTGGGTAGTAAAATTAAATGTGCAGCCAGGTTGGGAAAAAAGGTAACATCAGATTTGCTACCAAAATGTCTATGACTTCATACACTACCTTTCATATTTGGGTTGGACTTGAAAGCTATTGTAACTCCCACTGCAGTAAAAATGACTGAGACTGATGGTGCTGATCCCAGGAAAGGTGAGACATACCTCAGCATTTAGGTATTGCATGATGGGACATAGAAATTTGTTGTCTGTATTAGTGAATTAGGGAATTAGTGAATTTAAGTGTGTATGTAAATTAAACTGAAAACAAATAATAATATGTAGTATATATTCTGAACTTACTAAAACTTATGTTCATAATCTTTTGATCTTTACTATTAGATTACCAAGTCATGTCTGGATTAATGATAGCAACTGGTATTATTTTCTTTGGATATTCCATATACCAGGCATTTACATACAACTATAATACTTTTATAGTTTTACTACAACTATAATACATATATTACTTCTAGGTTTAGAGATTCACTTCTGAAACTAAGAAGATGAAATAATATCCATTATTAAACAATTAATCTTTGTGATTCCAATCCAGTTCTGTTTGAATCTAAAGTCAATTATTTTTCTACTACCACATGATAAGTCAATAAAAAAAGTTGTTCCTTAAATTATAGAATTAGTAACTTTGGGAATTAATTTATTACTCTTAATTTACAAGTAAGAAAACTGAAGTTCTAATAGGCAAAATATAATATCCAAGTTTGCATTCCTCAAGAGAAGAAATTAAATATTTTCATCATTAATCTGAAAAGCCACCAAAATGACTGCAGGAAACATAAACATTGTTAAAATGTGGCTTCACTTTATATTATGAATTACATTTTACCAATGCTTATTCTTTATTTCTGTCTTCTAATTTGGCTAATATTTTTCTTATAAGAAAGAAATACAAAACTCTATGAAAAGATGCCATAATATAGACTTTACTCAGAAAGCATTTTTGCTAATGGAAAACCACAGAAAATTACAGTAACTCATAATGGAGAAGAAGAGGAGATCTCTATAAATTCTTTTGCAATGATTAATAAATCAACTGTCTCTTCCTGCATTAGCCGAAAGTTCTAGATGTAACAGGGTGGTCTGTGGTGATAATAAAAGTGCTTCTGGGGTTTGTAGTGAGGCATTCAAGAATGCATATGTGCATCAGAGATGTACAGACCTGGGATCTAAACCTTGCAGTCACTTGGTAATTATGAAACCTAGGGAAAAGTAAATGAGCCTCTTTTTTTTTTTTTTTTGATGCCAGGGATTAAACCCAGGGGTGCTTAACCACAGTCTTTTTTTGTTATTATTATTTTTTATTATGTGACAGGCTATCCCTAAGTTGCTTAGGACCTCACCAAGTTGCTGAGGCTAGCCTTGCACTTGCAATCCTCCTTTCTCCGCCTCCAGAGCTACTGGGATTACAGGAATGCGCCAACACATCTGGCTTGCTAATGAGCCTTTCTGATCTCAGTTTTCTAATACTAAAAATAGGTATATTCACCTTGTGTCAATGAGAGGTAACATTTGCAATGAGCTTAGTAGATGCTTTCTTCCAGATTTCTAACAACTACCAGCCCTCTGATTCAATTTCACTATTCTAAATTCTTTTTTACAGTTTATATATAAAAAGAAAAGGCAGGGATTTAATTCATTTTACTGACAGTCCTCATATCCCAATAAAGTTAGCCACTAATAAGGTCAACTCTCAGTTGCTAAGTAATTAATCTGAAATTGCTAAATACTCACATGAATAAAATCCTGGTTTTCATCATACGTCACTTACTAAAAATGAAGAGCTGTTTAAGGTTGTGTAAAACATTGATTAATTATCTTTCAAAAATAAGAGTCCAGGGATACTTAAACTCTGTGCATTTCAATAATGGAGTATTTAACTCAAATCACTAAGCTACGTCATTTTATGATTGAGAATAGGGGAAAAAAAGAGCTCTTAACTGAGAAAGGGGTAACAGGACACAGGGGAATGACCCTATTCCCCATTTTTTGGACAGCATGTGAAGTGTGGTGCTGTGAAGTGAACAAACAAAATCACATATGGGGAGAGGCAACAGCTGTCTCCATAAAGTCTTTGGCCTCCTGCTGCCCTCCATCCTAGAGGCAGACATGGTGGTTGATGGCTGCCCACCATGCTATACTTTATTGCTTCATTGACTGTGTTGCAAATGCTGACAACAGTTTACCAGCCACAAAGAAATTATTTGATTTACTCAAGTTCCTTTGCTACCATTTCAGAGCCTTGCATGTCCTTGGTTAAATGGTGCCCTTGTAAAACTGCAAGGCAAAAAATAAACTGTTTTCCCCTAAACCAAATAGATATAGTGCTGTGATGTGAAATTACAGGGGAAAAAAATGTGATTTGGGGAAATTACAGTTCCTTGTTTAGTATGTATTGTGCATGCCCTACAGCCTTCCCTAACCAGTAGCTCCCAATTTCATTTAAATTGTAATGATTTCCTTTAAGGACAATTAAGTTGCCTAAGAGCAGTGCATGCATACTAATGTGGCAGAGGCAAGGCTTAGTGTAGAAGAGAGTAATAACTGTTTATTAATATGATAATTAAGTGTTAATGCTTAGCAACTTAATGATATCTGTTAAATAACTTACATTTTGGAGCCAAATCTTGGCAAATGGAATTCTATTAAAAATAACAAAATGCAGCAAATATAAAAATAAATGATGCTAATCTGCCATTAAATCACATATATTTTTCTGATTTGCATCTCATATAAGAGAAGACTCCTATTCTCAGTTTTCTACCAAAAATGCAAAGCCAGTGCAATTACTCAGACCCATTTCAGAGAGTTATTCATGCTTTGTGGAGGTTCTTATATTTTCAAATGGAAAGAGAATAGAAAGCAGAGATGAAAATGAATGCTATTTCAGAATATCTTTATAAGGTCATTCTTTTCAAAATGTGCATATTTTCAAAAAATTCTAAAATAAGAAAGCAAAATATCCAAAATGTGGTATTCAAAATTTTATTACTTTCTATGGGTCCTAATTCTCTACCTTCATAAGTTATTCATAAATAATGAATAATTCCAAATTTCTCAATATTATCTGAATTTTTCTTTTATCAAAACTCACTTTTCAATTTTAAAAATATTTTCAATTCTTCATTATTATTAACAATATATAAATTTATACACATATAATTTTCCAATGTCACTGACCATTCTTTGTTGAATATTGTTCTACTCAATGTTAAATGCTATGAGAAAAAGTAGAAATTGTCCATGTTCTTAAAAAATGGGTAACAGATCAGCTTCCCATGTGTGAAGTCACACTTTATAAATTTAATGAACAATATTTCTGTGTGTTGTGCTGTTTCCTTTTGTGAGTTTTTAAACCTACTTCTTAGGCTGAAATGAGGTATCACAGTATCTTATTCATTGAATGATTTTTTTTTCATTCTCTGATCTATATTCTGAATGTAACAATAAAAAAAGAAGGAAAATATCCCAACAAAAATCACATTCCTGAAATCCTGTTGTTTTTGTGTTCTCTCTCTCAGATATCTCCTCTTATCTCTGTTCTGTTGTTAACATGTACCAAGTGACTGAGTAGAGTTCTTGAAGAGAAAAATTGCTTGGTGGCATTCTCCCCAGAGTATTGTGTATAAGTGTATGTGGACATAAAGGAGTTGAGTGATTAGTAGAAAAAAAATTAGGAAATATTCATTGGGATTAATCACAAATAACTTTCTAATGACCTTTAGGGTAATATTCTGAGACTATTACAACCCACATCAGACTTCCAGGGGTTAAAATGTAAATTGAATTGAATTAAGTCACAAAATTTTATGAGGCTTGTCTACATAGGGAGAGAAATATAAAACATTAGCAAGAAGAAAAATACAGACTTGAGTACTATGTTAAAGGCAGAGAATACCTTTCCTTAGTATGATTAGATGTTAAAGAAATGGCAATTCACAAGACTGGTGGGAGATTAGCATAAAAGAAATAAGATATGATCAAACAATTGGAATGGAAATATCAATATCATTAAAATGACCATACTATCCAAAGCAATCCAGACTTGATGCAATGCCCATTAAACTACTTAAGCATTTCTTCCTAGAAATAGAAAAATGATCCTAAAGTTTCTACAGAACCAGAAAAGACACAGAAGAGCAAAAATGGTCCTAAGGAAAAAATAAACAAATAAATCTAGAGGCATCCCAATATCTAACTTTAAAATATACTACAAAGCTACATTAACCCAAATAGCATGATACTGGAATAAAAACAGACACATAGACCAATGGAACATAATAGAAAACACAGAAATTAATCTACATTCATTCAGCCAGCTGATTTTAACATAGGCATGAAGAACATACAGTTGAAAAAAAATGTCCCTTCAACCAGGTGTGGTGGCACACAACTGTAATCCCACCAGCTCAAGAGGCTGAGACAGGAGGTTTGCAAATTCAAAGCTAGCCTCAGCAAAACCAAGGTACTAAGCAATTCAGTGAGACCCTGTCTCTAAATAAAAAATAGGGATGAGGATGTGGCTCAGTGATTGAGTGTCCCTGTGTTCAGTTCTTGGTACCCTCCCCCCATAAAAAAACAAAACAAAACAAAAAACACTGTTGCTTCAACAAATGATGCTGATAAAAGCAGATATGCATATGTACCAAAATGAAGATAGGACCCTTGCTCAGTGTACACACAAAATCTCAAAATGGATCAAAGACCTAAATTTTAAATCTGAAGCTATGAAATTACTACAAGAAAACACAGAAAAAAAAAACTATAGGTGTAGACAGAAGTTTTTTTAGACAGAAGTTTTTTGTTTGTTTGTTTTTGTTTGTTTGTTTGTTTGTTTGTTTGTTTTAAGATAGAACCCCAAAAGGCCCAATCCAGAAAAGTGAAAAAAAGACACTTGGGATTATATCAAACCATGATGCTTATGCACAGAAAAGGAAATAATAGAATAGAATATCAATAGGATTGATAATCAACAGAGTTAAGAAACAACCTGTATTTGCAAAATATTCATTTGACAAAGTATAGATATGCAGAATTTATAAGGAACTCAAAAAGTTGAATACCAAAATATAAACTATTTAAAAATGGGCTCAAAAACAAAACACACACTTCTCAAAAGAGGTCATACAAAAGGCCAAGATGTAAAGGAAAAGTTGATCGATTTCATTAATCATTAGAGGAATGCAAATCAAAAGCACCATGAAATACCATCTCATCCCAGTTAAAATGACTATCATCAGAAAGACAGAAAATAATGAAAGTGGTAAGGATGCAGAGAAAATAGAACAAACATTTAATACAATATTGGTATAGTATAGCTCTTAAGAAAAACAATACAGACATTCCTTGAAAAACTGAAATTATAACTACTATATGATGCAGCAATTCTACTGGCAATTCTATTATTAACTTTTCTACTATTAACCAGCAAATCTCCCCTGTTACATATCCAAAGGAGATGAAATCAATATATTAAAAAGATACTGCATTCCTATGTTTATTGAAGCTGCATTCACAATAACTAAGATATGAAATCAACCCAAAGGCCCTCCAATGGATGAATGGATAAAGAAAATATGGTATATTTGACAATGAAATACTATTCAGCCATAAAAAGAACAAAATCCTATCATTTGCAGCAACTTATATGTAACTTGAGGTCTTTATTTTATGTCAAATAGGACAGACAGAGAAAGAAAAATGTCACATGATCTCACTCATTTGTGGAAAGGAATAAATCAATCTTGTACAAGAATAGAATGGCACAGTGATCACAGAGACTGGGAAGAGCAAGGTGGAGTGTGGACTGAAAGAAGTCTGATAAAGGGGAACCAGTACGCAGAGAGGAGGAATGACTAGTTTTAGCAGAGTTGGGTAACAATCTGTCAAAACAATCAATGATCTATTTCAGATGGTTAGAAGAGAATGATATTCCCAATATAAAAAGGATGAGTGGCTGAAGAGATGGAAATGTCTGTTATCCTGATATGATTATTTCACATTGTATATGTATTGACTGAATTACCATAATGTACCCCATAGAGCTGTACATATAGTATGTCTGAATTACAAAAAATAAAAATAAATAATAAAAATAAAAAAGATGAAACAAGATCCCTGAGGAGGAAGTAAGAGGTAAGACTCAGAGCATAAAATGGAACATTGACCTTGAACCTAACAGAACTCCTCTGTCTAAAACTGAAAGAAATGGGCTGAAGGAGTTGTATTTTGTAGTTATAAAAGCTGGGGGCCTCATAGTGAATTTGCTCCAACTTCTCAATGAAATAAAAAGCATTGTTATCTAATATTTTCTATACTACAAGTAGCTTTATGTTCAGTGTATTTCTCTTCAAAATACTAAGCAGTGGAGTTTTAAAATACAGACTCACAGCACAGCTGTCATTATATTCCTTTAGTCTGCCGACCTCTCAACCTTGAAGGTTGTAGATGGTCTAGTTAGTCTTTCCTATTTCCAACTTCTGGTCCAAGTTATTGTCTTGGGCCTGTCTTTGGATCTCTAAGGTGGTGAAGAATTCTTTTCTGTTTGGCCCCAAGTTCATCCCTTTGGCTTTTGGTCAGAATTTTACTGACATACTGTCTACCTCCCTGCAAACTTGGCTGATCTCCATAATGTAACTGGAGAAAGCGTCTGTCTCTTGGCTCACACTTCTATCAGACAGGGGCATAAGTCCTGCTCCCTCTATTAAAGCATGCTAGGTGTTCTGTTTTTCTTTTTCTGCCTGACTTTGGTCATTCATCTCTTATCTTCTATAAAATATAATAAAGAAGAAAAATGCAGAGGGGACAGAAAATATTGCTTTGCTAGTAAACTATTGATATGGAGCAGTTTGGAATTTCCATTAATATTCTAAGAGATTGGAAATCAGTTGTTGAGTAATGCATGTCTACTGAGGAATAAGTGATGAAATAGGATACAGATCTCTAGAAATAGAGAATAATAATTTAAGTTCTAATTTAAATGACTTCTTATTTGATTGCATGGTTGATAGAATACACTGTGTGTATAAGATTCAACCATGTAAACAGAATACAATCCAATAAAAATGTTTTCAAGGAATTTTTTTTTTTTTTTTTTTTTGTTTGTGTGTAGGGTGGAGATAGTTCTATCTCTACCTTTCATCTGAGAAAAAGCTGGAAAACAAGAAGGTCTGAATGGAGATACTGCACATCCACAAAAAGTTTTCCTTGTAAGCCTAATTGACAAACTGGTATGCCAGTGGTTTGGAGTCAGGTAAATGAATATCCAGCAGGTAAGTTTATTAAGGTATGGAAAGTGTGTATAAGAAATTTATCCCTCAGTTCCAATGTTTGTGTTAAATTTGTTGTAATGTTACTTAACCAGATTTTCTAATAAAACTTTGTGTCAGAGTACTTATAAGAAACTGCAAACACTCCTTAGGGGAATGAGGTAAACTACTTTAAGTGGACCATGTTGTCAAGGAGATCATAAGACATTAAATCAAAAAGCTTTGTGCTAGTAGAAGCATGGAGGTTTTATTTGTTAAAAGGAAACAAAGACAATAAATTAATGATTTTAAGGTATCAAATTGAAGCCCATATGTTTACATTTCCTCCCTTTAGTCACAATAGAAATTAAAGTAAATGTGATAATATCTGTAATAGAGCTAGGGAAAAAAAGTATCAGTGCTATCCGTAGAAGAAAACTTGGATTAGTTTTTGTAAAAGAGAAATCAAATGGTATTGGATTAAAGAACAGGCCAATTACTTCCATACATCATTTTAGTATATATATAATTTATTAAGAGATGTATATATATATATATATATATATATATATATATATATATATACACACACACACACACATATATATATCAAATGGTGAGTAAATAGAAACAAGAGGACTCGTACCCACCAAAATCACCAATTTGAAGTTTAGAGTCATCCGTGTTACATGTGAACAAATGCTTGTGCTTTTATCTTTGTGTATGTGTGTGTGTGTGTGTGTGTGTGTGTGTGTGTGTGTGTATGTGAGCATGCACCTGTGTGTGAGTTTTGTAAGTGGGAAATATTACAGAAGTCTGGAAACTTTACCAGGAACAAAGGTGACAGCAATTTACATTCTCAGGGTCCACTTGGTGAATCAAGTGGACAGTTCAAGGTGGAGTATCTCGTTCAAGAAAGAAATTAGGTGTTTGTCAACTACTCTAATAACTACAGGGAAACAAAGAAAAGAAAGAAATAATAAAAAAAAAAAAACCTTTAGCAAATAGTAAAATCTCCAAATCACAATAGTCTTGACATTACCTCCTTTACTATGTGCTACTCATAACTGCATTTAGACTGAAAGGCATTCTCAATACCCCACAGACAGAAGATGAAAGAGTGTAGAGATTGTTGAGCAGTAGGCAAAGATTACATCAAAGACTTAAGGAACCCCCTTAGTACCCTTCACTGAGCACAGCTGGAGACTGCATTCAGAAGTGAGCTGTGCCCTCCAGCTTCTATCATCAGAGGTTGCTACCTCACCTGAGGATTCCTTCTGAGAATTCTCCATGTATTAGAGGAAAAATCAGGAACAAGCAGGCAAAATTTGCCCATTTCCTTCATTCCAAAAACAAACAAGACAAAAAACCCCAAACTTAATAACATGCCATAGTCAAAAACAATGTGTCACATTTCTCTGAACCTATTATAATAGAAGTAGAAATTAACAACAAAAAGCCAAACAGAACAAAACAACTAACCACTTAGAAATGTAATAACATCTCTCAATAAATCAGGGATAAAAAAACCAATTAAAATATTACAATACAGAAATAAACTATGAGGGGACTACAATAGAAATGAGACCTTAACTATTCTTCAAAATTCTAGAGAGCACTGAGCTATACTTCAAAACCTAGCACAGGGTGCCAAAGTAAGAAGGGGAGATAAAAATCTGAAAATTAATTGCAGGTCTATAAAAGGAACAACTGGGCACTAGGTATGCAATTATCCTGCTATTATGGACACACACACACACCTACCTGTTTTAGTCAGCTTTTTTGCCACTATGACCAATAGATCTGATAAGAAACATTTTAGAGGAGGAAAAGTTTATTTGGTGTTCACAGTTTCAGAGGTCTCAGTCCAAAGACAACATTTTCATTGCTACAGGCCCAAGATCGAAGAGAACATCATGACAGAAGGGTGTGGAAGAGGAAAGTAGCTCTGGACCATGACAAGCAGAAAGCAAAGAGAACTCAGTCCACCAGGGACAAATTATAAGCCCCCAAAGTACACCCCCAGTGACTTACCTCCTTCAGTCATACCCTACCTACCTATAGTTAATCTATATCAGTGGATTAATCTACTGATGAGGTTCAGGCTCTCACAACCCAGTCATTTCACCTCTGAAACTTCTTACATTGTCTCACACATGAGCTTTTGGAAGACACTTCATATTTAAACCATAATAAAGGACTCAACTTGGCCAAAAGACCAGTGTCTTTTCTCTAAAGAATGAAATTGCGATAAAGTGATATCAAAAAATTCTAATGGAGTGTTGGAACCACATAGTAAAACCCTCTCTCTTCTGGAGATTCAGAGGCCTCACCTGAATATCCATCTATTTACCGTAAAGTGAAGACTGCCAATCAATCCCAATTTTTTCCCATTTATTGAGGTCTCTGCAAAATTTATGGTCAAGTAAAATGATAAATAACACTCTGTACATCAGAAAAAGAAACCCATACCTTTTCAGGATCTAACTATTAAAATAAATGATTAACCAAAGATTTGCAGATACATAAAGAACACCAGTGGCATAAAAGATAACAATAAGGATCAGCAAAAACGCAGCTGATTTTCAGAGAAATTTGTAATTCAAAAGAGGATATTAAAAATATCTAGTTAGAAATCCAGCAAAATTAGAAAAAAAGGTAAATCTTTAGTACAAAAATAGAATGGCATGGGGGAAAGGGGATCAGAGAACAAGCCATCCAACCATAGGAGAACTTGGGGTTTGTATGCAAAATGATACATTTGTCGCTCAATCAACAATTATGAATAAAATGTCTGCCATGTGTCAGGGACTCAGACACCTTCTCTCCATACTTCTATATTGAAAAGATTTTGGTTGAAGACCATACCAAATATTCATGCTTAAAGCCCTATTACCACTGAAAGATGAAAGAAATTGTCTAAAATACCCAATTAATGTGGAGATGATAAAAATAAAAATTGAGGTGAGAAAATCTGGACACTAGAGGGAGAAATCCTGATGCAAAATGATGGGGGGGGGGAATAAGGAAGGATTTTAGATGCTGAAAATTCTCTTATATCCAACATCTTATGAAGCAGCTATGAGTGATCAGCTTAAAGAGTGAGCAGACTCTCCAGAGTTTTTCCACTCCTGAGCAGTATCTTTTTTTTGACCTCCATCCCAGGTGTGCTGAATTAGAACCTCCAGGGACAAAGAACTAGAGGTCCAATCAGGACCTCCTTATAAAGAGGTCCAATCAGGAACGAAAGAAAGGAAACAGATGGTGGTGGTTAGAAGAGCAAGCAGGCAAATTGAATAGGGAGGGTCAGCTTCAGGAGCACAAGCATTTAGGTTTCACTAACAGTGGCAGGCTCACATGCTCCTGTGCTGTGGTAAGTAGGCATCTCTATTTCCCTCTGTTTCTGCCCCTCTTCTCTGCCTTCTCTTGGAGTGATTGATGGTTTCCCTAAATTTGATGTGCAAACTCCAAACAGGCATAATTGGTGTGAGCTTAATGCATTCATTTCATTTATTTTGCATTTCTAATCCATGTCTTGTTTTTAAAATAAAGGCAGTAATACTTATCCAGTAGTGCTTCCCTGAATATTTACCAAAATAGCAATATGAAGAATACCTTGCATAGTGCCTACTGCATACAGGGAATTCACTCAAAGAGAGCTCTTCATATGGGTCAATTTGTTCTTCTTGCTGACAAATATTAGAGCCATTTTTATGAGTTTCTTTCTCAAATACTAATTGTGTTGCCTTTTTCTTGAAAATATTTAAGAATACAATTAAGAATATGACTGCTACAGCTGCTGTTTTTATTGTTACACTTAAGACTCTTTAGTTGCTTATGGATGTGAATATTCTTTCTGGGACATAATACTTAAGATGATGCATAATTCTAATTAATTTAGGTTTTCTTTTTCTTTTATCAATAAAAGAAACCAGAAGGTAATGACTGGAAAAACTTAGAATGTACAAGAACAACCAGGAAAGTTTATCAAAGAATGCAGAATCCTCTCCCACAGTTTCTGATTTGGACTGTGGAGCGTTTCATTCATTCATCCAGAGTTTCCCTATTCTGTACTTGGATAATCAGTCCATGCACATAAATTTTTGAGAAATTAAAATATCTTCATCTGTCTCTGAGTCAGCTATTTCTGGTTGAGCCATTTATTATGTCTTAAACTATTAATAGAGTTTAATATCCCCATCTTTACTCTTACTTTAATTCAAGAGGAAGAGAGTTCTGCTGTAGGGAAGTCAATTAAACCACTCATTACTATAAATATGATGAAGGTAGAAAATTTTATATTACCATAACTCCCATAATGTCCTTGCATGCAGATTTAAGAGAAAGCTGGCCAGAATATTTATGTTGCATCAACTGCATAGGTGTAAACTGTGACTAGATCTACGGTTGGGGTGTTTGATTAGTGCTGGTGCTGTGACCTGATGGCTCAATACACAAAAAACATCCAGGATAAGTTGACATGGGGAAAAGAGCTGAATATAGTCAGGCTGCCAATTCAGATTCTTGTTTGGGGATCTATAAAAGCAAAGTCATTTGCTTTAACTTTCAGTTCGTCATTTTACTACCTGAAGCCATTAGTTCATTTGTTTATTCAGTAAATAACAACTGAGCACCTTCTCTGTGCCAAGGAACCTGTATGAGATATTAATTTATTTCACTGTACATGAAGGCTTTTGTTAAAAAAGCAGAGCTCCATTTTTATCCTGAGTTAAAAGAATAACATTGCTGTTAAAAGACAAAACTGGGTATGACAATTTCCATATGAAACCTATTTCAAGTTCTCTTTGCTCCTCTGTCCCTAGAGAAAGCTGGGGAGTTGACTTGTTCTGCAGTTTTGCATTTATCAACCTCAGACAGTTTCACATAGATGATTCTTCTTCGGAGAACTACACAAATGCTCTCATTCTAATCTATAGTTTGATTTGCTTATCAAAGGATTCACTCCTATTTCAAAGCCTCAGGATTCTTTCAGTTTTCCATAGCCTTCCTTGTAGAAGGCTCCAGGAGAAAGCTCCCTCAAAAATGTCCATTTTAATTATACACTAAAAAGCAAAAAAAAAAAAAAAAAAAAGCATTTCAGAACACTTTGACCTAATAAAACATATCTCTCCTCTTCATTTTTTTTCAAAATAACTATGTCTGGAATTATTAAAATAAGATTTAACTCTGGTGAAATATAACTACTAAGTCAATACTAAGTAATGTAGTAAGTACAATTGTAAGAGATTGGAAAGCTTATTCCACTAATAATCTCTGAAAATATCTAGTATACAGATTTTTAAAATTTATTTATACAGGGTTAAATATAAAATATATGGACCTTTCTTTAAAAAATTCAGTGCTATGACTCTCTGTCAGAAATAGTTTACTATTATTTCTGTAAGAAAATCAGGTTTGATTTATATCATTTTGACTTAAAATAACTTTTATGGGTCTGTAACCCACCTTATGTGTTAACACTATTTTTGCTTCACTTTTTTTTAAACTCAACAATTTTTCAAGGATATTAACTTTCCAAAAACCACATCATCTGAGGAAAACAGAAAGGGAACTTTGAAATGACCTGAAAAGATTACAATGGTTATCTAATATGGTGAAGTCCAAGTAGTAAAACTGGTAGGAGGAAATAAACAAAACTGATTAGATATATAGATAGTAATCTGTTAATGGAAAAATAAATAAGTTCAAAGAAGATCTAGGAGAGATAATGGGACAGATAGTGAATAAGACCTTCCAGAGAGAAAGCCGTTTTAATGACAAGTTGATTTTAGTAATTAGAAATTTTGATACTGAAAAAAGCAATCATATCAACAAGGAGATGCTGGCAGCTTGAGGGTCACATGGCCTCCAAAAGGTCACTTTCTTGATTATAAAACAATCTATGTAACCACTCTATTTCAGTGAGTTCAGGATTAAGTCCTGAAAGGAGTCACTAGAAGAATTAATATGAAGGAGGCAAAAATTTAATAGACACCCAAATGGGTGAGAATTGTTTCAAAAATAGAAATTCTTCAAACCAAGAGAACAGAGGATAACAGAGCATAATAAAAATACTGTAATGTGTTCGGGGCTTTAGAGAGCTGTACAACATTTTTCAACCTCTTTTATTTGATCCCTGCACCCACCAAGTAAGAGAAATGAGGGTCATATGATTCCTTTTGCACATGAAAAGGCTTACACTCAGACTACATTTTCCAGACTGTCTGTGGTTTTACTTAGCAAACTTTTCTAACTGCCAGCATCTATAAGATGTTCTATATATATATATATATATATATATATATATATATATATATATATATAAAGATATATATATATAAATATACATATATAAAGATATATAAAAAGTAATTTATTTATATATATTTTTCCAGTCAAAAAACAATAACTATTATGATGACAAGACAAAGGTGATGCATTCTTTGAAGTCTCTTATGCCTTCTTTTTGATAGCGGAAAAGAGGATGGCATTAGCATTCTTCCCACACCGGGTGGTGGTGCTGAGGGCTGCTAAACCAGAGTTGCATGCCTTGTCATCTCTGAGCTCTCGCCTACAAACCAGATTTCATTTCCTCTGAATTTTGAGATAGATTTGTTTTATACTTTTTTTCCATTTAATCTTCTGATGGGAGTTGGGATTGCTAATAATTATTTCCCTCTTATTTCTACCTTCTAAAGGGATGCAGAAATGTGAGACTAAGTTGTTCAAAGTGTGTCTTAATCAGGTTTTTCTCTACAGTAACTAAAAAACCTGACCAGAACAATATTAGAAAAGGAAAAGTTTGTTAGGGGGCTCACAGCATCAGAGGTCTCAGTCTGTAGATCGCAGGCTCAATTTCTCCTTGCTCCAAGTGGGGTTGCACATAAAGTAAAGAAGAGTGTTGTGGAGGGGCTTGGCTCATATGATGATCAGGAAGCAGACAGAGACACCTGATGAGATACAAAATATGTATCCCAAAGGCATGCCCCAAGGGAACCACTTCCTCCAGCCATACCCTACCCTTCTTTAGTTACCACTCAATTAGTCCTATCAGAGGATTAATTCACTGGTTTGGTTAAGGCTCTCCCAACCCAATCATTTCTCCTCTAAATCTTCTTACATTTTCTCACCCATGAGCTTTTGGGGGATAGCTCACATCCAAACTATAAGAAAGAGATATGTCCTCACTAACAGACATGCTAGAGAAAGCAGTTCAGGGTGAACCTAGGTGCGCCTAGGCAGGGTCTTGGCAAAGATCATTTGGGGGTGGATTTGAGTCTGAAGAACTAAATCACACCCTCTCTTTAACCCTAGATAAGTAGGGAAAGAAGCTTCCACTTAGGAATGTTGCTAGATTTGGTACATTCAACTGAGTGAAAAGCAAAAGTAAAGATAAGAATAAAATAAGAAAACAGAAAAGTCTTACTATTTGATGTCCTTCCACATGAAGAATGGTATCATTACCCCTGTAAAATAATCCAAATAATAGTGGCTAAAACATGATAGAGGCTCAATCATCATCATCATCTTCTTCTTCTCCTTCTCCTTCTCCTTCTCCTTCTTCTTTTGTAGTTGTAGATACACAAAATGTCTTTATATTATTTGTAAATATGTATGTGGTGCTGAGGATCAAACCCAGCACCAAATCTTTAGGTAATATAAGATTCTATGATAGCTCTAGAATCCTGAGATTTCCAGGCCTTTTTACTGGAGTCTTAAAAAAAAAAGGTATTTATTTATTTATGTACTCAAATACTCAAAATTTACATAATTATTAAAGAAAACTTCTGCTTTGGCCACTAATTCCAATAGCCAAAAGAAAGAAAAAAAGAGAAGGGAATGGTTAGGCATACTTCTTTAAAGGCAAACAATCTATAATTGCACATATTAATTTATTTTACAGATGTTAATAAAAACAAAGTTACTTCTAGTACCTACTTGTAAGAAGACTAGAAAATGAAGTTTTATCTTAAATGCATATATACCTAGCTAAAATGGAGTCTTCTAATTCTATAGTAGGAATGAAAAGAGAATGCAGCATAATGGGGACAAACAGCAATTTCTACTACACTGACTAACTATTTATATACCAAAATGCTCCTAAAACAGTAGAATAACATTTGCATATTTTATCATTCTCCCTGTGATCAATGGTTTTCAACCTATCTGAGATTTTACCTTTTCCTAGCTTGATTGATGCCAGTGTAGTCTTGGCTGCTTTAACATTTTCTTCATTTTTTTGTTTTGGTAGGTACAGAGAATAGCAGTACTTTGACCCTGTGCTTACTCTGCTATCTTAAACTATCAGCTTTCTTTGGTTTATGTTATCATATTCAGAGCACTTCCTAGTCTTTCAGTCTTGTGATTTTTTTTTTTCTCATCCTATGAGTTTCAGAAAAGATACACACATAATTCCTTTATATTTTCATTCCAACAGTGGTGGCACTTATAAAGAAAATTACTGCCTGGCATGATGTCCCAAGCCTATAATCCTAGAAGCTTGGGAGGCTAAGACAGGACGATCAGGAGTTCAAAGCCTGCCCCAACAACTTAGAGAGGCCCCAAGCAATTTAGGAGACACTGTCTCAAAACAAAAAAATAAAAATAAAACGGGTTGGGGATATGGCTCAGTGGTTAAGTGCTCCTGGTATAAAAATAAATAAATATAATAAAATGAAATAAAACAGTACTAGGTTATTAACTTGTAAATTGATTGCCATAGAATTTGTAAAATGCATGCATTCTTTATTGAGTTAAAATCTCTTGAGACCAACCTTGTATTTTCATTCTTTAAATAAATATTATGAAGATATGTTTAAATACAAAACCTATATATACTAAATGCACAGAGTTTGACTAATTTGGAGATAAGTGTTTATCTGTGAAACAATCATTATGATTTATACCATTAGCTCATCACCGCTGAAAGTTTTCTCCTGGTATTATTATTGTTGTTGTTGTTATAATAATAATAATAATAATAATAATAATAATAATAATATCACTTAATATAAGATCCATCCCACTTAGCAATTTTTTAAATATTCTAGTTTGTTAAATATTGCCACTAATTGTACAACCTCTATGATTTAGTTACCTTGCATAACTGATACTTTGTACTGTGTGCCTGATATTTTCTTTCTTCCTGTAACCAGTAACCACCATTCTACTCTCTATTTCTATGTTTGGTTATTTTAGTTTCATCAGATAAGTGGTATCGTGCATTTACTCATTTTTAAATCAGATTCTTGGATTTTTGTGATTTAATTTTAAGAGTTCCTCATATATTTTAGATATTAACCTTTTCTCAGACATGGCTTAGAAATATGTTTTGTTTTTATTTTTGTCTTTCTAACCCATAGGTTCTTTTTCATCTTTTGAGGATTTTTTTTTTTAAAAAAAAACCTGTGGAGGCTTTTAGTTTGATATAACCCCACTCTTACCACCTGGATTTTTATGTCCAATTCAAACATTCATTTTCAAAGCCAGTTCCCAAAGCTTTTTCCTTGTTTTCTTCTAATTGTTTTAAACTTTCTGGTTTTGTTATGTTGATCTCTCATCCAATTTCAGTTTGCTTGCTTGTTTGTATTGTAGTGTTAGGCATCCAATTTCATTCTTTTGTGTGTGGATATCCATTTTTTCCATCATCCTATGCCAAAGAGACTATTCTTTTCTTGTTTTATATTTTTGGCTCCATTGCTGAGGATCAGTTAGTGATACACAAAAGGGTTTATTTGAAGAATATCTATTCTGCTTCATTGGTCTGTATGCCTATTTTTATGCCAGTATCATACTGTATTGATTATTATAGTTTGTAGTATATTTTGAAACCAGAAAGTGGAAGTCCCTTCTTTTGTTCCTATACAATTTTCTCTGTCTATCTGAGATCTTTAGTGGTTCCACTAAACAAAAAAAAATAAATAAATAAATAAACAAACAAACAAATAAAAAATGCCATTGGATTTTGATAAGAATTGCTTTGAATCTGTAAATTCTATTAGTGGGATCAACAGTTTAACAATATTCTTTCTTCCAATACATGAACAAAGATGTCTTTATATTTACTTGTGACTGCTTTATTTTCTCTCTAGCATTTTTAGTTTTAAGTAGACACATCTTTCACTTTTAGGGGACAGACAGATGAGTATGGTAGAAACACAAGGTTAAAAGAATAATATTCTATAGATTCTAAATGGGCCCACTGTGCTAACCCCCACATGCTTTCTTTTCCAAGAAGCGATTTACCTGCAGCCCTCCCTGGCCTAAGTGGACAATTTATGTTATATTCCTCAGCAATCTGTTATCTACAAGAGAAATATAGGCCCAAGATACTATCAATGGGAGGAACCTAGGAGATTTTGAGACCAGATACCAATACTCTGGGAAATAAGATAGTTTTTCATAACCAGAAAGCTGTAAGGACATATGGTTAAGCATCCAATTAGAACCAGTCAGCATGGGCCAAGATGACCTAGAGTTGCCATGCAGGGGAGACTTGAATGTCTGATGTCACAGTTAAAAGGCAAGAGGTGGACCTGGGCAGGACTCTCTAGAAACGTTTCTATGATCCCCAATAAAACTGGAATGTGGAAGAGAAGAATAAGAAAACTCCTGGTCAATCTGGGGGAAACCACTGGAGTTAGGAAGCCTAGTTCTTGCCCTGGGAAGGACCCTTATTATGACACTCTAACGACTCCTATTCAGTCCTTACATTTTAAACGGCCTGGTCCAGTTTGTTACATCAAGCCTAAAAGTCAATGGTCTTGACTTCCAGACCTACCTATTAGGCAATAGAACAGGATACTTTAAATATCCAGTCTTATAAAGGTGGATGCTTTATATAATATAAACATGCATCAAAGGTGGGGGATTGAAGAGGAAAATATTACTTTATAGCTTTGGTCTCTCTAAGAGTATTACTGAATTACTCGTCTCTGTGGAGAGTGTTGTTTAAATTCTAACATTTCTATGCTGGGTTTGAATTATAGCTCTTATGAGTGTAAGCTTGCAGTTTTCTTCAGATGCTGCTTGCTGCCCATGATAAAGGCCACTTCCCAATATGACTTGCAGATGTTTCTCTACCTTTGTTCTGCTTTGGTAAACTGTTTATCACAAGAATTCCCACTCGTGGTCCTTGGGCATGTGGTCCAAGAATTCAAATCCACCAATGTTTTAATGGTTAAGGAATGATGTCAAATTTCCTTTAAAAGCCCTGTGCAACCTTAGCTTTGGCCTAGACTTTTATAGTAATAGCTCATCTGGGTCCACTGGAATAAATAAACCTGAGTTCTCCAACCCTTGCAAAGGTAGTGGTCTTTGCTGAATGTGATTTCCACAATATCACCTCCTAAGTTTACTCATTTTAAGTATTTTATTCTTTTTGCTACTCAAATAGTATTATTCTCTTAATTTCTATTCTGTAAAGTTTGTTATTAGTGTATAAAAATGTGATTGATTTTTGTTTGCCTATACATGTTATTCTTAATCTTAAAATGTGCACAACTACGTAAGAAACCAAGAGATATGTATAGAAATCAAACTAAATAAAAAAAACAGATGAGAAAGAAGCATCATGTAAAACAAAATATAAAAGGAAGAGGAAGTAATATGAGTAAAATTTCATGAAAAAAGAAATATTTGGAGCTCAGAGAGGAGTAGACTAGACCATTATGAAAACCAATGGAAAAAACAAGGATGTCCAATGTAAAGGACCTACCTATATTATATGAATTGAATGGCATTCAAAATATATATTTGAAAACATCACTAAACATAGATTCTTAATCAAAGTAGGCAGGAAAACAAATCGCCTTTTGATATATAAAGTAACTGAATAATTACCATCATTTGTCATTTTTCCTTTAAAATAAATAAATCCAATTTTCTTGTCTTCATGGGAAAAAAATACAATACAACCAAAAGAGAGAATCTTAAATCTTAATATAAAAAGGAAAACCTCTGGATGATATTACTTATAGGTAAGCATTATGTAAGGAAAGGGTGGCTAAATGAGCTCTTATTCTTGATGCTGTATGTGGTCTGCTTTACCAGAATTATGCTCACAATGAAAACATACATCTACCAAAAGTAGTATCTAATAGTGCTGTTCGTTGTCTCTTGTGACTCCTTTCAGACTTGTTTATTGCCTTAAACCTGAGGAAACTATGTTTTAGTCACCTTTTTCATTGCTGTGACTGAATTCCTGACAAGAACAATTTTAGAGAAGGAAAAGTTTATTTGGGGGCACATAGTTTCAGAAGTCTCAGTCCATAGACAGCAGGCTCCATTCCTCAGGGCTCCAGGAGAAGAACAACATCATGGTGAATGGGTGTGGTGGAAAGAAGTGGCTCAGGGAATTGCACCAAGAAGCAGAGAGCTCTGTTCATCAAGAACAAAATATATACCCCAAAGGCATGCCTTCAGAGACCTACTCTTCCAGTCACACCCTACTAGCTTATAGTTACCACTCAGTTAATTCCTATCAGGGAATTAATTCACTGATTATCTCTCATGACTAAATCATTTCACCTTTAAGCTTTCTTGCATTGTCTCACATATGAACTTTTAGGAGATACCTAGTATGTAAACCATTACACTATGTAATGAAAGCACTCACGTTTTCTCATTGTAAAAAAAGGTTTAAGAAGATCAGAGAGTTGGGCATAGTACATAACTGAATTATTCAATGAGGTTAAGGATAACTAGGAAATCCTTTAGAGAATATTGACTAATAATTCCTTTGGAAACTGATATCAGGGAAATGCATTTTTCTGAAATTATTTTCTCTACCTTCATATTTTAAACTAATTTTCTCTTCACATGAAGGTAAATCCCCCATGTATGTGTTGGATTTCTATATTAGCAATTATTATATCATATTTCAGTGCTACTTGACACAGGGTAGATTAGGAACCATCCTTGATCTCTAGGGTCTTTGTATTAGACATTTATGATAGTCTATGAAGACTTAGTAGGTAAGACTAGCTTTATTAAACTGCAGAAAATTTTTAGTGTGTGTGTACTTTTGTACTTTCATTCCTGTTTTCACTAAGCACTACCATACCTAAAGTACAGTTTTTAGAGGCAAGGGAGTTCGGCAGTAAATCTAGGCACATTTTTAATTCTTCTTAGGCAAGATAAGACGGTTTTGTGTCTAGAAATAGGTTATTTTTTTGACAATTATGGAATGTTAGGTGAGATGCAAGAATGATAAATTTCAGGCTGAAGGAAGATACGTGTTATAGCCATTAGCAACCTACTGGAATTTCAGGTTGGTAGCATACTTGCCCACTTAGGAAAAAAAAAATTGTATATATATAAAATGTGTTATCCAGCTTATGAAACTCACTGAAAATACCAGTTGGAGGATAATAAAATAGACTAGAAAAAAATGCCAAATACCATGAGATCCATCTGATTTTAAACAATGACAAATATTAGGTGTTCTATGACAGGGAAAATCTGCTATTTAGATAGCCATGGCAGATCCAAATATTCTAGGATTGAAGGATAGATCAAGTTCCATTCAGGTCAGAGACTCAAGACTGAACCATCTTGAAATAAAACTAGAATTCTAAGACACAGTCTGCTTCTACTTATACCTAAGTAGAAAGCTGTGACTAGGGAACAGATAAACCCTGAAACATTCCTTCACAATGGATGTTCTAATCTAGGTCCAGGTCTGAGTTATGCCCAAAATGAAAACATACTCTCATTATGGTTAAAGCATCTACAAGAAAGACTTTCAGTTAAACTGGCTTTGGTAGGTTATCGATGGTTCCAGATAGGGGAGGTTAAAGACCTCATACACAGAGGAAATGAAGCAAAAACCTGAGCAGTGGGATGTGATGATAAATATTCATCATTTGCTTTTACACGAAATAAGGATGACCAGCATAAAAAGAAATAAGAAAAGAAATGAAGAAAGTTTTAAGATTTAACGAAAATGCTAATGAGAAATATGTAGAACAACTATTTTAAACAAAGGATTCTCAAATCAACACTGTGGAACTTGAAATATTTAAGTCAAGAATAAATAATTAAAATTGGAATAGTCAAAAATGAAATTATGATACTTTGTAGTTATTACAGACTCTAAGAGGATATGCTAATTGTGATAGGAGCTGGGACACGTGATGCGCAAAAGGAGACACTGTAACATGAATAAGTATGCAAATTTAGGGCAGACTCTAAAATTTAAGTTGCAATTATAAGTAAAACTGATAAAGATTCTATATAATGAGATGCAAGAATAGTACGTTTACAAGCAATACCTGGCCTAGAACTATTTAGAAGTTACAGGTTTTATTTTAATTTCCATTACAATTTAGCCATCTAAATATCCTTTTCTACCCTTACAATAAGGAAGCTAAGCTTCAATATTTGTCATTAATATCCAGCACTGCAAATCTTCTTTAGCTATATTCAGACTTTTCGAGCTAAGAAAATCTCAGCTTTCTAGTCATTAGTGATCATTATCCTTAAATGAAAATGTACTGGAAATAACTTTTATATCATTCTTAGTGGGTAATTTAAAGAATAAAATGGGAATATTAATGTTGAAAAGTACAGTGTAATATCCACAAAGCCTGATGAAGTGAATATCAAGCTACAAGTATACCAGGGAAAGAGGTGTCCTTGTCAGATAACTTCATGTAAGATCTCGACTCTTCTAATTGTCCTTACCCGAATAAAGGAAAAAGAAAAAACAAATCCCCATCTTCCAAAACCAAGAGAAGGAATGCCAACCTATTCAACCTAACAAGTGGTTACCCCACTTCTCAGTGACTTGAAACAGCATTCTATAATTCAAAGAGAAAATAGCTCACCAAGACCCCATTTCAATCTTTATCTCACAACAGTTTAACCTGATAATTTAATGTAACTTTTGTTCTCAGTCTTAATGAAACATTTATGAACATGAGGTCTAGCTAGGCAGATACTAACATTTTACTTCTCAATAAACCAGACACTCAAGGATACTATAAATTTGTGGTCCTCCTGAAATCTTGACTCAACAGTTGATGGGTTTTAAGACCAGCCTAGTACACAGGAAGCAGGACAAGGCCTCGCTGCTGTTTCATTTAGACTCAAATTATACAACACCTACTGAGATTTTTGCCACATACCAATCCCAGCTACTCCCAAATCCACACACCAGCATGCTCTCTATCAATCCACAGATTCATTTAGCATTATGGGGCCGTATTTAATATTCAGAGGTTGTTTATGCTCATATGAATCATTATAACAGTTTCTGAGGATTGTATATTCTTCTACCTATCATTTCTTTCATTCTCAAATTAATATAAAGCTTTCTATTCCTTTATTTTGTGTAATCCAACAGCATTTCAAAAGAAATTTGCTGTGTTCACATCCTATTTCTAGAATCTTCATTTATTTCCTTAAATGGAACCTGGTTTTCTCTTAGAAACTGCAACATTTTTTTTGCATTCTCCATGATCAGAATCTGGTCCTTCTCTCACCTCACGTTATAGGCCATGAAGGTAGTCAGCAGAGACATGATCTCTTCTCCTAAACATAATTTTCAATGCTGGATCATTATTTTTCACCTTCAAAAAAAATCTCTTTCCTTCAAATTTGGTCTCTTGCTCTCCTTTCTTATTAATGTATTTTGATGGGTCATTTGCACACATTCACTCAGGAGTTAAACTGAACTAAAGCCGCTGTCATCATCCCATATGTTGCCTTAAGACAGAAAAATATGCATATCTATTTAGATATCCATCAAACTACCAAGTCTAATTTTTAACAATATTTTTTTTTCTATTTGGTGACCTCCATTGCCATTCTATTTCAGCATTTCATTCCTAAGAGCACACCTGAAACTTCTAAAAACTTGAAGTTATTATTCTAATTTCTCATCTCAAAATTTCTATCCTTTTACATTGTCATTTTTTAAAATAGAATACCTGCTACATATTGAATGATTTAAAACACTTGATTTTGGAATGGGATAAAGAGAATATAATCTTAAACTCAGAGGAGAATATAAATGTCAGAATGAATTTCTTTAAGTTGTGAAAGCAGGACATGAGAAATAAACAGGAGATATTTTTGAAAGGCCTTCACTTGAGAAGAATGAAATGCCAAAAATCTGATTATTGGGTAAAGTTTTATTAAATAGAAATATCAATTTTGAGATTGATCAAGAAAAACACAGAAGGCACAACTAAAATAAGACATACATAAAAGTATTAAAATATGAGTGTCATAAAACATATATTTAATAACAAAATCTTAGACAAAGGAGCAGTTTTTTTTTTTTAATAGGGTTTACCACAATTGACTTAAGACGAGGCCCTAAGCAACTTAGTGGGATCCTGTCTTAAAATAAAAGATAAAAAGGGATGGTCAAGCACAGTCTGGGTTCAGTCCCCATTGCTGTGGGAAAATAAACTGGTGAGAAATAAAGCAACACTCGGAAATAGGTTAACTCGGGTTTATTTACAAGGGCGGAGGACCCAGACCAGCTTACACTAGAAACTCTGAACCCAAAAAGTGGGGTTACAGGGTTTTTATAGGGCAGTCCAGGAGATCAGATTCTAAGGGAGGTACTGGTTGCTCATAGGTGGATTTGAAATCAAGTGTTTCTCAAGAGAGAACAGCAGTTCGGACAGGGCCAGAAGCCTGTGGTGGGAAGAGTGGTTACAGAAGCAGAAACAGCTGGTTCTCTCCTTGTGGCGACTTTCACTTTGGCCCTGTGCCCACTTCTGGTTTAACTGATAAGTTCTCTTCTATGGCCTACTGGCCTGGAACTGTTTTTGGTAATTTTTCTGTTCATCCGTACCCATAAATAAGTAAATACTGACTCAGGAAGTCAAAGAGAAATTTTAGTGACTATAATCAGGATGGAAATTGAAGGTGAGACACATTAGAAAACAAACTAAGCCCTGTTAGTTTGTGATCTTCTGTATCACATTGTTGATTTTCAAACTTAAACAAGATTTCCTGAAAGAAAAATTTAAGGCCACATATAGCCTCCCTAAATACAGTTTTATTTTTCAATGTAAATCATTCAGAGAAAATGTAATCCCCACTGTTCACAAAGAAAGAAGACACAGAAAATCAGGCTTATGAAGTACAAGGCCAAGGAGGTCGTAGTCTCCCTAACTGTTTCAGTTACTGTGGCTATAAACAAACTCACTCAGAACTCGGTGACTGAAAACAATATTTATTTTGCCTAAAGATCTACTACTTTGGAGAAACGTCAGATAATTTGCAGACATATTTTAAAGCATTTAAAGTTAGCAAAACCTGTGTTTTTAAAAGACATGGATGTATAAAAATAAATTCAGTCTTAGAACTGAGACTGCCTCAAAGAGAATAATCCAAACTGTCCAACAACTTTAAAGTGGTTTTTCCATAGGAAAGAGTATGTCAGGGAGAGGGAGAAGAAGGAGATGCACACAGATGTGTCAGTGCTAACCAGGATTCTAAGTAGAAAACGGCTTACCTTCCCTTCTTCAAGAACTCATGATTGCTGATTTTGATGAACCTGAGATCGCAGTCTAAAATTTTTGAAATGTGTGCTGAAAAATATCCACCAAAATGTATGTAATTCATTGATCTGAGATTTCCAGAGAAATGAGTAGAATAAAATAAAAAGAAGTGTATATCTCATTTTACGAGATTAACACTGCAATGATAGAGTGGCAACCTCACTACCTTTTCCCCACTTCTCTACTCTCTATTGGAAACCCAGATTTATTAGAGAAACTATGATCAAGGTAAAGTGACACAAATTCTCAAGCTCCCTTAAGATTGCAGTGGGCACATGACTCTTTTGCCCAAGTACTGATTATTAAATCAGGATTAAATTAGGATTCCAAGACTTCTTATAAAAGGGCTGATTCAGCTTCACTTCACTTGTACTTCCTGTCTAGACTGCAGATGTCACTATTAGAACTGTTGAAGTAATTTTCAGAGCATGAAGATTAGGTTCATAATTATTTGCCTCTTTTCAAATATTTTATTTTCTCTTTCTTAACAACATTGATTTACTTTCTTTCCTCAATTTCTTGTTCTTCCCTTCTTTTTCTCCATTATTTAATACTATATGATAAAAAAGGATACGACAACTTAAAATATGATTTATTTCTTAGTGAGACTCTGTCTCAAAATAAAAAATAAAAAGGGCTGAGGAGGTTGGTCAGTGGTTAAGCACCCCTGGGTTTAATCCCTGGCACTGAATATATAAATAAATAAAATTTATTTTTCGGATATATCAAGAAATCCAGGATTAGGTTAATGACACTAGATATCCTCAATGTTTCAGCCACCATATATCTATGGACCCTGAAATCTTTGAGATATGACTTTTATTCTCGGTTGTATCCTGGATTCTACACTGCTATGTAAAACAAACACATTATAGAAGGCAAAAGGGGAACAAGTGGTCAGAGTGGAGTGACAGCTGAATCTCTCTCTTTTAATCCAAGAATCAGCAGCTTTCCCAGGGAGCACTGCCAGATACTGTGCTACTATATTTTGTTGGTCAGAAATATGCTTCTTAGGTCCTACCTAAATGGGAAAGCAGCCTGATAATCAAATGTTTAGCTGGGCATATTACCAAACCAATCACAATATTGTTTCTGTTAATGAAAAAGGAATAAACTCAACATTCTAATCTTTATTTGCTTAATCTTGTGTACCAAGTCAAAAATCACTAGAATATTAAAACTTACAAATAAATATGATATTTATGATAAGAAAAAATTCATGAAATTTCAATAGCAGTTTTAATTACTGTAACATACAGCCCCTTTGGAAGATCTTTTAGAAGAGATGACATTAGTGTATGGCAGCATTCAGATTCTGTCCCAACTTACTAAAATACGGCAAGGATAACTTTTTCCAACTTCCCAGTAAAAGCTTGAATAGTATTACATTCTTAACCCAAATGTCCTTATTATATTTTCTTCAGGCGTTTTGCCATTTTGTTACATCTTACAGCAGCAATAATTCTCTATTCCATAAAAAATAGAATTTTACAAGCAGGACAAACTGTTCCATAAATTAAGAGGAATACCTGTCTATGCAGAAACAATACATTTCTTTCTTATTCATACTTCCATGATGTATTTGTTTTGGAATCACACTCTCATTTTTCTTAAATTTACCGCTTCTTTTTATGGGTTGAAAATCCAATGAAAAATAGGTTGACACCTTGATTATCAAGAACCAAGGAATGTATAAGAAAAATGCATATTTCAGATATGAATGCTTTCTCAAAACATGTATCTCATCCTAAAATGTTTCTGAGTGTACTTCATAGCATAAGACTTTTTATTCAATATGCTTTTTAAAATTGACATGTAATATACATATATATTGAGTACAATGTGAATACAGGTACATTTTATGTAAGGTAGTTATACTAACTACCATATCCATCGCCTCAAACATTTAGCACTTCTTTCTGGTAATAATATTCAAAATCCTTCCTTCTATCTACTTTGAAATTCCCACTACGCTATTGTTAACCATATCACCTCTACTGTGCAACACAATACTGGAACTCTTCCTCCAACCTAACTCTAATCTTTGTACCCTTTGATCAATCTCTACCTCCTTTGCCCAGCCTCTGATAACCAGGCTTCTAATCTCTACTTCTATGTGATCATTTTTTTAATATTTCACTTTCGAATGAGATCATGAGTTGTTTTTTCTTTCTGACAATAGATTACTTGACATAACATCTTTGAGGTTTATTCATGTTACTGCAAATGTTAGGATTTCATCCTTTTTATGGCTAATAGGCCATGGCGTGTGTGTGTGTGTGTGTGTGTGTGTGTGTGTGTTGTTTATGCATGTGACAATCTACTTTTGAGTGATAGTGTATACATACAAACACATGTATATACCTATAGTATATACATATAGTTGAAAATTTTCTATTGTTTTCTGTGGATCAAGTAATCTCTTTAGCATAATATGTTTTTCCTCTTTAAGAAAAAGTCTAGTCATATTAATCTAATTCTATCCATGATAATTGCTGAAGAAAATTAATTTGTAGTAACAATAGCAGAGCAACAATAGCTTACATTTCCCCATTCAAAGAGCACACATAGTTTCTTTCTCAAACACTATAAGTGCAGCCGCTGTATCTGGAGGAGTAAGTGCTTTCATATTTTCATATTTGAATTATGTAGCTTTTGATAGAAACAGAAATAGAACCAAGTGCTTTCTCTAAGACAGATACTTCAATAAGTCATGGAAATACTGAAAATAACATTTTTAGAAGCATGACTTCCTAACATTTCTTTTCCCCTTATACAAGTGCCTACTAAATGTCAAGAAAAACATTTTTTAAAAGTCCCAAAATTACTAAATTTCTTCAAGACATCTGTGGCTTAAAAACCTTAATTTTAAGATTCTGAAATATTTCTTATGATATTCTAAAAAAAACTCTCTTGACAAAAGCCAAAAGTAATTTATATTTTTAGAGATGTATCTTAAATATCTCTGAACTTATATAGTTTCTCTGCAATTGGAGCAGGCTTCATTCATAAAAATGTATTAAGCAACTACTATACATATGAAATTTTCCAGATGTGGTAGCACACATCTGTAATCCCAGACTCAGAAAGCTGAGGTAGGCTCACCTAGCTGTTCTAGGTGAGCCTGAGCAGTTTAGTGATAACCTGTCCCAAACACAAAATAAATTTTCAAAAAGAGGCCTGGAGGTACAACTCAGTGGTAGTATACCCCTGGGGTTAATCATCAGTATAAAATAAAATAAAAAAAGAAAAAAGAAAAAAAAGAAAGTTAAAGCTAGGATTAGTTAAATTTTAATACCTCATATAAGTTTTTAAAATTAAATATTCAAGACTTTATTTTTATTTCAAATAAAATACAGATCTAGAACTGCAAAGTAAACTTAGAAAGATATTCTGGTATTGGATAATCATGAGTTCTCTTCATTTTACAAGTATTGTTAAAAGTCTACTGGAAACCTCTAAATGCTTAAGCAGACACAAGAATGAAAATACATGTGCTGTGCCCTCAAAAAATTTAGTAGACAAAAGGTAATGATAGTACATGCAACATGGGAGATAAAATTTGCTTCTCATAGATTCAGGAGGGAAGAAAGGGAGAAAGAGAATATTCTCTGAGACATCAGAAAAATGCTTCCTGTATTCAATCCTTAGGACAGACTTACAAAGGTAAACATTCTTATTCTTATTTTATTGCTGAGATAACATAAAGAGAATAAATAATTTACAGTCTCCATCAACTTTTTCTCAGAGACTCTGTGAATTCAAGTATTCCAACTGCCCCTGTGCCTCTCATCCTTGCTCCATAATAACCTACACTGATCATAAAGTATTAGAAAGAAATAAACACTTGCCAGGTTACACAACTTAGATTTTGGGGATGTATGTTATGAGAACACAACCTAGGAATCCTTAACCAAAGCCATTCCAGGTAGAACAATAAATGTTTGAGTATATCAAAAGTATAAAATAGAAATTTACTATAGTACCACCTATGTAGAGTACTAATGGGAAATCAGATATTACAGGCCAGTCGGATTCATGTTATGGAAATCCTTTAATGCCAAATAGAAAGCAACAATCTTCACCACAGAAGGGGAAATTTAGTATTTGCTCATCAGGCTCAATCAGAACATATGAATATTAATCAGCAGAAAAAAAATGTATATAATAAAAATGCTTTCTAGGGTAATAAATCAAATATCCTACTTATTTAGTCTGTTCTTTGTGTTAGATATATATATATATATATATATATATATATAGACAACCCTTCTAGATGGTTTTAAATAAAAGACATGTAATAAGATGAGCTGAAAATAATCACTCTTAAACTAGTAGTCAAAATAAATATTAGCTACACTTTGGGAAAAACTTGTAGATGACACTGATATTATTAGGAATATAAATATTTTATATTGTTAGGGATACTATCTATTCAACTAACAGATGCTCTAAGAAACATTGAAAGGTATTTTGGTAAAGACCTGGTTGTTTTCCCCTACATTATTACTAGGGTTATTGCTGTGCTTTAAAAAAAATGCTTTCCAGTGCACATCAGTGATCAGGAGGCTAAAGCAGGAGACAAATTCTAGACCAGCCTCAGTAATTTAGTGAGGCCCTAAGCTACTTAGCAAAACTCTGTCTTAAAATTTAAAAATTTAAAACAGGGCTAGAGATATGTTAAATACCCAATAACAACAACAACAACAACAACAAAATGCTTTCCATAGATTTCCAGTTAGTTGTGGCTGGCTTCTCTCTGCAGTGTAATGACTCACAGATGAGCCATCTCTCAAAGTAGTTGCCCACAATGGTGAATACTGGGGCTGGACAAACCTGACATTACTGCAAGTTCAAAATGAAGCTGCAGAGTCTGGAAGTTAATTAAAAAAAATAGAGAGAGATGGTACCAAGTACTTTGAAGGAATCACAGATATTAGTGAAGACAAACAAATTTCCAAGCAACATTAGGAAATATAAAAGAGGGGTTTAAAAAAATCATATAGAAACAGAGGACACACTTATGAACTCAAAGTAAAGTAGCAAATCCTTGAACCATATCTTACCTCCCCCAACCATCCACATACTTAGATTATAAACAGAACAACACTCAAGAGAGTTTTAACTAAAAAAAAAAAAAAAAAAGATAATGAAATTCATTCAGATCCTTGAAGATACTACAGAAGTGACCAGAAGATGGTGTTGGAAAGAAGACAATAGCAGACCTAGTAAGAGGAAAACATGACAGAATGTCTACATCCATTTCTCTCAGCCCCAGTCCTTCCCCTTCACAAATAATTATACATATAACATCTATGCAAATTAAAACTTCCAGATAAGGCATATACTATTCTAGGACCTCTATAATAATAATTTATAAAGAAGAATCACTCTTACAATAGAAGGAATCTAAATTACAAAGGATAACCCATATTTTTATTAAATTTGATTTGGTTTAAAATTGGGGAAATGAACTGTGAAACTGACTTTAAAAACTTTACTCATTTGTACATTTAATCCTAAGAAGCCTTGAGATCAAAAGATATTAATCCATTTCCCAAGAATAACAGATTTTATTTGACTGCCTTTGGAGTTGCTGTATAATCAACTCCTCTCCTGTAGTTTCATAATATAGTTAGGATATTAAAGCTTCCAAGGTGTCCCACTGTAACAAAACATCTTTAATTTGATTTGAGTTAAATAAACTTATTTCCTCAGAGGATTTTTTTTGTTGTTTATTTGTTTCTTTGCAAACAAACTTAGTAACATCCCTTTAATACCAGTTTGGGTAAGTGATAGATCAGAATGCTTAACTAGCGCTACTCAACTTTAACACTATGGATGTGTTGGGCCTGTATTTGTATACCAAATCACAAATTTCATAACTTAGAAAAACAGCACCTTTATCAGCTTATGTTCTACATATCTGAATTCCATGACTTGAACTACATTCTCCTGTCGAGTCTGAAGATTCTCTTTCAAACCCTTTTCCATTAAGGCAAAATTCAATTTTTTAGGTTTTGAAAGAGGTAAACTAATTTTCTTGGGGGACATGAATGAGTAAGAGACTATTCTTGGTGTCTAGAATTCCCTCAGCTGTCCTTGACTCATGGCCACTTACATTTCTATAATAATCTCTGTACTGTTAAATCCCTTTTATGTCATGAGGGATGTCGATAATTCTATCTACCCTGGCCATAAGGCAAATACTTTCTGCTTTTATAGGGCTTTTACCTAACTATCTCCTTCCTTCAAGTTGACTGGACCATGTAATCATCATAGGCATGAAATCTTATGATCTTCACAGTTCAAAGATTTTTCTGGGTCTGTACCGTACGTGGAGGTGGTAAATCTTCAAAGGCATCCTAGAACCCTGTCTTCTACAGGGTCAGATAATTATTTGTCATGAATACTTTTCATGCATTATAAGATATTTGTCAGCACCCTTGGCCTCCGCTCACTAGATCTCACTAGAAGACAGTCACATCATACACTCCAGTCATCACAATTAAAACTCTAGAACTAAACATCCCTGATACGCAAAATTACCCCAGGTTGACCATGACCAGTTAAAACCCTATCATATTACCAAAGGACTTAAGACAAAACTATACATATTTTTATTTTGCATTATATTTTAAAACATTCATCCTAATATATATTTTATCAATTAATATAATTTTTAATAACTTGAGATAATTAAAAAGAATATTATTCAAAAAACCAATATAATATGCATTTTTATTCATATGGAATCACAGTCTTTGTTTAGTTCTTCTAATTAAACAGCAACCATGATAAACACTAGTTTTATTTTTTTAAAAATCAGGCAGATAAAGGCAGAGTTTGGTGAGTTTGACAACTTCAAAGAAATTGGTCTGTACTTAAAATATTAATACAAATCATATCTCAGAACCATATCTGCCTTTAAATACTAGTTTTCCCTCAATTTGTTACAGATTTGCCACCTATGGAATTTTCTCACTCTCTTCAGATATATTTACAACTTCAATATGGGGCATTTTCAGAGTTTTAAATTCCACAGTTTTACAACCAACTCTGTAAAATAGAAGTATCTTTTATTAGTTCTAAAAAGTATCTTTTGTGAGTTTCTGGGGACAGCCTCTTCAAATGTACTCAGATTGCTGAAAATATTCATGTCCATCCTCTCGTAATATTTTTGAATTTATAGATTTTGTAACATCCCTTCTTGACTTTTATTTCTCCAGGTTGAAGAGTTCTAATTTTTTTTTTTAAATCTCTAGTTATGTGAAGCATTTTTGCCTCCATAATTCATGAGCCTAAGCTTTTTTGATGAGAGGATGGTCTGCCTTTTTGAAGCCTTGCTATCAGTTGTGTGGAAAGAAGAAATAAAGCTTGACACAGGTAAAGCACACATTAGGTAGTACATGACCTCAGACAACCTAAACTTGGAATCTCATTGTCCTTGCTCTAACCTAAGAATTATATCATGTATCATGTAGGATTGCTAAGAAATAAAAAGTGTGCAAGGGAAAAAGTATAATATTCAGCTGATAAAATTATCTACTAAATTTACTTATTCAATAGATACATTTTGAAAACTGATGCTGCAAGTTTAGAAACTGCACCCCTACACATACACACATAGACATACTGGTCCCCATACTTGTCAGAGTCTGGTCCTCTTTGGTCTGGTAACTTTTATACTGATGGGTGAGTATACCATAAGCACCATCTTTGCTTATGCTATACTCACCCAGATTTTCAAACATTAATAAGAATTACTAGAAAGCAATAAGTTAATAGTTTATGTTCTGTCATCAATTCCTTGGGTAGATTTTACTAAATACAGATATCTAGGCCAAACCACAGAATTCTCTGATTCAATTAAGTTTCTAGTGTGGACTACTTTCTGAATGCTCAAAAGGGGCCATTAGATAAATTTAATAAATACTCAAAGTTCAGCATTTATGGATAATTACTTATGACCAATTAGGGACTGCCACCTTAATAATGTTATTGCACTGTGTGAACTTTTCTCAAATTTCTTGCTTGATATGCAGTTTTCAGAAATGCATATGATACTATAGATCTGGGGCTATCATTATTTTGTAGAAGTGTATTGTGTTCAAAACTCCCCATTTAGGATTCTCTGTGTCACGACATATTGTGATGTTATATTTAAGGCAAATTGCACAATTACATTTTTATCCTGGAACATGACTGGACATAATGAATCAAATTAAAAATAGAACAAAAAATAGAGAAGTTTTGATATATTTTCTATAGGGATCTCTAGTTTATGTCTTGTGAAGTTGATTATCCTTACTCCTTTCATATCATCTGTCTTGATAATCTTTTTATTTTTATACATCTTATGTCTTGTGAAGTTGATTATCCTTACTCCTTTCATATCATCTGTCTTGATAATCTTTTTATTTTTATACATCTTTCATTTCATTCTCTAGAAGATTAAGTAACATAAACAAATAGATTTATCTATCACGTTAGAAATTTTATTCTTAATAATAGGTTTAGAACTAATAAGTAAATGATTATTATTACATATACAAATTAAAAATACTTTATTTTTAGTTTTTTATCCATTTAAATTTTACACTATATTGACTTCTATTCAATTTTTAAATCCATTACCAATTATTTTATTTTTTACATTGCATAATTTTTTTTCAAAAATTTTGGATGGTTTTGATTTTAATTATTTCCCCTTTTCTAAAAACAAATAAATGAACAACAACTAAAACAAAACTCTAATGTCTAACCAAACTGATTTTCACTAATGGAAATTTTACTCTTTTCCTTAATATATGTGATTCCAGAAATATACCTATTATGGTTTAGATATGAAGTGTCCCACAAGAGTTCCTGTGTGAGACAATGCAGGAATTTTCAGCGGCAAAATGTTCAGATTATAAGAAGTGTAACATAATCTGCGAATTAACCCTCTACTATTGTTTAACTGAATGATAACTATAGGCAGGTAGGATGCAATTGGAGGAAGAAGATAACTGGAGCTCTCTGAGGTTCATACTTTGTTCCTGATGAACACAGCTTTCTTCTTCCTTTCTGTTGCCATGTCCTGAGCTGCTATTCTCCATCATGCCCTTCCACCAATATGTTCTGCCTCACTTTGGGTTCAGAGCTACTGAGTTGGCCATTTATGGACTGAGACCTTTGAAACTGTGGGCCAAAATAAACTATTCCTTCTTTATGTTATTCTTCTTAGGTTTTTTTTTTTTTTGGTCATACCAATTTTTTTTTTAATTTAACATTTTATTTTTTTTATTGATTGTTCAAAACCTTACAAAGCTCTTGACATATCATATTTCATACATTAGCATACATTAGCTTCAAGTGAGTTATGAACTCCCATTTTTACCCCAAATACAGATTGCAGAATCACATCGGTTACACATCCACATTTTTACATAATGCCATACTAGTAACTGTTGTATTCTGCTACCTTTCCTATCCTCTACTATCCCCCCTCCCCTCCCCTCCCATCTTCTCTCTCTACCCCATCTACTGTAACTCATTTCTCACCTTGTTTATTTTCCCATTCCCCTCACAACCTCTTATATGTAATTTTCTATAACAATGAGGGTTTCCCTCCATTTCCATGCAATTCCCCTTTTCTCTCCCTTTCCCTCCCACCTCATGTCTCTGTTTAATGTTAATCTTTTCTTCCTGCTCTTCCTCCCTGCTCTATTCTTAGTTGCTCTCATTATATCAAAGAAGACATTTGGTATTTGTTTTTTAGGGATTGGCTAGCTTCATTAAGCATAATCTGCTCTAGTGCCATCCATTTCCCTACAAATTCCATGATCTTGTCATTTTTTAGTGCTGTGTAATACTCCATGGTGTATAGATGCCACATTTTTTTAATCCATTTATCCATTGAAGGGCATCTGGGTTGGTTCCACAGTCTAGCTATTGTGAATTGTGCTGCTATGAACATCGATGTGGCAGTATCCCTGTAGTATGCTCTTTTAAGGTCTTCAGGGAATAGTCCGAGAAGGGCAATAGCTTGGTCAAATGGTGGTTCCATTCCCAGCTTTCCCAGGAATCTCCATACTGCTTTCCAAATTGACCGAACCAATTTGCAGTCCCTCCAGCAATGTACAAGAGTACCCTTTAATCAGTTTAAAAAACTGATTAAAACAGAAATTTATGTCTGGAGTGGGGTTGTCACTGTGATTAATCTAATCATGTGGTTCAGAAGCTTTTGGAGCTTATTTGTGGGAGAAGGAATTTTGAAAAGTTTAGAGATGCAAGCTGTAAAATCTTTGGAATGTTGTTAAGTAGAGCTTAATGAGTAATTCTATTGGGACTTAGAAGATCAGAATGCCAACAAGACTGGGCTCATGAGGTTTCCAAGGAGAAAAGCTCTACTGGAAATTGGACTAGAGGTCATACAGATCTCGTTCTGGTTAATAAGTTGTCTAAATTTTGTTCATGCCTTGAGACTTTGTGTACAATTAAATTTAAAGGTGATGGACTAATTAGTCTGGGAAAGGAAATTTCAAGGCAGCAAAGTATTCAGGCAGTATCCTGGATATTACTGGTGTCTTTTAGTCAAATTGTCTATGATAGTAAGGAGCAGAAAGATTTGAAAAGGTTGCACTTTGGCCAGAAAAGTGCAAGTAAATTTGGGATTAAGGAAGGTGTACTTGTCAAAGAGTTTACAGCCACCAAAGAGATGCTAAATACTTTATCCAGAAATGACAGTGCTTGAGGCACTGGCTAGAAAGTGGCAAGATCATACCCATTTCAGGCTCAAGGGTATAAAAATAAAAAATTTTAAAGAGACTGTCGGGGTGTACCTTGCAAACACAGGGCAGCCTAGGAAGGTTTTTCTTCATGCATAGTCAGCCAAACACTCAGAGGCTGCTGCGGCTGTGGTCCCAGGAGGTTTGGCTACTGCTCCAGATGGTGATAAACCTTGGTATCATGCTGGTTCTGCAGAATTTCAGGATTCCAGTTAGAAGGACATGAAGTCTTCTTCCTAGATTTGAAAGGAAGGCCTGAAGACCAGGCAAAGTGTAGCAGTATTGAAATTCAGGTTGGTAGCCCCAGAAAATGTGTGAAGATGTGAGAAGGAGAACAAAGCTATGGTGGAGATCTCATGATTAAGGGATGCCTTTAACATGTAATGTCTGCTGAGAAAAGCTGTAGGAATTGAGCAGATAAAAGCCAAGAAAGAGACTATGTAGACTGCAACCAGCAATATCATAGGAGTGCAGCTATACAAGCCCCTTTGGAGATAACATCTCAATGATTTGTGCTCCAGATGTCTCATGTGGGGTTACACAACTCAATTGCCATATTTTGATCCCATTCTTGCTTTCTATGCACCCATTTCCTTTTGGAATAGAAATATTTACTCTGTGACATTTTATATTGGGTATATGTAACTTTCTTTTGACCTTTATAAGCACAGCTAAGAATTTCCCTTAGGTCTCAGAGGAGACTTTGGACTTGGGCTTTTGGGCAATGTTATTAACTGTTAAGACTATGGGAACTCTTAGAAATGGATTAAATGTATTTTTCATTGTAAGATGGGATGAATATTTGAGGCTGGGGTGGCATTTATGGTTTAGATATGAGGTGTCCCCCAAAAGCTCATGTTTGAGAAAATGCATAATGTTTAGAGATTAAATGATTAGATTATAAATTGTGGTATAGTGAGTGGATTAATTCCCTGATGTAAATTAACTGGATATAACTATAGAAAAATGGGATATAGTTGGATGAAGGCAATAACTTGGGGTGTGCCTTTATGCTTTATATTTTGCCCCTGAGAAAGCAGAGCTCTCTTTCTACCACTGTTACCATGTGGTGACCTGCTTTCTGCCATCATACTCTTCATGATGTTGCTCAACTTGGGCCCAGAGATAAGTAGACTATTGTCTATGGGTAGAGATCTCTGAAATTGAGCCAAAATAAACTTCCTCCTTTACCCTGTTCTTGTGGGATCTTTTGTTCACAGCAATAAAAAAGCTGACTAAAACAGTACCATAATTCTCTCTTTTATTGCATGCTACTAAACAGAAATAAATATGCAAATGCTACTAAACATTTATCCTTCCCAGAAATGAAATTGATTTGTATTCTTAAAGAAACTGTTTGAATTACATAGAATCACATATTAATCATATTTTCCTCCCAAATTCCTGATATTTGCCCATTTATACATCACTAGTCTTCCTTAAAATATTGGGTTTTAAGTGTTTCATTGCACCTTGTCAGTAAAATGTTTATTTTACATGGTTACCAATATTACATCCAAAACAATGGATGATGACCAGAGGCATTCCCTTTTCCCTAGTCTACATACTTCCCTCCAATTTTCTTACATTATAACCCAATGTATTACCCATACATGTGTGTTATTGAGCTTCTTGCTAGACATCCAGAACTGGATCTGATTTGCTTTGCAAAAATAAACCAGAAAAAGGCACATTTCTTTGACTTCTAGTGTTCTATACATTTAATACTCATTGAAAATGCAATAAATAAGGTTTTCTTTTCCTTTCTCCTAATATTACCATTTCAAAATTATTCTGAAATTCCTTTAGAAAGTATTGAAATAGAAACTGGATGAAATTTGTTCTTTTGTAGTGTTCTAGAGCTGGTATGTGTTATGCCCCATTTCAATACTGGACACAGTCCTATAATAAGAATTTTATCCCCCCATCCAAAAAAAAAAAAAAAAAAAGGAAATGGAAATGAAGGTTGGTGAACTTTACATTTCTTTGAGAAACGAGACTTTTTGCCTATAACTACTTGCCAAAAACACTAAAAATCATTTATTTTTATAAAGGTTATTCAAGGCAAGAATGGTTTGGAAATTTCTACTTTAAATATACAAAGTATCTGCTATATTTTCTAGAATGATGATGACTCGGTTCCAAAAATACACACTTTTGAACTGAAATGTCTCACATATGAAGAAAGCCTAAAGGCAAGAAAGTTTAGACATTTGAAATAACCAGGTTTTATTTGCTAACTTATAATCAACTGATTATATATATATATATATATATATATATATATATATATATATATGTGTGTTAATATTTGTGGAAAATACTTAGAGATTTTCTCTACATTTCTAGAGATATTATTATTTTCATTTAAAATTAGTACTCATTAAGCAAGTTGGCCAGCACAGAAAATAATATCAGCAAAACTGAAATAATTTATAGGAATTAGAGCAACAGAAAATGAGACAGAAATATCACAAGCCAAAGATTAAATATTTGCTGAATTATGTCATTAAGTAAAATATAATAGTTTAGATCACCTTTTAATCTACTTACTCTATCTTATCATAAGATATCATACTTGAATAGCAGAATCAATGAGAATATATTGAGAGAAAACAAAGAGTTATTAAAATATACATAAAAATGGGAACTAAGCTACAGAATATCATTTAAATGTCAGTAGTTGGGACTGTTAGTTTCTCTTTTCTGTAGTATTTTAGATTATGCAGCTGCTTTCTTTTAACATTATCAAGTAATAAATATATTTCTTAGTCACAGTTCTAACAGTTTTAAACATTCTTTAAAAGTAGAATAGCTAATCTAGGAAACCAAAAATTTAGGGAGGAATGAACATGTAAACTAAGTATAGTATACTGAGTTGATTGCTACAGATTTGGAAGGCAGTCTATGTTAGAGAAATAGCCTGAGTTTTGAAGTGAGAATAAAATGGCTTTGAATCTGTGCTCCATCACCAAAGTGCTGGATGAATTTGCCATGTCACTGAGTCTCTTCTTCATATAATTGTTCATCTGCAAAATGATGATATTAGGTCCCAGAGGTGTGAAGAGGCTCACCCAAGAGATGTCTGTGCAAAGTTCTTACTAGAGTGCCTACCTAGCTCATACTAGGCATTCAAAAAGTGGTTGATATAATGTTAAACAGTGTCTAGGTTTTCCCAAGGATGATACCAGAGCCGCTTATTCAAAATACAAAATGTTACATCAAATTACCTACTATCAATAAGTCCAAGTTCTATCATTCTTGAGTCATATATTACTTCAAATAAACCAGTATGGACTTGACAACTTTTGCTAGGAATTAAAACAATTTCAACTAAGTTTTAACAGATTTCCAAAAGTGCCCCTCCATGTGAGTAGCTAGGAAGAGATTTCTCAGGATGAAAATGGGGAAATCAAGTCAATTTACAGATTGAAAATAGGAAAACTAAAGACAATGGCTCCGTAATTTTTTGAAGACCTCCAAACTGACAAACTTGTATCATTCTAGGTCCTTGTTATGGTACCCTTCTATTCAAAGGCATGAGAAGAAACAATTGAAATAAGAGTAATAATTATCTTTTTTGTATATGTGGAGAGATTGGAAATAGCCTCTTAAGAAGGACTGAGATGAAAAAGAGTAATATAAATAAGTGAGTAGTTCAGGGTCCTTAGTTATATTTTCTATATAAGTATTTTTGTTTGTGTGAGATTATTTGGGAGTGTTTATATAGAAAATCATTTGTCAGCTACATAATTTCTAAGTTTCTGCAAGTTTCCCAGGACTAAGATGGGAGCTGCAGAGCATCCAAAAAGAAAACAAAATACAGTGCTCTCTCCACAGCTTAAGAACTTAGTTTTTGGATCAAAGAAAATGCAAAATATATAAATATGTATAGAGGGTGTTCAATGAAATACAAGAAGACAGAAGGATAAGAAGACAAATGGGTGGGGATTAGTGATACAAGGAAATAGAGAATTCTACTTGGGGGAAGGATAAAGGTTTTCTGGATGAAGGGATACCTTAGTTGAGGATCCCTTGCCATGGAAGAATTAAGGAAATAAAGGGAAAACAGAAGTACAGTACAGGGGAAAAAATGAATCATAAGAGATGAGAAACCACTGTAATAGTTAAATGTTGGACTAATTAAGAAATTTCCTGAAATGCATATCCTTAAATAATAAAAGACTGAGATACTTTTAATTAGAAAGTTTTGTTATCTGTCCTCTAAACACCTTACATATCAGTATCTGATAAAGCAGAGGTGATATTGGAAGACTTGAGATCAAACATGGAAAAGAAGAACACATGTATTTCTTGCTCAACCAAAGTGTTTGGTGAATCTGTGGCCCATCTCAGAAGCACAGACATATACATATACATTACAAATCCTGATCCTCAATACTTTTGATAGTCCCTATCCCTCTAGGGCAATAGGGCTGTTTAAGAGGGATCTGCATTGTTGAAAAGAGGAAGTGGGCCACAAAAGGTAGTTCAGAGAGACTGAGCAAAGACCCATATTCAAAAGTCATAAAACATACTCAATTTTCAGAGAGAGGCTATTGTCAAAGAGAGGTCCTGTTGCTTGACAGAAATGTGAACAAATAAATTAGTTTCTTGGCCATGTGGTTACAGAGGTATTCACGCACATAGCAAGACATGATTACTTGATTAGATTCCTTGAAGCTGCATGGTTGTAGGGTGGTTGATGATGTGAAGTTAGTGTACAGTTTTAAATAATTCCAGTTGTCCTCACACAAAAAAAGTACAGACTTCTAGGGCTTAGATCCAAACCACGCTTTGGAAAAAAAAATTTATTATTATTTGTATTATATTCAATGTGAATGGTATATTTATTTATTATTTGCTAAGACAGTGTACAGGTTTAAGATTTAGATTTCATCATTATCATGTTGATATATCTTTCAATGAAAATAAAGGAAAATTAAGTAAAAATGTTTGAAAGCCTTTAACTGCTTAATTAGCAAATATTTTGGGAGATGAGTAGGCCTTATAGCTATGATATAAATTTGGAGAGAAATACATAACAGATTTGATTACATTTAAAATGTGTTATTATAAAAATATAATTAAAGTTGAAAGGCAAACAAGAGATAAAAATAGTTGCATTATGTGTCGGTCTTTCTATTAAAAATGCATTATTAGCTCCTATATTTCAGTAAAAATAATATAAAGAATTTATTTTAAAATAAAATGGCATGAATAGGCAACTACCAAAAAGAGTCCAAATAGTATAGATAACTTAAGAATCCTCATTTAACTGATGATCAAATAAAGTTAAAAATAGTTAATTATTTTTCCAGATTATGATCAATATTTTTAATTTTTATCAATTTTAGAAAAGCTTTATGTACATATTATTGTATGTCTTCAAGTTATTATTTATCTGGAAGGCAATTTGGAAATATCTATCAATATATCATTTGCATTTCTTTTGCCCCTAAAGTCTCAGTTGTAGGTACTTCTAAGTAGTTATTCTGTAGAAAGATAAAGGAAATATTGATTTTTGTTATATTGATTTTTAGAAATAAAAATGAAATATATAGGAATGGCTAATTTTTAAAAGTTTTCCAGTCTCAGTATATAGTGTAATTGATTAATAAAATTCTATACCAATATTTCCACTAGTACTAGTAAAGTTGCATACACTATTAATAAAAGTATTTTCACATACAAAGATCTCTATCAAAAATGCAAGTATCTAGCCTGGCACAGTGGCTCATGGCCTGCAATCTCAGTGGCTTGGGAAACTGAGGCAGAAGGACTGCAAGTTTTAAACCAGCCTCAGCAATTTAGTGAGGCCCTAAGCAAATTAGAGAGACTCAATCTCTAAATAAAAAAAAAAAAAAAAAAAAAACATAAAGAGGACTGGAGATCTGACTCAGTGGGTAAGTGCCCTGGGTTGAATCCCCGGTACCAATAAGTAAATAAATAAATAAGTGAATCAATAACTAAATGTCTCTATATGTGTAATTGTGTGCAAGTGGCGGTTGGGAAGAGTTATGAGAGCCCTATGTTGTTATGCACCAATCTGCTGGCAGGTGAAGACACAGAGAGGAAACATTCTCTCTCTACAGTTTAGATTTGTTCCTAAGGGGTTTAGATTTTGTTCCTAAGGGGTTTGCATGTTCTTTTTTTAATTTAAGAAGACATTTCAACTTTGAAAAACATTTTCACATATGAATACATCATTTTTTGGATGAGACCAATATTAAGAATAAGATTAATTCAAAGTGGAATTTAAATCATGATATGAAAAACCAATAAGTCTCATATCATAATAAATGAAGTAATCATATTACTTATCTGGATTTGTTAAAATATTTACAACACCCTTGCTTGAGTTATTTATGAAAAAATACTAATTTTCAGGTATTTGATGCACTTTATTAGGGCTTTGAATTTAAATAGGCAGACTATATGAGTTTAACATAAAAAGTGGCCAGACAACACCAGGCAATCTTACAGATACCAGAATTACAAACAGCAACTATAATTTGTACTGGTACAGTATTTTAATATATAAAAGCAGGGAAAATTCTATTGTGTAAAAATGGTCAAATTGTAAAGTAGTAAAATCCGTGTAATTAAATATTCAATGTGAATGGTATATTTAAGTTTAGATTGAGACAGGGCAATAGTTACATGAACATTTTTAAAAATAAAGTCTAGTAATAAACATATTTTAAAGAAAATTTGCATATTTTAAAAAATACAGAATTTCCTGAGTGTTTTTTAAAAAAGGATTTTTGGAGAAAAATAAACAATTTTTATTCTGAGTGACTTAGACCTCATAAAAGATTAATAGAATGCTAGTAACCTGGTCGGCACATGTATTTATTTTGCCATAATCACCAGAGTTTGTTAAATTTATAATTTTGTATTGCAGCAAAATGCATAAGATGCATGTAGCACACAGGATCACTGGCTGCTATATGGTAATGTCACATGTCTTGGGTGGACACATCCTGAAGCCTTAGGACAACATTAACAACAAACATTATGAGAGGTTGACAACCCCTCAAAGTACAGGATAGTTGTGTACAATGTATTATGACCTTTTAGATTTTCATGTCCGTTTAAAACATAGATATCTACCTTTTTTTCAAAAGTGATAAAGAAACAAATAGCAAATCTGAATTAAAGAGCAAACAATCTGAGAAATAGCTGTGCAACAGAATTAAATGCCAAATGATAATGACTTCAAGTGAATTTGAAAACTACTGCAACTCAAGTCAGTTTGGGCTGTTATAACAAATTACCAGAGGCTGGGTAGCTAATAGACAACAGATTTTTATTTCTCACAGTTCTAGAGGATGGGAAGCCCAAGATTGAGGCACTGGCAGGTTTTCTTTGGTGTCTGGTGCATAGTCTTTTTGCTGTAGCCTCACATGGCAGAAAGGGAAAGTGGGTTGTCTGGATCCTTAGTTATGAGGGCATGGATCTATTCATGAGGGCTCAGCCCTCTGATATTTCTCCCAAAGATCCTACCTCCTAAAAGCCATTAGGGATTAAGATTTCAATATATAAATTTGGGAAGGGGACTACATAAATATACAATCCATTGCAAAAGCCGATGGAAGATTTTTCAGTATTTATATAGGAGAAAGTAGAGAGGAAGGGAGAAAAAAGAAAAGAGGGAGGCTAAGGATGTGAAGGCAGCCGGGCCAGCAGAGAGCAGGACAGATGCATGTACCCTGAGGTTTGAGCTGGTTATGGGAATGTTCCCCAGAGAGTGCAGAAATGTGAATGAAGACGAGGGTAAGCATTACAAATGTCAACATCCAAGGCAAATTGATAAATTTAAGTACAAATTAGAACACACAAGACATTTAATTTGGCATACAAATGATATTTGCTGTTCAGTATCAGGTCAAGAAGAGTACTTCTTTTTTCCTATATTTTTTATTAGATCTTTATGGTTATATAAAGTATTGCCCCTTTTCCCTCCTGCTCCCCTCATTCTCCTTCTCTTCCTCTACTCTATGAGACTTTCTTTCACTAGTCTATCAATTGTATTTGATTGTTTCTTAATGTTTTCCTATTCTTCCCTCCCCCTTCTCTTTATTTTACACTAACTTCTACTTTACTCTAGTCAAGTTTCTATCTTTACTCTAGTTTCTGAGTTTGGCTTATTTCACTTAGCATAATATTTTTCATTTCCATCCATTTATAGGAAAATGCCATAATTTCATTTTTTTAAATAAGTAGAACTCCGTGGTATATATACACACCACAATTTCTTAATCCATTAATCTATTGACCAGCATCTAGGTTGATTCCATAGAGTAGCTATTGTGAATTGTGCTGTTATAAATATTGATATGGCTGTTTCACTGTAGTATGCAAATTTCAGATCTTTTGGGAAAATACCTAGGAGTTGGGTAGCTCATTCATATGGTGGTTCCAATCCCTAGTTTTTTAAGGAATACTCAAACTGTTTTACAGAGTGGTTGTACAAGTCTACAGTTCCACCAAGAGTGTATAAGTGTTCATTTCTCCCCAAACCTCACCAGCATTTATTATTGTTTTTGTTCTCGACCATTTCACTCTGATGGGAGTGAAATGAAATCTTAGTGCAGTTTTGACTTGCATTTTACTGATTGCTAGAGATGTTGAATATTTTTTTGTGTGTGTATTTATTGGCCTTTTGTGTTTTTTCAATTGAGAAGTTTCTGTTTCACACTTTTGCCCATTTATTGGTTAGGTTATTTGGGGTTTTTTGGTGCTAAGATTTTTGAGTTCTTTGTATATTCTGGATATTAATCCCCTATGGGAGGAGTAGCTGGCCAAGATGTTCTTCTGTTCTATAAGCTCTCTCTTCTTGTTCTTATTGTTCCCTTAGCTGTGCAGAAGCTTTTTAGTTTAATGGCATACCATTTATTGATTTTTGGTTTTATTTCTTGTGCTTTCGGGTCTTATTAAGGAAGTCTGTGCCAGCACTTACACGACATAGGATTGACCCTATGTTTTCTTCTAGAGTTGTAAGGTTTCTGGTCTAGTTCCTAAGCCTTTGATTCATTTCAATTTGAGTTTTGTGCAGGATGAAAGATAGGGATCTAATTTTATTTTTCTACATATAGCTATCCACTTTTCACAGCACTATTTGTTAAAAGGCTGTCTTTTCTCCTCAGTATATTTTTGGCACCTTTGTCAAATATCTCTTGGCTATAGGTTTCTAGGGTGGTATTTGTGTTTGACCCCTCTTTTACCCTATGAATTAGAACTGACTCCAAACGTGAAGGGGTAAAGATGAGAAGAGAATCCAGTACATCAAGAAGAGATGATTCTGGATGCCTGCCAAATTGGCTGGAATTCTGCACAGCATCAGGATATGGAGGAACTAAAAGGAAAACCAGGTTAGATAAAGGACTGGGCAGAAAGAGATAAAAGCACCAGGCTGAGGCTCCATGGGTATTAATGTTCAAGCCTCATACTTTCATTGAAGAAACCTGGTTACCACCTATTGGTAAGTTCCCATCCTACTAAAGAGAATACTTTTATTGACCTAGGAATGGATAGATGGCCTACAGTAACTAAGAACTAAAATATGAAGGGACCAAGAACATCCCTACAGAGGACACCAAAGAGCTCATTTGCAATTTAGATCCTGGGAGATCACTCTGTGTGTTTGTTTTTCTTTTGTTTGTTTATATATATATTGCTTTTTTCTTTGTATCTGTCTTTCCACATATGAATAGTGATTACAAGATGCAAATTCTTGCCAAGTGAAATGGAGGAAGAGATTCCATTTCTTAAGTCTCTTCCTCAAAAGGCTTTGCAAACACACTTATCTTGAAGTTAATTAATTACCTCAGTAACAAAATGACCTCCTTTTTTTTTCTTTTAATATTTAAATTCTGCTACTATGCAGTAAAGCAAACAAAAACTTTCTCCGTTCAGATGCCCTGGCTAAGGAGTACTTCTTCCAAACAAGCAAATGGTATGACTCTTTATCTCAAGAGCTAGGGAAAGTGAGCAAGAAGCCATGGCAGAGCCCTGGGAGGTGAGATCTTGAAGCATTTCCTCTGAACCATACAGTCTACACTCAAAATGACAGAGAAAACTAGGTGTTTGCTGACTTATTTCTTAAGGCACAAGTAATCAGAATACTGTAGGCTGTTCTAAGGGCAATGAACACATAGTAGTACTGTATTCATTGTAATGTAAATTAAGAAACTCAACTTGGAGATGTATATCTAAATCTAATATATCCAGTTTATACAAAAAGTTCTCCTTCCATGTCCAGGGGTTATTGGTTCTGGAACTTCCCTGTAAATACCAAAATTTGCAGATGCCCAAGTCCCTGATATAAAATAGCATATAATTGGCACATAACCTATGGTCATTCTTTTGAATAGTTTAAATCATCACTAGATTATTTATGACACCTAATATAATGTAAATGCCATGTGAATTTTTGTTATACTGTATTGTTTAGGGAATAGTGAAAAGGAAAAAATGTATGTGCATGTTCAGTACAAATGCGATTTTTTTTCTGAATATTTTCCATTAGTTTCAGGTCAATTCCATGGAGGAAGAATCCAGGGATATAGAAGGCTGACTGTATGTGTATATCCATTTAAAATAGAATTTTCCATATAGGAAATAATTTCATGTTTATTTCAGCTCTCCCAAAATACCTCCTATAATAAGATTAAAGAAATGCAGACAATAATATAAGAGTGAAAAACATCAAAGTTAATAAGCAGATGTGTTGTTTCAATTAATTTTTGGAAGATGAAAAACAAAGGAAGCTTATATTCATAATACAGCTAGTTTGGAAGTGACTCTAGAGCAATCCAAGACTGACAATAAGTTTAGGAATAAGAATGACAAGCCAGGCACATTGGCACATGCCTGTAATCCCAGTGGTTCTGGAGCCTGAGGCAGGAAGATCCTGAGTTTAAAGTCAGCCTCAGCAATAGCAAGACACTAAGCAACTCAGTGAGACTCTGTCTCTAACTAAAATACAAAATAGGACTGGGATGTGGCTCAGTGGTCGAGTGCCCCTAAGTTCAATCCCCGGTACCCCAAAAAAGAAAAAATAAATTGACCATATATATGACTTTAGGTTATGCCAGACTAATATGTGAAAGGGAAACTTGAAATCCCAGATCTTAGTCTTATAATATAGATCATCATTTCTTAATGTACTGCTCTTCTGGGATTTGTTCTCTCCAAGACTTAAATCCTGTACCCTGGTTATGTCTATCCTGTACCTTACATATCTTCATACAGTTGATTAAAAAATCAACTCAAATCAAGAACTCTCTAGTTTAACTAGGATAATGTGAGAAAAAAAAACTGACATTAAAAGAACAAGAACAGGATTTTTTTAAAGGCCTCGGAAAATATGAAGGAATATTTGAATATTTACGATAGAGTGTTTGCCTAACATGTGTGAAGCACTGGGCTCAATTCTCAGTACGACATAAAAATAAATAAATAAAAGTAAACTTAAAAAAATAATTCTAGTCCTTTAAAAAATGTGATTTGTGATTTTTAAAAAAAAAATAGTAAAAGAGAAGGTGAAGAAAAGCTCTTCTCTACTCAAGAATAGCATATAATAAAAGAAGAAATAATTAGAAAATATAAACTTTGCACTACATAACACACTTACTGATTCAGAGATTCATGTGAGATCACCAATAGATGTCAGAATCATACAATGCCAATTTGTCAAATAGCAGAATATCGACAGCATCCCCCAATAGATCATTTGCTAATTGAAAGGAGGGACAGTGCTCTATCATAAAAAGATTGATAAGTTTTAAGGAAATAAGTGCATACTTCACACCATGAATAAGAAACCCATCTGACACTGTGAATCTCCTGGAGTTGCTGAATGTGAAGAAAACAACCTTGCCTATGAAATATCATTGCCCAGAATGATGTTTAATCTAATCAAAACCTAGTCCTGTGTTAGTCACATGAATTGTGACTAGTTCACATTAAAATGTGCTGTTTTTGTTTTGTTTTGTTTTTTGGGGGGGCGGGATATTGGGGATTGAACCGGGGGCACTCAACCACTGAGCCACATACCCAGCCCTACTGTGTATTTTATTTAGAGACAGAGTCTCACTGAGTTGCTGAGCATCTCACTATTGCTGAGGCTGGCTTTGAACTTGTGATACTCCTGTCTCAGCCTCCTGAGCTGCTGGGATGATAGGCATGGGCCACAGTGCCTGGCTAAAATGTGCTGTTAATAAAAAATACATACCAGATTTTATATAGCTTTAGAAAAGAAAGTGAAACATATTAACAATTTTTAAACTATTGGTTATATGTTGAAATTATGTATTTGGGTTGAATTAAATATTAAAAATAGATAGATTTTGAAAATGGCTATGAGAATATTTAAAATTATACCTTTAATGAACAGTACTGCTAAAGATCTAGCTTCCAGTTTACAAAAGAGCATGCGATGGAATGTATTTAATCAACCTAAGAAGTAGTAATTAAACAAATCCAGGTTGTATGCTAGTCCACCCTACAACTTTCCTGAATTTATCAGAAAGTCTATGTCATGGAAAAAATTGGGGATCTATCTTAAACTAAGAGACTAAAAACACAGAACTACAAAATCAATGTGAAGAGATTAGACTGGACTTAGTGTGGGATAAAAACAAAAATGTCTACTAATTTTCTAAGAATGAATAGAAAATCAACATAAACTGACATATGATGCTATTATGGAATGATTATTAATTTCTTATGTGTTCAAATGATATTTTTATATGGATTTATCATCTTTATTCTAGGAGATGTATTCTGAATGATTTTCGTAGTAGAGTCATCTATCTCTTACTTCCAAGTATTTAGTAAATGTGTGAGAAAGAAATAAAAATATTGAATAAAATATTAAAAATCACTAAAACTAGTTGGAGGATTATGCTATTCCTCTAACATAAAATGTTCCTATTGAAAAGGCAAGAGTCCAAATTTAGAGGTGAATAAAGATGGCCAAAAGGTTTTTCTTTTCCATTCTCTATACCATGCTATTTTCTTTCTTTTTTTTTTTTTAATTTAATTTTTTTTAAATTTTTTTTTAATTTTTTTTCCTTGCTATTTTCTTCTGTAGATATTTCTTACCTTGACAAAAACATATATACTACACAAATATGTGATGTCAAATAATACAAAACAAGAACTCTTCACTCATCTACATTGGCATTGTTCATTTCCTTCCTTTTATCTTACTGATGGTTTACATTAAAACACCAGAAGTAGTATGATCAGTATATTTTTCAAAATTGCATCACCATTATGAACAGTGCAAATTTTATTCTAGTAACATATAAATTATAATTGAATAAAATTATTAAAAAAATGCTTATGGATATTTATTATAACTAAAACATTCAATTATAAAAAGAAAAAATTGCTTTTCATAGATTTCATCTTTAAATAGACAATTCCATAAGCTAGCTTTATAGCAACTTGGCAAAATTGCATTTTAGTGTTACACATCTATCTTGCTTGACTTGATTTGAAATGTATGCTTCACTTTCCCTTTCTAATCACAAATTAAATTTACAATGTCAATGCTTTAAGTGGAAGTGAGCATAAAAGAAAACAGAATCCTAGTTATCCTTCCATACCTGCAAAATACACATAACATTGGTTACAACTGATAAAAGGAAGACTCATCTATAAGTTTCACTAGCAATCAATCTACAGTATATTGAACATATAAAAGTACACTACAATAAGCAACACTTCTATTATTTTAAAATATGATATGTGTATTTAGTACTCACCTAACAAAATAAATACTACTGGTACTTCTAAATATTGTCATAGAAAAACATGCTTTCTATTATTCATTAATTTTTTTGCAGTGGAAACTTTATAAGTGCTGGTATTTCTATTTAAATAAGCCACAAAAAAGGTACCTCTCTCTTTTACACCTTTTTAGATCCTGAGTACCCTGCAGGGTCTCAGTCACTAATGATTAATGAGTAACTCCCCAAGAAGTAGACCTTAGAAATCAGCACATGTGTAAGTTAATGAAACAAGACTGAAAAATGTTCACATTAAAACTAACACAAAACAGGAAATGTAGGAAGAAATAACAAAAAATTCACAAGATAACAACAAAATTATTTGTTGCTTCTCTGAAGGAAATATTTAATGTCAAAATTTTAATCATATATTGACAGAATTCTGTTGTTATTCTATCTATTTATTCATATTTATATTTTTCAGATCTGACTTGATATTTATTCAAAATCTCTAAATTATTATCTAATAAGAACACCATGGATAATAAAAAGTGTTTCATTCAAATAAATTCTTTGGCAATACATTAGTACTAATTCTTGAAGTCATAATCCAAAACTGCTCAATGGATTACTTTTATCATTAGGATAATTTCATGAGATATAAAAAAATCTTTCTCAGATTTATGAAATTTATATAATAAAAATTATGCCTTAGATCTATACATTTCTATTTTAGGTATTTTCATTTTGTATGCGTTATAACAAATTTCCTCTAGATGGCAATGTTTACCACAGTTAGAAATTATTTTAGAAAATTTTAACTCTTAAAATGACACTTGAATTGAGCTAAATAATGCATAGTTAAAAATTGATTTTTTTCTTTGTACTTACTTTTCTTCTTTTTGGTTTGCTTTGAATGAATGTTTAACTTAATTCAGCAATTTTTTTGCTCATTTATTAGATTGTTATTGCAATTTGATTTGAAAATTTCTAGGAACAATTAGTTGACCCAAAAACTTTAGAATAAAATGATCTGTATCCTCCGGAGAAATTAAATAAAGTTACTGAAACTATGGTAAGCAGGATGAAAGAAAAGTTAACAAGTAGCCCCATGAATTGCATTATTTTTTATAACGTGTATCTAATCACAAATTTGAATGAAATTATAGGTAATTTATTAAAGCATAGACTTAGAACTGAGGCAGGTTTTCATCTTCTACTTAAAGTGATTATAGTTTTAATTTTCTGACTCTAATGACTATTCCTAATTAGTCACAGATACATAATAGAATCTAGGATGGTCATATTTTGTCAAATATTGTTGGTGGGTTATTTTTAATTATTAAATTGTAAAAACAATGACAAAACTAAGATATATAATTTAACTTTTGCACTGGCTATAATATACATCAGTATATAAAACAAAACTTCCTCATGCATATGTCTCATAAATTATACAATATTACATTTTCTGTAAACCAGGATGGACAGAAATGAAAAAGTTTTGGCCAGATGGTTGATATGCAGATTACTGTACCTTCTATAAAGAGAATATTTGCCACTTATGGTTGGAAGAGAGATTATTTCTTCAACTACTAGTTCATAAGCAAAACTTGTAACATACCTTTTACAAATTCCAATAAGTATGTATAAATGAACTCCAATGACATTTTCAGTTCTGATTTGACAATTTAAAGATTTAATGTATTTAATATTTAATATATGAATTTGCTTAAATAATCATATATTAAAACACAAATGCAGAGGCTCATTGTTAGAGTGCTCACCAAGCACATGTGAGGCACTGGGTTTGATCCTCAGCACCACATATAAATAAAGGTATTGTATCTACATACAACTAAAAAAAAAAATCTAAAAAATGAATGTAGTTCATCAAAAATAGTATTGCTCAACTTTGGCACTACTGCTCATTGGTCAGAATATTCTTTGTTGTATTTGTGTTTATTTGTTTGTGTTGGGAGATAAGAACATTGTTCAGTGAGTTAGAAAATGCTTAGAATCTTCTTCAGCCTCTACTCATTAGATGCCAGTACCATCCCTTTACCTTCACACCAAATCTCCTTCCATCTTTCATTTGTAGCAATCAAATACCTCCAGATACTGCTAAATGTCCCCTAAGAGACAAAATAGCTCTCAGGTAAAAATCACTGTTATAAATCTTTCTCTTTTTTTTCACATTTTCTTTTCTCTCTTACAATATGCCAATACTGTTGTAGTTCATATTTTAGTCCTTTAGTGAATAAAATTAATCAGGAATAAGGCCAAGTAAAATTACCACATGGCTGTAGTTCACTCCTACATTCATTAGAACTCTTTTAAGTAATTGTTATTATATAAACTTCTGGCATAGTACTTGAGAAAGAGTGGCAGGGACATTACTAAACAACAATCACAAATAGAATCAGGTATTCACCTACAATGCCGTTTTCTCATCTCTGATTCTTTCTGTTCATCATCTTCATTTTTCTTATTCTTCCTCAATCTTCTTTGGTACTCTAATCTACATGGTGAAAAACTGCTTCTCACCTGAGTATGCATCACTTACTATTCACTGTATAATTAGATTGATTTTGGAGTATCTCTCTTAATGATTCAGTTTCTCTGGTGAAGGGTATCCTTGGTCTATCTTTAATTCACTGTCTTCATAAAGGCAGCCAACTATTGGCAGATGAGGTAGATCCATCACTTCCTACCATGGTGAGATGAGTTCACACTATGTGAAAATAGCTACTTTACTCATAATCATGTGGATGAAATGGAGGAGAGACATTTCCAAAGAAGGAGGAAATCGTGTCAGCTTTGAGGTGATGCAGAATTGAGGATCCATGCAGTCTATTACATCTGTTGACACCTTCCATATGCATCCTCACATTGCCCAGCAAGTGTCCTAGGTGTTCTATTGTAGTCCTGCCTTCCCTGGAAAGGTACCAGGCTCCAAAAAAAAAGACTTCATTCTCACTCCCGGCCCATAGTAATATTAAAATATAGTGCTAGATATCTAATCTCTGTGGGGAAGGAAACAACCTAAATCAAATTAATATGTAAATTATGCATAAATTCCTAGACTAGGAATAGTCCTTGTATCAAAAGATTGCTTGATAAAAAATTAATCACAGCATGATAAAATGGTAAGTATAATTCTTTCTCCTAAGTTTTCTTTTTGCTTTAGTTTTCACCTGATAGGCATGATATTTTACATTTAAGATGCTTTTAGTTCCCTGCTACTTTTAGTGTGGTCCTCAGATCAATATCTTCTATATCCCCTGGAACTTCTTGGAAATTTAGGACCTCAGCTCCCACTAAGATCTAAAATATCAGAACCTGCATTGTATTTTAACAAGATCTGTGGACAAACTTTGTTCACACTGAAGTAAAAGAAAGGTAAAATCAAGTAAAGGTAATTACACCAAAAAGCTACTTAAATCATGAAGAAGTTAGTATAATATTATGCTTATAATAGTAAACTCAGAAAATAATTTGAACAAATATTAACATTTAAAATGTACTAGAATAGTAGTCGTGTGTGTGTGTGTGTGTGTGTGTGTATGTGTGTGTATGGCCAAGACCCTTTTTAATTCCCTGCTACTTTTAATGTAATTTTAGACAGCATTCAAACTTTAGGTAAATTAAAAAAACAAAAACAACAACAACAAAAAAAAACAACTAAAATTTTAAAAATTTAAAACATAAAGGAGTGAAATTATGATGAATATTAGCAAATTAGAGAGACTATCATAGAAATTAGAAAGCCCATACCATAAATAAATAAATAAATAATAAAGTAAAAGGAGTCAGCTAAATCATGCTGACTTATTTGTGATAATTGTATGGATTTTTTTCCTATAGAGGATGTTTTTAAAAACTTTTGTTAGGTACATTTTATATAGTAGCACTTTTTAATTTTTAGTTGTAGATTGACATAATAACTTTATCTATCTATCTATCTATCTATTTATTTATTTATGTGGTGCTGAGAATTGAACCCAATGCCTCACACATGCTAAGCAAGCACTCTCCCACTGAGCCACAACTCCAGCCTATAGTAGCACTTTTAAAATAGGTTTTTGAATGAACCAATTAATAGATTTATGACATTGAATTTATCCTGTATGTTTTATAATTATGTAATTCTCACTTCCATTTTTTTCCTATGAATTGGGTTACTAACCTAAACCATCACCTGATCTCTTAGATATAGTTATCTGTTATGCCTAAAAGTCAGCCTCATTGCATGATGAGGAATAAATATTACTTGAGAATAGTCCCATTATTCTCTTTAAGCATAACCATTAGAGATACCACCACTAGTAAAGTTATCACTTGTTGAAGTTAAGCAAATAAATAATTTTGCAATTAGGCCATAGCTACAAAACACAGGTATTTATTTATTTTTAAAAATTAAATCAATACATGTATATCTCTTTAACATGGAGACAATTATAATTTTCAAACAACCATAAAAGTATTAAACTCATGTTTACAAGTGACATTTTCCCAAAGGAAATTTTTCTAATTGGACTGTTTTACAAACTTCATATGTAATATATTTTATACCGTATTGCTTTTTTTAAAAAAAAATTAATCTCTAGAATATCATATATTTGCTTGCTTTAATTTTAAAAATTATTTTTATTGTCAGTGCTTGGAACCAAACTCAGGGCCTTATGAATTCCAGGTAAGTACTCTACTACTGAGCTATACCTACAGCCCCTGGTTTACTTTGAAGCAGAGCAATCCCATTATATATAGCCAATTTTTTTTGAGGATCTCCTTAGCCATTCTGAATATTTCACCAATCAGTGACTCAAGCATAGTAAAATCATATGCAGGAGAATGAAGTGAAATTCTGCTTCTTGGGCCTTTAAAGGCTTATATTAGTAAGCACTACTGAATAATATATTATTTATAAAATTAAACAACATATATGTATATGTACATATGACATGCGATTTTTACAAGCAGAGTAATATTGAGTTAAATCTCAAAATATAACAGTATCATTTAAAGGATGGGCAAAATCTTCATATCCATTACTTTGGTGTTATCAGGGATACAGAATTAAGCCAGGACTGCAGAAGTAAACAATACACTTGGTCTCCCTAACTTGTTCTAATTCAATTAGAGAGAACTGTGTTTCAAATTTGGTTGCTAAGAGGAGACTGTAAGAGAAAAATGAGGCTTATCCATCTTGCCCTATATTAGTATGCCTATTTATGTACACATTATATAATAAATACAAATCAAGAAGAAAATTATGTGAGTTTATTTAAAAAAAAACTGAAAGCCTTATGAGGTAAAGAGGAAAGAAGAAAAGATAATGAAATTTCCAAAAATATTGTGTCAGGTCATACAAAGTTCTATTTGTTTTTTTTTTTTTTTTTTTATTAATGAGAATGCAGTTAAAGAGATTTCTTTTTCTTTTATATTCAATTTAAAAAGGCTTAAAAGATGTTTTTAAATTGTAGTAATTGTGGTCAAATGTTAAGCTTAAAACATGTTATTATTTCAATGTTTTTCTTCTATATTTTTAAGTGTAAATTGAGGTTCTTTCACACAATGTGCATGTTTTTCCATATTTTTGGTATGTATCATTTATATAAATTTTGAATGGAATAGAAAATACTTGATATTTTAATCTAACAGCTTTTACCTACCAGAAATAAGCTGTATACAGACCCCAAAAGGAAAGTTTTTCTGTATTATATTTCATTTGAAATTACATGATTTTAAGCAATCAACTTATTTAAATTTAAACATTACATGTATTTTTACTACCATAAAAACATTTTTTCATGTTTTTCTACATGATTGTCTGAGCCTTTCTAGTGAAGGTGAGAATATTTGTTTTGAAAGCTGTCTATATATATATTAAAATCTTAAGCAATAATAAAATCTGAGAATTCAATTGTTTTCTTTATTTATATAGTAATTATGGTAGAACAGTGACATTGGAAAATGGCAGTTTATATTGTGATAACTATTAAAGCTACAAACCTGACATCTATAATTGTTGTCAGTCATAAAAATATAGTAAATTGGTATAAATTTAGTTTAGTCATTCAAAGAGAATGAAGGGTGTCACCTGCTTTTCTTTGTGATTTGATTACCTTGGACTAGGTTTTCCTTTAAAAAAAAAAGGTGAAAAAGAGAGAGGGAGGGAGGGAGGGGGAAGAGAGAGAGAGAGAGAGAGAGAGAGAGAGAGAGAGAGCAGGCAACCCCACTATTCATCAAAACGAAAGAAAGCTAATAATAAATCTTGAAGCAAAAGAATGATCCAAGGAACTTAGTAAACAGTGCCAGTTTGCACAACCTTAAAAGGTGTTAATTTTCTTTTTGTGGTGTTAAAGTTCTGCATTGTCATTTTCTAAAGTGATAATACACACAACCCAAAGCATTTTTAACATACCCCTCCCCCAGTAGAGTTTAACAGCCAAGTCTCTTTTGTGAAATGGGGACAATAATGCCTGCTGTGACATCAGAGTACCTGTGATTGATTAATGTGTGTTGATACAACAAGGCATCTGGATTAAAAGAAAGTTAGAAGTCCAGGGCCCAACAATACTTTTTTCAAAAAAATTTTAAACTTTGATTGGAATATAGAACTTACATATTAGAGTTGAAAATATTAGTCTTGAAGTCCTTGAAGAAGGCATTTGAGCATGTTAAATACCACAGTCTTTGTTTTTTATATGAAATGTAACTTACAGAAAAAAAAAAAAAAACCTTTACACACTCCATGTAAATGTAATTTTGAAATGCTGTGCAATAGTTAGAAAATTCCTAGATGAGAATCCACTTGATAAACTGCTCTGACTAATAATTCAGGTTATTAAATCTATTACATGGAAATTATTTTTTAATATATAAATAGAATAGTGTTGAACTTTTTAGAATATAAAATGCATTAACTCCACATCTGTTTCTGCATAAATATGTAATAGCAGTTGAGCCTTCACTTACATGGCCAAAGGTGACTTAGCTTCACAAGCATTCCATGACCTATATAACCATTAGAGAACACTGAGGCAATTTTTACAATTGCCCAAATTGTATAATTCAGGTATAACACAAATACAGCATTGTAACTCCCCCTTATAGAAAGTATGCACTGACAAAAATGAGAAAAGGTTAACGAGATCTAATTATAAGTTAATGTGTGTGTGTGTATGTGTGGATGTATACTTATATGGGTCTGAAAATCTAAATTGAGAGTCAAATAATTGCATATATAATGTGTACTAAAGGAAAAATAATAAAATGTGGCATAAAATCAATAGATACTCCATTACAAAAATAAAATTAATACTATTTCCCTAGTTTATAATTATGCAGATATTAGTTTTTTTTTGTTGTTGTTTTGTTTTTTAAATAGCATGGGATAGCTTGTGAATACTTCTCATTATGGAAATGGTTTGTATGGTGTTTTGGGCAGAAGTCTCAAGATGTAATAGCTAAAAAGTGAGAATATGATCCTTTATATTTAATTTTCTTCTAGAAATATTAATAAAATCTCTAATAGTAATTCTCACTGCAGAGTTCAGCAGTTACAATGTAATAGGGTAAATAAGCCTCCATTAGTTTAGCTTTAAGAGATAAAACTAATATTATTAGGAATTACAATAGTCCAAATAAACACTACAAGATAGAATGCTTTAAGACACTAGCTCTATTTCTATTTTATATTCAATCTCCTTTGAAAAGAATCTAGACATATCCCATTCTGGGGTTTGACCTATGGTTTACTTAATTGAAGTCTCATGGTCATAAATTTAATCCTATTTTTTTTTTCCTTCTCTAATCTTCATTCTGTGTCTACACTAAGATTTAATTTATAAGCACGGGGTTAATAATGAATTCTGCCAACACATAAAGCTATCCCTTAGCAAACAGAAACAATTACACTTAATAATGATGTTAAATAATTGTTGCTAAGCTATGTGTTGCAACTACATGACTTTGAAATGACTACAGTATGATTAGAATATAACTGAAATGTTCATGAAATGAACTGGAAAGTGGCTGTGCTGCTGTGTTTATTGTAAATGTATCAGAATGATGGTTCATTTATTTTAAAATAGTTCAGAGCATAAAATAGGTGACAATCAGAACAATGTACTAGCTTTAATTATAGATTTTGCAAATGGCAAAATGATCATTCACTGTGGTAAGATAAAAGTACCATCCTTTTATTCATTCGGATTATTGAATGAGGTAGTATTTTTCTGTTGACATTTGGACACTTCAGTGGTCCTTTTTATTCTTAAATTTTGTATACTCTTATCACACAAAATATTACTATAATTGTTGTTTGCCTGTATAAAAACATTATCAACTTACTGCCTGCAAGAAAAGTGATTTATATTTCACATATAAGGGATTAACGGTTTTTATATTGAGCTTTCAGACACTGCAGTTTAACTCAGAATATTCACTAGAGGAACAGTCTGAATAAAAAAGTGTGGGGCTTACAATTTCAAGTGGGGTAATTGTGATGACAAACAAGTTAAATAATGAATTATTTATACAATAAAGTTTGTTTAGATATAATTAGTGTTTTTTTTTTTTAACTTTTAACCTAAAAATAAATGTTCATACTTAAAAAGAAAACCACTGTGTTCAAAACCAAGTGATACTCCTGACTATGCCATCACAGTGCATAGGTATGTGAAGAGCCTTTAAGGCCCAAACATCCCAGTATAGTATGGGGAACACAGAAGTTTAAAATAAATGCCCTTTATTTTTCCTGTAACTTAGAACAAGTTATTTAATCGTGCATTCAGAGTTTCTCAGAAAACCTTTATAATTCATTCAGAAAAAAAATTATATATATATATATATATTTGTTTCAAGTGAACTGTTTAATATCTCAAATGTTGCTCAGGTATATGGCATTGTGGACACAACCGATTATATAAACATTCGTGGTTTACAGTTTCTAAAACATCAATCAAATACATATAGTGCTTTAGGGCCCAATATTAAAGGAATAGGCTAATCCTTTTGGGAGTCAGTCTCTCCCGTTCTTGTATGAAAATGAAAATCCTGTGAGCGTATACTACAGAACTGGAGTCAAAAAAATGAATTGCACGGAAAAGAAGTAATACAGTAAAGTTGGAATCAGCAGAAAGTGCATAGGGGAGAGGAAATGTTCACAGCTTGGGAAACAGCTGCTCGGGACGCCTTCCAGCCTCTGGGAAGCAAAGTTTACAGTTAGGTAAGCTGGAAGCGGGTTTTGAAGCAGCCGCGTGCACAGGCGAGCTCGGGCTCTCAGGTTTCCGGGCGCAGCAGGAGCAGAAGGCAGGGACCGCTACCATCCTCCGCTGCGGCTCATCCTGCTCCGCCAGAGAAGACATCGCACGCACAGAGGATCCCAGAGGCTGCAACTTTCCTTTTCCCCCAGCAGTTTATGCGACCCTGCATGTAGAAGCACTAGATAATTTTCTTTTCGGTTTTGAGATTAAAAAAATCTGCTGCCCCACCTTTAGCTATCAGCCCTCTCCGCCCTTCTTTCCGATGTCCCTGCCAGCAAAACCCCTTGCAGCACCAGGCACACGTTGCTGTTTAACGCACTCCGGGATCTGCCTGACCGTGTTCCCCACCAAGAGGTGGCTGTGCGTGTCTCCCATCTGTGTATTTTGGCCCCTCCACTTAGCAATCAAAAGCGCAAAACGTGCACCCAGGAACCAGCCGCCTCGGTGACCCTCATACGCCCTCAGCGGTGATCAAGGTTGCTTGGATCCGCGCCTAGGCACCCAGCAGCGCAGCTCGCGTTCGCTCCACCGCCAGAGCTCTGGGGTTCGCTGCCCGGCAAGTGCCGGCGGGCACCGGAGCCTCCCACCCCGCAGACCCTTCCAGGCATGCTCAGTGCACGTCCTGGAACCCGGCTCTCCCGGGACCAGGATTAGATCTCCGGGTTTTCGCGGCTGCCGAGGGGGCGCTGAGGAGGGGAGGCTGGGAGACAGTCTGCGCCTTGTTCTGCGACCCCTCCCTTGCTCGGGCTGCGGCCGCCCGCACCGCAAGATGCAGACCAATCAGAGTCCGGGGGCGGGGCCGAGGCCGTCACGCCCTCCCTCTGGGCTTATTGAGAGTTATATCAAGAAATTCAGTTCAGAGAGAGGAGAGAGAGGAGAGGGAGAAGGAGAGGGGGCAGAGGAGAAGGGAAAGAGGGAGAGCATGCGAGACGGGAAGGAGCGCCTGGAGTCTCTGAAGCACGAAAGAGATAACCGATTAGGAATTTGTCGGGCAACAGTCACCCGGGAAAGCAGCCAGAGAATTACCATCACCCCAACTCTGACGTTTCCTATCAGAAGTTAGAGACTTAAGCAGTATTGACATCAGATGGAAATGGTATGCTCGACGCTGTGGGAAACACTCCTGAGCTGAAGAAGTGCAACTGGATGTTGTGTGTGTTAAATACCAGAAGAGCCCAGACCCAGTGGGTAATAGAGACGAAATGTGGAGAGAATGACTAACGACAAATCTGTGAATTTGTTCTCGGGAGTTGCTAATTTGCCAGCCTGAAGCCACACATTTTATAAGGAGAAAACGTTTTGCTGCTTCTGATTTCTCCCCAAACTGGTGCTACCAGATGCATGGCTTTCTATGTGTTGGAACAAATCATTCCTAACTGCAGCATATCAGGAAAGGGGAAAGGTTGAGGCAACTAACGTAAGTGTAAAGTTTTGCATGCACAATTGTAAATTCTGTGTTTAGATATGTCCTCGGTGGAGACGAGGAATGTTTGTAATTGGGTAGCCGGTTGGGGCAGAGCTCACCTACTCGGCTGTATCTGCATCCCTACCTGCATCACTCTGCCGGAACTAATCTCGGGCATCAGCTACCGTCAGCCTAATGCAGATAAGATTAGAGCCTGGGAACTGACCAGTCCTACTCAAGTGGGTAGCTGTCTGGAGCCTTGCACCCATTTAAATTGCAGTTAGGGGAGCATCTGAACAGGAGCGTTTTTATGTGCATTACTAGGTTGCAGTATTTATGTGTGGCAAATGTTACTAATATTATAACCAGAGATCAAGGGTAAGAAACTGCATTTTTTCCTCTCTTTTATGCTCAGAAGAAAATATTGTAGTGTTACATGAGAATGTTAGCTGTGTTTCACTTACATTTCAGCACTCTCCTCTACATCTAGGACAAGGAATTGTATATTATTATACATTTTTCAAAAGTTTTAATGTGTGCATTAGTCTTAATGGAAATAATTTGGCAATATGGAGAAAGGAGAACAGGTTCTGGATAAGAAATTTTAAGTCTTGGTATTGTGCTTTTAGGCAATAAGGATATGTAGTGGCCAGTGACTATTGCTTCTGATGCTGCAGCAGCATGTCCGGATGCTTGTTTCTCAGTAAGATTGTATTCAAAGGCAGTTTAAGAACTGGATGGAAAGAAAAAGATACTCTTTTTAGAAGAGAGATGACTCAGTGTGGCAGAGAAGAAAACACATCATATTTGACATGTGACAAAGCAATTAGCAGGAACTGTAGCTAAATACTTAAGGATTTTTTACTTGGACCCCAAACAACTGAGGGACATGGGTTAGAGGCCAAGAGGTGGGTAAAACAGCAGGAGGAGAAGAGAACAAGAATGCATGTTTTGAATTTAACAGTATTCAAATAAAATAAAAAGCGTGGGGGGAATGCAGGTAAAAATAGCTGCTGTCCTTAATCCAAAAGTAGGTAATTTCATTTTCTCTGGGAAAATGCAACAAGCAGGGAATATTCAGTGTTTTTACCCTCAGAGTTAACTTGCCAACAGTGGCAAAGCAAACTGCCATGTTTACTAATGTGCAGTGGAAAATGTGGTGCGATATTTTGTGACTGTGTGTTTTTATTTACTGAAGAATAATATTGTCTGTACGATTGTGTTGACAGTGGCTGTCTCCAAATAAGCGATGAGATGTAATGCATCCTCCAGTCCATGCACACTTCCTCTTGCAATCCGTGCATCCCTCAGTGGAAACCTTTAAACCCTAAAATCCAGGAAAAGAAAATAAATACATTATCATGGACCTGAGGGATTTTTACCTGTTGGCTGCTCTGATTGCCTGTTTAAGGCTGGATTCCGCAATAGCTCAAGAACTTATTTACACTATTAGAGAGGAATTGCCTGAAAATGTGCCCATAGGAAACATACCAAAGGATCTGAACATTTCTCACATCAATGCTGCCACAGGGACGAGTGCCAGCCTTGTCTACAGACTGGTTTCTAAAGCTGGGGATGCCCCTTTGGTGAAAGTATCCAGCAGCACTGGGGAAATTTTCACAACCTCCAATAGAATAGACAGAGAAAAACTCTGTGCTGGAGCTTCTTATGCTGAGGAGAATGAGTGCTTCTTTGAACTTGAGGTGGTGATCCTCCCCAATGACTTTTTCAGGCTGATCAAAATAAAGATAATTGTCAAGGATACCAATGATAATGCCCCCATGTTTCCATCTCCTGTCATCAATATTTCCATTCCAGAAAACACTTTGATCAACAGCCGCTTTCCAATTCCATCAGCAACAGATCCTGACACAGGCTTCAATGGTGTACAGCATTATGAATTGCTAAATGGGCAGAGTGTTTTTGGACTGGATATCGTGGAAACTCCGGAGGGAGAGAAGTGGCCACAATTGATTGTTCAGCAAAACTTGGATAGAGAACAGAAAGATACCTATGTGATGAAAATCAAAGTGGAGGATGGAGGCACTCCACAGAAATCCAGCACAGCCATACTGCAGGTCACAGTAAGTGATGTAAATGACAACAGGCCAGTGTTTAAAGAGGGTCAAGTGGAGGTACATATTCCAGAGAATGCTCCTGTAGGTACCTCTGTAATTCAGCTTCATGCCACTGATGCAGATATAGGCAGCAATGCTGAAATCCGGTACATTTTTGGTGCCCAGGTCGCCCCTGCAACCAAAAGACTCTTTGCTTTAAATAATACTACCGGGCTGATTACAGTTCAGAGGTCTTTAGATAGAGAAGAAACAGCCATTCACAAAGTGACAGTGCTGGCTAGTGATGGCAGCTCCACTCCTGCTCGAGCAACGGTTACCATCAATGTCACTGATGTAAATGATAACCCTCCAAACATAGACCTCAGGTACATTATAAGTCCCATCAATGGCACTGTGTATTTATCTGAGAAAGATCCTGTCAATACAAAGATTGCCCTAATTACAGTTTCTGATAAGGACACAGATGTGAATGGCAAAGTGATCTGTTTTATTGAAAGAGAGGTCCCCTTTCACTTGAAGGCAGTCTATGACAACCAATATTTGTTAGAGACCTCTTCTTTGTTGGACTATGAGGGCACCAAAGAATTCAGCTTTAAAATTGTTGCCTCTGATTCTGGGAAGCCCAGTTTAAATCAGACTGCCCTGGTAAGGGTTAAGCTTGAGGATGAAAATGACAACCCACCAATTTTCAACCAGCCTGTAATTGAGCTGTCAGTTTCTGAAAACAACCGACGTGGGTTATACTTAACAACTATTAGTGCCACAGATGAAGACAGTGGGAAAAATGCAGACATTGTTTATCAGCTTGGACCGAATGCCTCCTTCTTTGATCTGGACCGAAAGACAGGAGTTTTGACAGCCTCCAGGGTCTTTGACAGAGAAGAACAAGAACGATTCATTTTTACAGTAACTGCCAGGGACAATGGGACCCCTCCCCTCCAAAGCCAAGCGGCTGTGATAGTTACTGTTCTGGATGAGAATGACAATAGCCCCAAGTTTACTCATAATCACTTTCAATTTTTTGTGTCTGAGAATCTGCCAAAGTATAGTACTGTGGGGGTAATCACAGTGACAGATGCAGATGCTGGAGAGAATAAAGCTGTGACTCTTTCCATTCTAAATGACAATGATAATTTTGTGCTGGATCCTTATTCTGGAGTCATAAAGTCAAATGTCTCATTTGATAGAGAGCAGCAGAGTTCCTACACTTTTGATGTCAAAGCCACTGATGGAGGACAACCACCTCGTTCCTCTACTGCAAAAGTAACTATCAATGTCATGGATGTGAATGACAACAGTCCAGTTGTCATCTCTCCACCATCTAACACTTCCTTTAAGTTGGTGCCCCTCTCAGCCATCCCTGGCTCCGTGGTAGCAGAAGTTTTTGCAGTGGATATTGATACTGGAATGAATGCAGAACTTAAGTATACAATAGTGAGTGGGAACAACAAAGGCTTATTTCGGATCGATCCGGTAACAGGTAACATCACCCTAGAAGAAAAACCGGCACCTACCGATGTGGGCTTACACCGTTTGGTGGTCAACATTAGTGATCTGGGGTACCCCAAGTCTTTGCACACACTTGTGCTTGTATTTCTTTATGTTAATGACACTGCTGGAAATGCCTCCTATATCTATGACTTGATCCGCAGGACTATGGAGACCCCACTGGACAGGAACATAGGGGATAGCAGCCAGCCCTATCAAAACGAAGACTATCTCACCATCATGATTGCCATTGTCGCAGGGGCCATGGTGGTCATTGTTGTAATTTTTGTCACTGTTCTGGTGCGCTGTCGCCATGCGTCCAGGTTCAAAGCAGCTCAGAGGAGCAAGCAAGGTGCTGAATGGATGTCCCCAAACCAGGAGAATAAACAAAACAAGAAAAAGAAAAGGAAGAAAAGAAAGTCTCCCAAGAGCTCTCTTTTGAACTTTGTTACTATCGAAGAGTCCAAACCTGATGATGCAGTTCATGAACCTATCAATGGGACAATAAGCTTGCCAGCTGAGCTTGAGGAGCAAAGTATAGGAAGATTTGACTGGGGCCCAGCACCTCCAACAACCTTCAAGCCTAACAGCCCTGACCTGGCCAAGCACTACAAATCTGCCTCTCCACAGCCTGCTTTTCATCTCAAACCAGACACTCCAGTTTCCGTGAAAAAGCACCATGTGATTCAGGAGCTCCCTTTGGACAACACCTTTGTCGGGGGTTGTGACACCCTTTCCAAACGCTCTTCCACTAGTTCAGATCACTTCAGTGCCTCAGAGTGCAGTTCCCAAGGAGGCTTCAAGACAAAGGGCCCCTTACACACCAGACAGGTAAACGAGCACTTTTACTGGTCTATAAGTACTGCATACAAGTGCCCAGTCAACCAGTATTAACGTGCCAGTGTGTCTATTGTTTTGGTCTAACTTTAGCTTAGTTACAAAGAGGGAAAAAAAACTTGACCCCTTTTCTATTCCTCTGGGGCTCAGTCAAGAATTTTTAGAACAGCTTTGAAATTTCTGAGTTCTGAGAATTATTTAACCTCCCAGTTTCCTTCAAATGGCAAAAGATGAAAAGAAGAAATTATTCCAAAATGTCCCATGATAATGTTTGCTAAAGAAGAAAACCCATCCTAATATGCCAAATTCTACTCCTGGGGTTTCCAAATTGACAGCTTCAAAATTTTCACAGTTACCTTTTGATCTAAAAAGTCACCTTCAAATCTCAAGTTTTAAATGACATTTGAAGGTCTGATGCCACTTGTGTTGGAGCTGTGGTTGCTAAAGGGGTTAATTTTTTTTAGTCTCTAAACAAGATAGTTAATATTAAATATACATCAGTTGTGAAGCACATGATTGTTGATAGATTGCAACTAAGCCATATAGGAAGTCTCCTCTGTGATTTCAAATTGTTTATTGTAATATAGTAAATTGGGTGTTTGATAGAAAGATTTTCAGTGTCTACAATGGCCAAATAAACTATCAAAAAGGAAAAAAATAAGAAAAAAGGAATGCTATCTCCCTCATATAACTGATTTATAGAGAAAAGAATGAATCCATTGTAAATACTCTCTCATTTTAGTAATGCATAAGTGATCTGTCATAACTCATTTTAAACTGTGAAATATGCCATATGAAGAGGGATTAAGAGGCTGAGAAACTCATATTTCAACCAAATCCAGAATTAGTTTTTCTTAGGTCTAATAATTCCTTGCTAATAAAGATTTAAATGCAGCGCTGTCTAATTTATTTCACTGGTGCTTGTCTGTTGCCACAAAATTTGAATGTCGATAATAGCCTGTAGATGGCACTAGGGTATCATGTCGCGTTTGCTGGCCAGGTGCCAATCCTGCAGTAGTAAGGAAAAAGGGGGAGGGCAAGATCAAGCTGGTAGTACAGCCAAAGAAATACCTTTTATTTAATGATAGTTGCTCTGGAGCAACTAACATTTAAGTTCATTTGCTTGCTCTTTTCGGATTAGCTCTCACCATACCAACTTTCTGGGATTTCCTAATCCAAGTTCTGTCTTTAATGGTATTGGACCACCTCTGGTGATGACCCATCTGTATTGTTAAAAATCAGGAACATATGGATTTCAGAAATTCAAGTAAAACAAAATTAGTTTTCAGAATATTCTTGAGAGTCACTGATGAGACTGTGGAAAAATCAAGGGATTTTCTTTTCTAGGGGGAGGGTGGAGAAGGATGTCTTCCTGAAACTGTTTCCCCTTTTACTATCCCTTTTTGCTTTTTGTCTGAAAAGACTTTAAGGCTTCATAAGATATTTGTAAAAATGTTGACAGCTGATCACACAGATGCCCCTAGATAAGCATACTGTCTATGGTTTACAAAAAATATATACCTTTAAATTATTAAATATCTAGAGCATTTTAGAAGTACACATATTTGGAGCTTAAAAGCACAGGATGAAATGACTTCAAATAAATAAGACATTATTGAAGTCCTAGTAGAGATTATGGGGTTATAAGTTGAAGTTGGAAGTGTGACTTATTTTCATGTTAACTTTATCAGCATTTGAAAAGAGGCTGATGTTTTAAAATTTGGAAATTGTCCTGGCTTAGTAAATATTTTTAAAGATTAATAAATAGTTTATGATGATAGTGAAATTAATTGATAGCACCAAATGGGCTTAATTAAAAAGTTGCTATTTTAAAGAAAAAAAGAAAATTATTTATTAGTTTTTATTATGAAGTTTGTTCACAATATATTTATGGTATTTTATGATTTGCATAATATCTTGAACAAGCTACTGGGATCTGAAACTTTCCATATAAAATCTGAAATTTGCTTTCCAAAGAAATGTACTAATAAGCTTTCTACAATATTTTTCTTTTCATAAATCTGATGGGTATTAGCATTGAAGGGTAAGCCAACTTTTTCTGACTTCTTTACAATAGTTGAACTTATATATAGTGTAAAGACATAAAAGTTAAGTGCATTTCAGCAAAGCATAGAAAAGACCTTTTGTTGAGGCTTCATCAGTCCCAAAGATATTTGTTTGTATGATGTAATCTTTCAAATAGGATGGTGAGTAATTCTCTAACTGGAACCAAAGTGCACTTTAGACATTGTTTCTGACCATGCGTCACTTTGCAGTTCTCCTATAGGCATTTCAATGTTCAAATGTAGCTATAATTCACTACTTTGATAAAGAGCTACTAAAATTGCTTTGCTTACACATTTTAGAAGTTTTTATGTTGAGAAAAGTAGTGATTTGGAGAAAAGGAATATTGGGAGTAAGGAGAGAGGTAATAGGGATATACAGAGCAATATGCACAATTTTATGGAAAAGAGGCATATTTTCTATGAATAGGGGACATAAAGTATATACTATCCTTTGAAAATTTGTTGTTGCTGAACTACATGATAGCTGTCTGAAGATGTTATAGTTAAGGTAAAAAAGTCAAAATACTTTTTTAGTTCCTTCACTTCAACTAGTGACATTTGTACAAAATGAGCTCCTGAATCTATACAATTTTGAAAAATGTAAATTAACCACTACAAATGGGGATTTTTAAGCTGATATATAATCTGTGAAGATTTTTAGTTGGGTGGGCCCAATTGCCATTGATATGACACTTTTCACTAATGGTGCTAATTGATAGTGGGTAAAATGCAAGATTCTTCAGCTAAGGGTGACCAAAGATAAATAACACTAATTTTTATTGTCTATTCAGTGAAAATATAATGTCTAACTCTTCTACATCATGGGGTTATTTGTGGGGCAGTGATTCCTATTTTGTTTGACTTTTTCCCTCTTGCTGTCCTCCCTTGTGTTGACCTGCAAAGAACATACAATTGTAAATAAGTATTTCTCATTCACTCTATCTTGCTAAGCTTTTATTTTTCTTGAATATAACAAACCCATTACTATATTTCCCATGAATTTTGAGAGTGACCTTAACATTCACAGATTGAGAGTTTGCATTTTAAAGCAAAAGATCATGTCCTGATGTTTATTTATATAACAAAGCAAAGTTCATTGCTCTCAGCTTAAGAGGATGACAACATAATAAATTTCAATAGGGTTTTAAATGATAAAGTTAATTTGTATATTTGTCTACAAGGAGAAAAATATTGTTGATGAATATGATTTAAAAATTGATGAATATGATTTAAAAACATGATATCAGTCCTCAAATTGTAGAATATCCCACAGTCACCTAGAGTACTTCTTAAAACACAAACTTTTATGCCCTATCTAGAGAGGGTATGATTGAGTACCACAGGGTCAGATCTGGAAATTTACATCACTGACAATTTTCATGGTAATATTGATGCTGCTAGTCCAGGGACCACACTTTGAGAACCTGCCTTAGCATATTAGAACAAGAAATATCAGCCAATTCCTTTTTCGTATAATCATATCCTGTTTTTGCACAGTTCAAATCTCAGCCCATTATTGACAGCCGTTTTATTGTAGCTGGAGGCCTTACAGTAAGCTGTTTATATTGCTGTTTCCCAAACCGTTGACAGCATTTGGGGAATTAATTTTCTTGGCCCCAGTGTGCTTTTTTTCCAAGGGGTAGGGCTGGAAATAAATGAAAATGTTAACATAAAAAAAAGTGATCTATTTACATTTGACAAGTTTTTCAAATAATAATCTGTGAGAGTTTCACTAGAGTTTGGTTCTGGATAAACAGTCATATTTAATTTTCTAAATGAAATGCTCTTTTTAGAGCTCAAGCATCCTGACTTTAACTTTATGTAATGTAGACTATTTGCTCATATATACATTTGTATATAAATTGAAGAATTTGTACCTTGAAAATGTGCATGCATGCTGTACTCAAGTGTGTTTGTGTGCTTTTACCGTTGTAAAGGGAATTGCTTCAATTCCAAGCCATTTAGAGGTAGTATATTACATTTATGATTACTTTTCATTTTTGAGTAATCCACTACAATCACTATTGAAATGTTATTATCTCATGTAAAATGCACAAGGCAGTCACAAAATTGATATTTAGAACACTCAGAAAGAAAGATGCAATTGAAAATCAAGAGAGCAAATGTTACTTTGAGGCTAGTGAAAACTTCAAGACATTTTCAACTTCTACATTTTAGAGTATATACATAGTGATGGTTGAGCACCGATGACATGTCATGAAAAACTGCCCCCTAAAATGTGAATTACTTTAGCAGGGTTGTTAGTTATGATTTTTATTTCTACTTCTCTTTTGCTAAATGCCCTATGGTTATAAAGTCAGTTTTCAAACTTAGGAGGTAGAAAACATGAAGAACCATTAGATACTGATGAAGGTTTTTGAAAGGAGGATGGGTTATTCATTCAAACTGGCTATCTTTCTCTTGGATTTGTGAGAAAAATATTTTATGATTATATTTTCATCTTGATAATCCTAAACTATAAAATTTAAGACTCATTTTGGCATTAATTCCTAACAACCTTACATATAATAGAAATAAAAAGTTGCCACTGTATTAAATATCAACATACCTGCTGATTCCTAAATATTTATTAACATGGAGAAAATAATTTCTGTAGTTAAAATATTCTATTCACTTATTTTCAAATTTTCTTTCTATTCTAGATTTAGATACAGTATACTTTAATGAGTCCCTTAGTTTCAAATGAGTCATTCTCATGGCATGACAGAACAGTCTTTGGCATCATTAAAATTATCTTACAGTGCTGGGGAGTAGTTCAATGGTACAGCACTTGCCCAGGTATGAACAAGGCTCTGAGTTTATAAATTTTGTACTTATAACAATATATCTATTCTTATGTTATATGCATATTATTGTGATTTAAATAGTGGCAAGCTATAATTTACCTTCTCATGATAGCATAAATTAAAATAAGCAAATTAGAAAAATAGAGAATTTAGATTTAATTCAAAACCTAAATCTAGAATCAGATTTCTTTATATCACTTGTGACTTATATTGAATGTTAAGGTTTAATTTTCATGTTGACATACACATAATAGCTGGAAATTACATCCAAAATATTAGATAAGGCTTCTTACTGCATTATTTTTCACATTACATTATTTTACACTACAATATGAAGGAAGAAAATGACACTTGTAAATCATATTTTCTTGTATGCTGTTTCCACAATTATTTTCATTATTTAAATTCTTCAATTTCTAAATATTTTTGGTTGAGGGAATTCAGAAGTTAACCGAATGCCAAAACTGAACTACAGTGACTGTGTTGGTCCAGCTGCACCTGTCTGAGTGTTCACCGGCTTTGGGGGCCAAGTCAAATGTCTGTCTTGCTCTGTTTCAATACTTCTCAGTTTGACTTGCTGGTTTGTGTATACTTGAAAACAAAACAAAACTGAGAATCTAGTGGATTGTTTACTACTTCTACTTGAAATCCTTAGGGTAAGCTTTCTCTAAATTTAGTCTGGTGTTTGAAGAGGATCCTTTATTAAAACTACAAATTAGCCTTTGCTAATGTTAGTAAATCAGTTAATGTATATCTAGCTTAATTGGAAAATAATTAAGAATTATATAATGTGGAATTAAAATACTTTTGCTTTTGTGACACCCATTTTCACATTTAATATTCTTTCCAGAACTTGCACATACAAGGACCCTAAAATTTTTATCAGGCTCATTTAAATATGATTGCAATCATAGGTTAGACATTAGTGAGAATTTGCAAATGAAAACCAGGATGAGGCTTGCTCTAAAGTTTCACAGAGGCTTAGGAATCAGACTTTATAAGTAGTAATACTAATATCTTATGGGATTTTTAATAGACAACATCTCCAAATTTGTATCATACTAGAGAAGTAAATGCAAATGTAATATAGAAATCTAGACATAAAGAGATATACTCTGCTGTTTGAGCTTTTATCAGTTGTTATTTCAGAAAACTGTAAAATCTGTCAAACATTTCAATTGGAAAGGAATACATGCTTTTTGCCTTTGTTTGATACAAACCTATTGGGCTGTCAGTCATCAGAAGCATAAAACTTGCAAGATATATTATCATGTTTGGCATTTTGCTTTTGACTTATATTCTTTTTTCTCTAAGCCAACATTCATTAAAATTTGAAATTCCTACCCAACTTAACTGTCCTTTTTTAATAGTAAAGACTAATGACAGGAATAAACTGGAAAAGCAGCTATCTTTAATCTCTCTCATTCATATTTTTGTCCTATGGACAGTTATAGCTCTCATGGATGAGAATAATGGCAAAAATCTATAGAATTTTCTGAACCATAACATATGATTTTAAGAAATTCAGAACTCAGAGTCATTCAGTCATTCATTCAGGATTTATTTTTATATATGTATCCCATTATTTAATGGCTTGTGAAAATATTTTCCATCGATCCTTACCAATTTGATTGATTAAAATGCCATAAGCACATATTACATTTATAAAATGATGGATTTGAGACCACCTTTTATTAAGGGTGGTGAAGATGTAAGCATGGGCAAGATCTCTGAGACATGTTTGATTTAATTTTTTTTCTAGTCATTTTACTCTATACTGGTATTTGGGGGTGAAAAGAAATGAAATTTACTTTTCTTGACAGGTCTCCTCTACATACAGCTTCACCACATTAATTCATAAAGGTTTTTAATTATGTGAGCTGTTGGAAAGAATGAAAATTTTGATCAATTTTATCTTATTTTTTATAATATCTTGTGTTTAATACTCTTTTACAATTTATCTATCTGACCATCTCTACATTTTATTATTACACTGCTTCGCTAATAATTCAGTCTCCAGGCCTTTTTCAGTCTGTTAGCAGTTGATTAGGAAACCCTCTAATCCCTTTCAGGATATTGAGGAGCTAATGGTTTGCAGAGTATTTGGATCTTTAAGCTTCCATTGTAACTGGTATGAAGAATTGTCATTGAGCTGATATTTGCATATATCTCTCCCAGTGCTAGTTAACTTTGCCTCCTTTTCTGCCTTCCTAATCTTCAGCTTTCATCCTGAGAATATTTATTTTAGTCGGAAATAAGCATGCCAGTGATAGAAATTTGGGATTCACCTCCAAATGAATGCCATCACAGACAGGGAAACTCTGGCACATTTTGCATAGATCTGTATGAACACAGTGAACCCTTCATAAGCTCTTAGATTGCAGGAAATCAGTGCTGAAAATTAAGTGGGGTTTTAAAGATTTGCAAAGTAGAGAGCTTTGTATAATGCTGGTATTGCAGGTGCCTATTAAATATGAAATAAAGGCTTTGTAATATAACTAGCTAACACATTTTCTTCCACATTAGAGTGATTTATAGCCTAGGGAATTAGTCTTGCCTATTTTCTTCAAATGCAGAAACATTGGATGCATCTGAAAGAATAAAAATCTCAAATATTTACAATAGAATGGACAAATTTGGTCCTTGATGATTCTAATTATTAAATATAAATGATGCATTCAGGCCAGTTTGTGCTTACTTGTGGTGCCTCCGATGCCCCTGATGTGGATTTCACCTCTCCTGAGAAGAAACTCTCAACTGTGCATGCAGACTCTCTCAACATAAATCAGATTAAAACCCTAGGTATCTATGAGACTGTATAACATTACTGTAATGAAGAGGGCTGGGTCCTGAGTGCTTTCTCCTCAGAGGAATTCTTGTTGAATCATTTCTCAAACTATTCTTTAATTCCACTTTGCTTTATTTATAAATACTGTGTATTTGTGGCTCAGCATTTCACTCCAGATGTATATATATTTCATTATATTTACCTTCATGACAGTAAATGCCTTGCAGTTCTTTAATGCTTAATGTCTTTGACTAGCCTGTTAGATATAAATTGGTGGAAATAGCTATGCATATTTTTAAATGATTTAACAAATACTGTATTTTTTGCCTACCACAAGAAGTATATAATCCATGTACAGCTCACAGTAGACATAGTGGCTGGCTGAGACTCATCATAGATGATTCATTTTGAAAACAAAACAGGTTGTGTGTGTGTGTGTGTGTGCGCGCGCGCGCGCAAGATAGAAGCAATCACAACTCAACAAATTAGGATTTGGGTTGTTTTGTTTTTACTCATTAAACAAACATCAGTACAAAGAATGGAAACACAAAAGGATTTATGAAATGAAGCTGTATCTTTTAAAGGAAAAAAAATGTCTTCTGCTGACAGTAGTTCTATAGTAGATCTTTTCTGAGAAAAAAATACTGGTGCTTTTTTGGATTCGAAGGATGCAACCAATCTATGCCTCTGTGTGATAGCAGCTGCATGCTGAGGACTTTCAAATACACAGCCACATAGGATTCTGCAGGAAACTTTTTGTAGAAGGTGCAAGTGACAAATGGAGACAAAATAGAGTGAGTTTTGAGTTGTGAGTTGATGCCCTCCTGTGTCATATATTCATGTCATTGAACCGATTTTCACATTGGAAGTCTGGAATCACAATAGCCTTTCCTCTGTGTGTCAGCTGTGAACACACCTGGACTGGCAACTTTTCTTTGCTCCATTTCTTGTTTATTCACTAGGTGGACTGTATTCACTTGTTATTTAATATTCATCAAGGTTTTTAGTTTCTCCATATATTTTTAAATGATGTAAATTATTTTTGCAGATCTATCATCTATCCATATCTATTATGTATGTTTTGCTTTAAGATATCCACAAATGGTGAAACAAAATCTACAATATGTTCTTTCTTGCTGAAAATAGGAAATTCTTTTTTTTTCCTGACTTATGGCTTCAGATAATATGTTTTTACTTTGCTAGATTTAAAATTGAGTTTTTCTTAATAATGCCTTTTTCAAGTTAAGGAATAGAACTAGATTGTAGCTTTATAGGTTAATAATATTTCAGTACATTCACACCCCCATTCAAATACAAGCATAAAAGATTGAGATTTGCAGAGTTTATATGCAGAATTTAAAGAAAATTGGTTTGTTTTTGTCCTTGAAATAAGAATAAAAATTGCTTTACACTATAATAAAAACAGACACACAATCTTTAGGGCATTTTAGTGTGACATGAACTCATTTTCCTTCCTGGTCTTGACAGCAAGATCTTCTGCCAAACAGTGGCATAAAAATATGTTGAATTCATTGATTAATTTTTAAACATAGTAATAATTAAGAAAAGGCATTTTGACACCTAAAGTCTCTATTTTAGACAATTAAATTTCGCTTTAGCTAAGGGTTATTGACTTCTGGATGATACTGAGAGCAACACTCCTCAGGGTTTAAACTATTCCTGTAGGACCATCTGTTATTGGCAGAGCTGTGCATCCTCTCCAGCTGATGCAGGGTCAACCCAAGCAAATAGTCAGGATTATTCAAAACACAGTCATGGATCCTGATGCTCTTAAATCTCCAGTGGAAGTCAGACAAACCAAATATTGGTATATTATTACTTATATCATAATAATTAAGGAGAATATAAGAAAGTCTCTCAAAATAAGAGACCATGTCTTAATCACTTATTTCTAACATGAACCTGCAATAGTGCTGAGAATTGTGAACTTAGAGACATTTGGTAATTGTTGACCTAACCTGGGAGACCTGCTGATGTTGGAATTACACTTCGCGTATGTACAATATTTTCAGCTAAATTATTCTAACACCATATAAAGAAGAGATTGCCATTTTTATTCACCCTACAATTCTCTATCACTTCCAGACATCTGTGGTTTCCATTTTTTTCCCTCACCTCTTACACATCATTATGTCTGCCAATCATACAATGTTTTCATTTATATATTTTAGAATATAATCAGAAGTGGAATGGTGAGTTAAATAAAAGTGGTTCAGCCTCCTTCTCTTTCAAGCCTCCTCATCCAAAAAATTTATTTAAACCTATGAAGACTTTAATTACTGTCTACTTCTAAATAATTATGATAAATAGTTTTGCTTAGATACCTGTTTGATAGAAATACATGTTATCGGAAGAAATAAGTAGTATTACAGTGACATCCCCTTAATAGAATTTTTCAGCTATTCACATAGTACACTAGAATCCAGTATAAATTCTATAAAAAGAAGCAAAATAATGATGGAATAATGATTAATGCAGTGTCTAGCTACTATGTTAATTTTAGAAAGATAAATTTGGTGTCTAATAGACCTATAGAATAATTTCATATTCTCAAGACTCAAATGTGCCTTTGAGATTTTTTAGCCTATTTAATTTTTTTTCTACCTGAAGAAACAGACTATGAGAAATAGTTTGCTTTATGGAGTAAGAAAAATGATGTGGTGAACTACTACATAGAAACTGTGTAGTATTGGTTACATCATTTAAATGCACCAAGCCTTGATTTCCTTGTCTATATAATGAATGTAGTCATGCCTGATCCAAAAAGTTGTCCTGAGATTAAGTGATTGAGTTTATTAGTTTTTCCATCCTTTTCTTAAGGGGACTCCCTTCACCACTGAGAGGAGTGCCCATGTTCACTTACTTAATACATGCCCTCTTAGTTTTGTTTTTTATGGTTTTCTTGGATCTGAGTTTCATTATCTTTTTTATAGGTAAGTCATCAATGTTGACCTGTTTTTCATTTAAACCACTATCTGATCTTTGGTTATTTAAGAGTTCTGAAACAGCATCAGAACAAAGCATATGAGATGTTTCATTTTGGTCTCAGTTCCTAATGTTTTACATTGGCATTATTGCTTCATCTGAAGTATTTTACCTATTTCATTTGCATGTTGTGTTTTAAAATTATTCTCTTCCTTTTAGTATTTGTTATTAATTTAGCTCTTTGTCAGTTACCCATAGGAGCTCCACCCGTCTGGGGATTTTCACCTTATACATCACTCCCATTACAAAACAACATATAAGAGAGTGAATCTGTTTCACAGTCAGTACTTAACACAGCTGGAGTCATTTGAAACCTGCTGGTTCTTGCTTCCAATTATTCCATAGACTAGAAAGCATCCCTGTTGAAGTAATGGCATCCATGGTGTAATCAAACTAGTCAAAATGCCCTGGAGTGTATGAATCATATTTCTGGGATTTGCTAAATTGATGCCAGAGGCATAATAACCAAGAGTTTTTACTATGTTTTTCTTATTTTACAATGATATACATTTAGTTATAAGCAAGTTTTTGTTGTCTGAATAAATAAGTTTATAATGCTTGAGTATATATGGGTGACATAATAATATCAATGACACCCAACAAATTAAAAGGTAATGCAGTATGTTTGTCTCTGAAAAGTACATTTTTTTTTTTTTTAATATCCTGGGCCAAAATCCTCTTATTTTTTTTCTTAAAAAACTAACCCTAAAGGGGCAGGGGTAGTAGAAGTCATCAAGATAAATTTCCTAATTTGAATTTGAAGCAAATATAATAGAGATTTGTAACTAATTCAATTAACATTATCAACTAAGAACTAGAGGAAGTCACATTTCAGGTGGCTTCATTGTGATTTAGAAAGCAGATATTAAAATTTTAACTTCTTATTGGACTTTTCCTACCCTCTTAGTGCATCTGAATTGATTTTACATTGGGGTTTTGTTTGAATTCTAGTTTTGTGAAGGATAATGCCTCAGTTATAAGGAGGGACTTAAAAAAACAAATAGACAGCAATACTCATTATTTGTGCTTGGAAAAGTTTAATCAACAGATAAAACATGGCAAATTGGTACCACTTTCTTTAGGCTTCTTGTTTTACACTAATATGTGATTTCCCATTTTATAGTGTTAGGATACTAAGATGTGGTTTCCCATTTTATAATGTCAGAGCTTGTACAAAGTGTGGAATATTCTCTTGGTGGCCAGAACTCATGGAGTTATTTAAGGTCTATAGCATGATGAATAGAGTAGATGTTCAATTAATTCTACCTAATTCTACCATGTGGGCAAACATGGAGGTAATCATGCAAAATTATGCTCTTCAAAATACTGTAATAGTAAAAATTGGGCTTTATCAATTTGTTTTGAAATATATAGCATTCTCCAGATATCAAGTGCTATATATGTATATACATGCTTTATATAGTGAAATGTACCTTAAGATGATCCTACTTGTGTTGTCCATATTGGTATCTTTTATTAGCTTTTACAAAGGAGAGTTCCAGGCCATGTTATGTAAATTACAGTTCAGATAATGACTAAGCACTCTATGAATAAAATGATATTTCCTGCAGTGTACCTTGCCCATCTTCCTCTATATTAACAAGGTTCAGTTGGTTTTCTCATTTAGCAATGTGAAGATTTTTTTTTTTTTTTTGACTGCCGAACACTTACTTGGATATATATCTGACAACTAGACAATATCAAAACTTACCACTAGATACTAGAAAACGTATTTTCCTTTCTATTAAAATTATTACAGAATTATGTCCTATAGTTTAAAATTTGTATTTTTTAAAATTATATGACATATAACTATGACATTTTCTGCTGCCAAAAAGGCCTGTCATATGATCAATCCACTGATATATACATAAATTTGTTCTTTTTATTTTTTATTCATTCTCTTACTCAACACAAAACTAACAAGTGACTGCTGTTATCCAAGAATAGTGTAAGACAACAGGAAGTTTTAGAAAATTAATTACATTGTCTTTGCTTTTCCAGTGAATTTTAAGCACACTAGCTTTTTTTTCTTAGAATTTCCCTATTAAAAATGAGTGTTCTCTCCGTTTTGAATTGATGTCATCATTTCCCTGAAATATATTTTTTTAAAGTCGCTCTCTCTCTCTTTTTTTGACTGCTCTTGGTGACTTGATCTTTCAATGAGATAATAAAATTTTAAGATCTATTACTCTAATTATAAGAATGCCAGGCTTAAATTTATTCTCTAGTTAATTTGGAGAGAAATGTACTTTTTCATCCTTAAAAATCATAGTCCTCCTATAAGCAGAGGTGTTAATAAAATATAGTTGCAAGTAAAACTTCATTTCCTTAACTACCCGAGATTATCCTGTTTAGTGTACTAAAAATTACATGGAAAACATGGCATATATTGATAATGTTGAGTAATAACCTGAGTCAAAATATACAGGGATTCCAGAAATAAAGTTCCAAAATTGAAAAGGGTTCACTTTTGAATGGGATACGTGAGTCATTATATTCTGAGAAAGAACATTTCAACCTTCACCCTTTGAAAAGGTGTAAGTCAAACATAGAAATGGAACATAGATGTTAAACTCTGACTGGAATAAATGTTTGGTTTAATTGGCTTTTGCATCCAGATGGTCACGATTTTGGCAAGTCCATTTTCTTATGAATATTTATCACAGTATTTTAGGGAATCAATACAATGACATAAACATTGAAAATAGAGACCTTTATACACACACACACACACACACACACACACACACACTTTTTTTTTTAATTGAGATACTTGTACTTGGAAAATTAGCTTTCATTTTATAGTAGAAGAAAGTGTCACAACAGAGATCTACATTTCAGGCAAGATAAGCTGTTATTTTAACTCATTCATTTCTAAAATACTAATTTACATATGGATGAATATTTATAAAAGCAGATTATTCCAAAATTTCAGTATCATTTTTGACAAAAGTGTTTGTTTTTTGAAAAATGATACATGTAATGCTTCACCTGCACATTCTTTTGCAAGCATATTTTAAAAGAAAAACCTTTACTGCCAGAAATTGTACTATTTTAATTGCAATTAGACTTGTGTGATAACCATCAAGCTGGTGCCTAACTCTAAAAGGATTTTTCCAACTGTTCTGTGGCTTCTTAGGCAACTATCACCAAGTAATTACAATAATTAAATGAGCTACAAGATTGAAACCTTCTAAAATATGTAGACTTCAGGAATAAAATGTGAAATAACACTTGTTCATTAAATATATTAATAAAAATATAATGCAATTTTTGGAAATAAAAAAAATCATTGATACAAGCATTCATTTAAATACATGTTATTCACATTTCAATCATATAAAAGTATAGACAATTTGGTAAACTAATTTAGAACCAAGCAATAGGTTAGAGTAACCTTAGTATCAAAGACACAGTTAAGTAGAATTTGGCATGGAACTTACTTGAGTATTGCCCTGTCTGTAGTAAACAATTTCTATAGATAACTACAAATATAGCAATCATACCATTATTCAGTGAGAGTCATTTTGATGGATTAACAGTTTCAGTTACTTGTTTATTAAGTTTTCATAAGTGACTATGCATTGTATACCAGAGAAAATAAACCAATAGTGGTTATTAAAATGAATATTTACATAGGCATGTTTTCATTTGAGGCTACAATAATATCTATTCAAAACTGTTTATACTTTTCAAAATTTCATTTAACATCTTGAGAATTTAGTTTTGTCCTCTGAAAATTAGATACTTGGAATCAGAAATCTTTCCATTTGTATTATTAAAAATTGAACTACAGCTTTTATGAATCACTTAGGGAAACATCACTCTTTGGCAGGTTTCCTCTTACCACCCAGCATCCATCTGGTCTACTTCTTTCTATCATCAGTTGATATATGTTCACACAGTTCAAATCAATGTTAACATTGGCTTAAGAAAATCAGTGTCAAAGTAAGTCACATGGTTCAGTGTCTCTTGTGTCTCTTGACAGTTGCAGGATCTCCACTGTTTATCACTCTCTGAGATTCACTTTGATAACAGAGTATTGTCCTTTTGTTGTTGTTGTTTTGTTTTTTGAACCCAGATGTGCTTTACCTCTAAGTTTCATCCCAGCTCTTTTTATTTTTTTATTTGGAGACAGGGTTTCTCTAAGTTGCTTAGGGCCTTCCTAAGTTGTGGAGGCTGGTCTCAAACTTTTAATCTTCTTACCTCACACCCCCCAATCCCTGGGATAACAGGCATGCACCACCACACCTACCTAAAGTGTTATCTTTATATTCTTTGAGATCTCTGCTTAATTTCCTAAACTAGAAAATCATACTTTTCTCCTAAATAAGAAAATCACAAAACTGTAAATTCTCAAGCAGATTATTGGTATTTACAGTTTAATTGAAATTATCAACTTAAAATAAGTACATAAATGTCAATTTAAATAAGGGAAATTACTATTATTGTGTTTAATTTTCTGTAGTAAGGTATTAAGGTGAATTTAGTAGTTCAACACATAGTTTTGAGAAAATGTATAAATATAATAAAAATATGCAAAACTGATAATTTTGACTGATATTATTAACAATTAGGATAAGTCTTAGCAGAGCTAGTTAAACCAAATAATTCTCATTTAGGCAGTCTGTTCATTCTAGAAAAATAGAGTAAAATCATAGAAATAATCTGAATAATCAGAATTGCCAATCTATTGCTGAAGGAAAATCAAATTTAGGATTCAGAGAACAGAATTGCAGGTTAGCTGAGAATAGCTCCCAAATATACCACCTGCATGTCTAACAAATAAAATTGGGTTGCATGGACATAAGTTAAAATTGTGTTTTGCCATGTAGAAGAACCTATATATTCTTTTCAGAATAATGCAGAAACGTGGAGCCACAGAAGGCTCTGAAACCTGCACAGCACCTGAGGCATCTCTCCTGCTGTAATATCCCAATTACTGAGGAATCTCTCCAATTATTTGAAATTATCACAACCAACTGCATTGTGCTGCTTCTTCTTAAAAAAACTTTGGGAAAGCCAAACCCTTTTATTGATGTTGATAAATATATAGTAGATTATTTTACACTGTGGGTGAATGGAATTCAGAGTCATTTTGTGAGTTTGGGAAGTTCACATTGGCAGAGGAGGTATAGTTCCAGAAATGCCAAATTTTGACAGCAGTCACTTTTTTGTTTATCTTATTAAGTAGCCTCTTCTAGTGCTCATACACTGAATTTTCAGCATCAAATACGCCTTCCTTAAAATGTTCTAGACACTTCTATTTTCAAGAGGGTGTATAATTATAGTTGGGCAAACAAATCATACAAAGAACATAAATTCAGGAAAGAAAAGTTTCCCTTCATATGCTGTAGTCCTTCGAGTATGCCAAAATATATCTCAAATATGTCATGCAAAAGTGGGGCATTTTGAATAATGCTTTCTTTAGTTTTAAGACTCTAGTACCTGGATCATTCAGTTCTGCTCTTATAATGCATCATGTTGGCTTTCAAGACAAAACAGTGAATTCCAGTGTTTTTCAGATTAAGACATTGTGTGTTTCCCTATTGGAGAAGCATATCTGTATAGTCAAGAATAAAGGTGGGGAAAATATATAAAATTCATAAAATCTAAAGGTTCATTGAAAGTAACATTTAAATAAAGTTAGTTTAGAAGTGACACAAATTTTTTTTTTGTCTTTGACAACCAATTTCACCACAAAATAAGAGATATTTCAATATCAGCATCACACCCAATGACAGTAAACGTGGTGCTGTTGTAAATACATCTCTACCCCTTGCTTCTTTCCATGCACATTCTTCCAACTGCTCACATCAAAGATCTGTGTCCCACAATTAGTGACAGCTTCAATAGTAATAGCCCCTGTATGCTTTTCTTTTCTCACATTCAAAAAGGACAATTGTTTATCATTTCTGGTGACTATAGTAAATATGTTTATAGTTACAAAGAAAATTCGAGAAAACTTCTTTGTAGTACCTAATTGTTTCTTAATCAAGTACCCAGGATTATCTAATTTGAGGGCCATATTGTCCACTTATTATGCAGATTTTGTCCATACATGCAAAAGTGATATAAATAATACCAAGGCTAAATTAAATATTATAGTATCAATTAAATTATATATGTGCATATATACACATATATATTATTGGAGAATAATCATATGCTCCATAGACATGTAATGCTTTTTAAATATTTGTTCCATGAATATATGCTCATTAGAAGGCTACTAAAAATAAATTCCAAAAATACTTGAATAGTACTAATACATAAGAGAGCCAATTATAAGGAATATACAACAAAAATATAAAAGAAAAAAATAGAGTTTTGTCAATAAAATGCCCCAGGATTTTTGCATAAGACATAGTTTATCTGTAGCCGTAATTGATTGAATGAAATATAAGCAGTCTCTGGCAAGGTGAGAAGCTGGTCAGGTCAAAATTTAAAACCTGTAAGTTCATAGAACATTTGTCAAGTAAGCCTCTCTGGGAACAATGCAGCAAATCACAGCTATTTGATCAATCAAGTCAGTTCTCTATTGTAAAAGTACAAAGAGATGTCTTCACTGGAATCTGATTTGGAATTGGATGCTTGTAGATTAATGAATTTCTATAGACTCTGCCTTCCAATGTTTTGCCTGGAAAAGAAGTAAATTCATTAGGAATTTGGATAGAAGCAACATCAGAAAACCGTGATAAAGCTAGAGTAGTGTTCATATGAGAAGGAGCTAACCTTAAAAAGAATAAACTTGTTGATGCTATGTTATTGAAATGAAAACTAATTATTTAGTACTTTAACATGATTAGTCATTATTACTAAAAATTCGAACATACTTTTAAATACATGTAAAAAGTAACTGGCCAAAATAATCTACAATAATTTCAACAAAATAACAAATTGTTTCTTAGGAGAAATGGAAGATATTTTGGGCTCTGTAAAAATATTCACTTTGGCACCATTATCTCTTTATTTCTAGAAACTCCAGATAATAATAGCTGATGTTTGCTTAGTGTTCACTATGTACATAGTATTATTCTCTGCACCTTACATGTGTTAAATCATTAAATAGGACCACCTACTTTAAGACAGGTATTATTATTATTTTCCCTATTTTAGGTTTCAGGTTACAGTTTCATGATGAAGGGAAGACTGAAATTCCAGCTTTAGTGGTCTGATGCCAGAGACATTTCTCTTAGCTCCTAAGCTATATCGCCTCTATCATTAAACTTTTTTGGTTTTTATACTGTGGGTTGAATACAGGGATGCTTCCCCACTGAGCTACATCACTTGCCCTTCTTATTTTTATTTTGAGACAGGGTCTCTCTAAGTTTCTGAGGCTGCCTCAAACTTATTATTCTCCCACTTCAGCCTCCAGAGTTGCTGGGATTATAGGTATGCACTACATGTCTGGCTTGTACTTTTATTTAAAAAATAAAATTGTGGTACAGCAGCAAAAGTCAGTTGTGCCCCAAATAATTTATTTGTTGAAAGGGTAAAATTGGATAGCTAAAGTCTATTTTTATTTTCACTACTTCAGTGTATAAAATTTGTACACATGGCATGATGGTACAACTACACCTGAGGCATTAGGAAATTCTTCACAGTTTACAATGAGCTTTCATAGACACTACGTAGTAAGAGGAGTAACTGGCATTTGTGTCTTTTAGGCAGTGGGATTTTAGATATTTTCCCCAAACAATAGATTTTGGCAATGAATTTAAAGTAATTTTCTTCTCTCAAAATTGAACAGTTTGTGATTATTTTTATTTTAAACTACTCTTTGTATCAGAGAAGAAATCTAGAAGAGTGGGAGAACAAACTTCAATGATAAGTAGATCTCACTTCTGTACTAGACTAGGATGATGCTTTCTAGTTTTTTTTTTTTTTTTCTTTTCAACCTTTATTCTAGCCCCTGTTCCTGAATTGTTCAGAAACACAACCACCATCCACCTTTGTACAAACTTGCCAGCAAAGATTAACATGGGCCTTCCCCCAGCCTATCTGTCCTGCATGGGAAAGCACATCTTTATGTCTATTTATAAACATGCATATAATAAAAAACTTTATTGTTATTTATAAAATTTGAATGATTGTCCTAGAGTAGGTTTTCCTCTCTTATCACCCACAAACACAAAAATTATTCAGCTATTCTATACAGTTCCCCAAACGTATCATATTGCTGACTACTTTATACTTTCCTTACTAAAAATCTTTCAACAATTCATGATAAATATTTGTCAGCCATGTGTTCAACTTTCAGTATCCCCCTTATGCCTGATAATGGAAGAGAGCCATTTTAGTATAGTAAAATTAAATTTGTTTATCATGGATTATCACAATTAATGCATTTTAATAAAACGTCAGGTGAGAACGTTACAGTTTTAAATTGAGGTGAAATTGAAGGTAAAAATGAAATAATTGAGAGTTATGGATGAACGGCTTTCCCTATTCCAAATTTGGCAAAGGAAATTGATTGCTGAAATTACATGTTTACCTTTTATCCATTGTATATATTTTTGGATCATGGAATCACTTTCGTGCATGTTTTTCTTATTTAGAACATAAATGAACATAAATTCTGTCACATTCCTAGAAAACAAAATGAGATCTTCCTGTTTAAAGGAGAGTTTATTAATATAAGATGAGTAGACTTATTTGTAACTCCAAAGACTTATAGTTTTGAAATTCACATTACTTACATTTTGATTGTGATGACTCAGTTTTCTCAAAAGCTTGGTTTGAGATCTATTTGGAGGCTTGATGACTCTTGCTGATAAACATTAATAGAAAAATTTCATTAGTCTATTTAAAGAGCAGTACTGAACATGTTAATTGAAGTTAGAGTTGATGTTGTTAGACCATAAGATGTTGGGCATACTTTCTATTGTCTGTTGACACAAGAAAGGTAAATTCACGTATTAATTTGTTAATAAACTAGAGTTTCAGGGTTTTCTTTGTTTAAATTAGTAAGGTAAAATATTAGAAAGGAATTATTTTTAGATATAAAGTGGATAATGCAGGAATATTTGCTTGGTACTTAGTGATAAATTTCAATGTGAGGAAGAGTTTTTTTTTCATTTGTTTCAAGTCATGTGTAAGAGAAGTATTGTTCCATCTTTTTGTAATGGAACTCATGTTTCGTCAGACAAAACATAAAAACAAACACTCAAGTAATCTCATTTTAGCAAATTTTGGTGGAAGTATATACAGCTGTTTTGGTTTCACTATAGGTTATAGTCTTCTGGTACAACTCATAGTTTGGGTGTGGAAATCTAAACTCTGTCATATGCACATGAATACAGTAACCTAATATGATATGTTGATTCAGCTTTCTATATTGCTTAAAATATTGTTGGAGTTGTCCTTTATCTAGGGGCTAAATATATAAGGCTTTGTGCAGAACTAGATTAATTTTGCATTGACATTCTGGATGTTGGTGATAATTTGTAGTGACATTATGCCTATTGGTTATGATTGTGACAGACAGGCAGACTTGATCCAAATGGACATTCCAAGAGCCAAATTTAATAGTCTTAGCATTGAAAATTCCTGCCTTAAGGAAAACAAAAGCTTTTCAACATATATATTTTCTTTTACTTCCATAATCATGGATTAATACACATCAATTCTAGGCAGTTGAGCAATGACATGATAGGATTAATGCACCAGACAATATTTTGCAAATGTAGTAAAAATTCTGTAGTGTTTTTCTATAGTGATGTGGTAGACAATGTAAATGGCACCAGCTCCTGACCTTCATATCCCCAGAATTGCAAGAGCATGGATTAAAAAAAAAAGAAGTGGAAAAGAACTGTGTAACTAATGCTCACATAATTTTTCTCATCAAATTCATTAATACTTTTTCATAAATATCAGGAATTGGTTTAACTGACTGACCCAATATTGTACAGTGTAAAATTCTACCCATTTAATTTGAATCACTTTTTTTCTTAAAAGTTATGTAAAGAGAGCTGGGCACATTAGCCTATTAACACTGTAATCCCAGCTATTGGGTATGCTGAGGTAGGAGGATTGCACACTAAGAGACCAATCTGAGCAATTTAGCAAGACCCTTGTCTCAAAATTTAAAAAAACAAAATCAAAACGACTGGTGATGTAGCTCAGTGGTAGAGAGCCCTGGATTCAATACCTAGTACCACAAAACAAAATGGAATGCTTAGGTCATGGCCACAATTGGGAAATTAGATTAGATGGAAAAATGAATATACACAAAATATCTCATATAATCATTTATATTTTGCTTTATGAAATGTTCTTGAAAAGATTATTTTATGCCATTCTAAAATTTTAATAAAAATATTTTATCTTTAATATATAGAAGGCTCCACAATTCCCAATTTTAGTTTGTTTCTTTGTTTTTCAAACTAAGCAGCTTGTCTATCATATTTAGAATTATGGCACTATTTTCTACTACCGAGGCTGTGTATATTTTTTCACATTTTTTGAAAACGTAGTAATTACATTGAAAATAAATTTTCCTTTGTTTTGTTTTGGGTGGGAGGTATCATACTCAAGCAAATGCTATACCACTGAGCCACATTCCCAGCCCTGCACATATTTTCATATAGGTTTCTGATGGGAGTACTATTCTTTAAGTTTTTGAAAATGTGATTTTGGGTTTTTGTTTTTGGAAAGGTCTTTTAAGTATAGCATGTAGACCTCTTTTCCTTAAATGCATGAATTCTGTTTTTTAATCACAAAATGTATTTGAATGCTGTGCAAGGATTAAAAATAGTGAACTATAGCAATAACAGAATAACTTTTTGTAATCACTTTTATAGTCCCAATATTTTTAAAGGTTGCTCTCTAAGTTACCTCTTGAAAAGTAATTCTAAAGCTAAAAGGATCAGTACTATGCCAAATTTAAGGTGATTATTTGACAAAGAGATGAATAACAACTGTGTTAATCATGCTACATCTTGGGCAATTGTGAAAGATTTTCTTGAATTATAAAATCTACTAGCGATGGTGATGGAGTTCTAAATGCAGATAGTAAAATGATTAGCTTTAAGTTTTTAATAATTTTTCTACCAAATTTAGAAATATTTGTAGATTGTAAAACCCTTTTATTTAACTTCCATAAATCAAAGAATTAAAGGATACTTGAGAATTTTTATTAGTTTCTAACATTATGAGAGTGGTAAAACCACTGATACATCTTATTTAGTTGGAATATGTACATATGTTTTGGTTAAATGAATCCTTGTTTTACTACTCTCAGCAACTTAATGTATAGTATTGAGAAAACATAGCAACTTGTTAATTAACCCCTGTTACCCCTGTTAATTTTACAGGACAAAAAATAAGATACTCTTTGTCAATCACATAATTACTTGAAATATATTTAATCCTTTTATTACTCTGGAAATATGCCCCCTCAACACACACACATTCATACACACACTCACACACACAGTGCAAATGTGAACAAAAGGAACTAAAAAGTGAGTACATTCCTTCTTCCCATAAACAGAAGGTTAATAGCTCTGATATCATTTATCTCTGACTGAGAATAAAGTTGCCATGGTAAGTAAGGCAAAGGTCATGCCTTACAGGTTTATGTCCCTAACTAAAAATAGATTCATGTGTACCCTCCATAGAGGCTCCCTAATGTCAACAGACTTCTTGCAGAAAGTGTACATGCTTTCTATTATGACCAATCAAAAGGTAATTTAGTGAGTTTTAGAGATTAACTGGGCTCTTGACATGTGGTGCTATTCCATTCAAAGAATGAGTGTTTGGTAGTGGAGAGATTTAGGATAAGTTAACTTGTCTTGCTTGATTTTAGGTATAGTAATATCCTACTACTCTAAAAGTGTAAACATGCAACTTCAGTTTACTTACAGTAGATTTCCCATACTGTTTTTGTGGTCCAGATGTAAAATATGACAATTATAACAGTATTCACCTGGTCATTCTACAATGGTGTTCTGATATTGCCCAGCATTTTTTGTAGAGATGGCCTTCTAACTATTGTCCATTAATTAAATGCAAAGTGTATCTTTTTACTCATTATTCTTTAAGTAACTTTTAGAGAATGAACATAAAGCGAGACCTCTCCCCTCGTCACCACCCCAAGATAGATTTGTATGTTTACTTCTTTTGCCTTTCTCTTTCCTTTCCGTTTTCTTTATGTAAAGAATCCTATAGAAACTAAAATAATTGTTTTCAACTTAAAATGAAAAAAACATTTTTTATATTTAATTGAATTTCTGAAAAACAGCCACATTTTATATACCCCAAATAAATTGTCATGTGTAATAATATGCTAAAATGAATTAAACGTGGCTAAAAAGTCACTTAGTGTACTATACAATATGAATAATAAATGTAAGACACTTGACATCACATTTTCCTATAATACTATTAGTCTATAAGTAGCATTTACAATACAGTATATTCTATTGGTAATTTATGAAATGAATTCTTGGAATTGTGTAGTGAGGCACTACACAAAGCATTATTATTAAAGAGTTATAGGGGGAATTTCCCAATTAAAACTGATAATTAAAGGTATTATTTAAATTCATTATATTGCAGAGTAGATAAGAAACTCTATGTAATAAAATGTTTCTATTTTGATTCACATAAGTTTATATTACACAAAACAAATTGAACTCAAGAATTAAGTGATATACTTTAGAAAATTAAAATTAGCCAAAGTAATGTTGAAATGTGTTATATGGGCAATTTATCAATAAAAATTATTGCTGTTATTAATTAGCATAATTCTTTCATCCCTGTGATAGTAATTTAAGTTGAATGGGTATTTAGTAAATCTAGGGATGCATCTTAATATCTATATTTGCTGGAAAGTGTTAAACACACAATTAAAACCTATCCTCATTAAAATGGACTTCTGTACACTATAATTTGAATTAAATAATGAATATATAAATTATTATAAAAGTTGTATATCAAAATGTATAAATGTTCCGTTTTTGGCTATATTTTGTAAAACATTTTGGTGTTACCAGTATGACTCTCACATATGTCAAATCAACTATTCTACTATTTATTTAAACAGATATATACCCAATGTATTTAGAACTTATTGCACTCATATAATTGTATATATTGTGGCTTCAAAAGTCTGTACTTATTCTTGCTTTAAAAAAGTAGTATGTGCATTTTTCAAATTTATTTTTAATTAATTATATTAAGGATAACATCCTTTACTAAATGTACTTTAAAATTCACAATAAAGTTTCAGAAATTGTTTTGTACAATGTTGAGACTTTGTGTTGAATTTGTTTGTGAACATTTTTTTTTGAAATTGTGCTCTGGTCTTCTAATAAGGAAACCCTTATCTTAATCTGCTTGATAAAGTGATGAGATGAAACATATGGTTTGGTAAATAACTATCTCATTTCATTGGGAGGATGTTTTCCTAAGTGATGAATTCTTACACATGTGGAACCTCAGCTAAAAAACACCAACTGGGTTGTCCACCCCGTAAATCCCTAGTTATTCATATGTTCACTTTTCAGCATTGGACTGTAAAGGAATTTGCACTTTTACTGAATGTTTTATTAGACTGCAGAGAAACACTTATATGAAGGTAATATGGAAAAATATATTCATGTCCATTAAACCCATTAATGCTTAATTTACAGAAGTTAAACATATATTTAAGAACAAAACATATGTGTGAAATGCCACTGAGAAATATAAAACTAGACTCTCAAATATAGTAAATATAAATATAAATTTTTGATTCAGGTTAGTTCATTAAAGGATAGACTCATTTTTTTAAGAAAATTCAAATTTATGGTTTGTGAAAACATCATGAACCATTAGGAATCACCAAAACATTTAATGTCACCCTATGAACCCTGCTGACATAGAACTGACTGTTACAACAGATAAACACCTTTATCTCTATACTGCTGTGTAGGGGAATATGCATTTGCTAAGTGTTTGTGCTTTCATTCCCTTGAAAAGAAGGTGGGTGTTGAATTAAATTTACATATCAAATAACCTTCTCATTTGCAAACTGATTATTTTATTTATATATTTGTTTTAAAAAATCATTAATGTTATTAAAACAATTCCAGCATATTTTATGTGAAAGGGGCATAATTTTGTAGGGATATTCATCTTAATTGCAGAGGTAAAAACTTATTGATCATAAATGTGGAATGAAGGTTTACAAACTGTTATTAATCTCAAGGTTGCACTTTTCTAACTAGAGCAATGGAACCCATTCTGCCCTATTTGATCGGCTTTTTCTTTTGTTTATTTTATTTGCAGATGTTTTTTATTTCCTGTAGAAAGAAATTTAAAAGATATAGTCAACAAGTCTAGTAAGTGAAAACATTGTCAATTTGCTTTGACATTCTGATGCTACACACAAAACAGAATATATGCTCACTTCCCCACCCATAAATAAAAATAATTTGCATATTGAAGTCAACTGTGAAGAGTAATAAAACTGGACATAGGACTTATTGAAACATTAGTTAAATATTTAAAATCTGGGGATGTTAAGATGCCTTTCTATAGGAAAGAAGTTATTTTACTTTATTTTATTTATTTTTTTATTAATTGCTCAAGACAATACAATTAGTTCTTTGAAATTCTTTTCTATTTTAATGACATCTAGCACTTCTACCCATTTTTTACCCCTTAATATTTTTTCATGAGACATAATTATTTATGAAGGTTTTTCCCACATTTTTATTCAGCAATAGTGCACATTTTGTCCATATACATTAATATATTATCCAAGCCCTTTCTCCATTTAATTTTATCTCAAAGATGTAGTTTGATGTTAAAGGGCTAAATATTTATCATTAGTCGCATTTTAGAGGGAGGAAGTGATATTTAACTGAGAAGAATTGGAGGATAGGAAAAAATTTATGACTAACCAACAGAATATTTTGATAGACAACAACATTTAATTCACCCTCTGCAATTAATTTGATTACTTGATCACTATAAATAAAGTGCTTAATCTTAGAGATGAATATGGATATTTTCATGTATTTATATTTTACTATATTATAGTACTATTAATATAGGTATTAGAATATATTTATATACATATACATCAATATGAATGAAATGTTAATTCTATACTGCAAAAAGAAGAAAACTGAAAATCATGTTATTCATTAAATTTGACCAATTGTCTATTGTACAGATTTTGATACATATGCTCGTGCAATAAGTATTCTTGATATTATTTGAATAGTATATCAGTTTTCTATTTTAAATATATGAGTGGAAATAGTTCTTAGAATTATCATCATTAATATTTTATTAACTTAATTATTATACACTGAGATTATTATTTTTACTATAGCTGCTTCAGTTATTTTAATATATTTCCTTTTGTAGATCACAACTGCTTAGTTTTTGAAAGCATGTCAGTAACTATTAAGATGAACATAAAAGTAAATTCAGAATTCTCAAATTAGTTTGAATATATTATTAGTTTGAATTTCCCTCTGATCATATTTAAATACCATGACTTTCTCAAAACAACCAGAATGAGTCTACATTTCATTTATTAATAAGTATTAACTGGTCATCTATATTACAGTATATGTGCTTTACCATGTAGATCCTCACACATTATTTCATGTGTTTCACATTATGCACTTACAACCTCCTGAATAGATGAAATGTACGATGATATATTAGGTGGGGAAAGGGATAAAAGTGAACATTGTGTCAACCAAATTGGATGTAAAAACATGCCACATATTCAAATGAAATATGATAGAATTCCTAGCCCCAAATAGAAACTCAATTAATACATGAATGACAAGTTACTCCTTATGATGAATTTCGTTTTAAATATTTACCAGCAGTTATCATTTGCACTGTTTTAGAATAAGATTTCAGAAAATCTTCTCATAGGACAATTCGCAAACTAGGGTCAATTTTAGTGTTTTATTTTACTTATTTTTCCTTTTGACATAGTTGCAAGATAGAAAAAATTTGTTCCTTATATAAGGTACATAAATCAAATACCTTTAGTTTGGTTTTGTTCTACAATATTTGTACAAGTATTTAAAGTAAGTCCAGAAAAGTCATCAACCAACTTATTTTTTTGTCATGTTAAGTGTAAGTATATATTTAATAAAATGCTATTATATCTCTAAAGTACCAAATACAATAAACACTATAAAACATTTTTGTTCTGTTGTGATAACCGTGTATTATTTTCCTTTGCATTATTAATTTATGACTTACACAGACATGTAAGAGTTTTGAAATTAATTCATTTATAAACCATAACTATTAATGAGTACACTTGAGAGGCTTTCTTAAATGTATGTATTAAATGCATCCATGTAATATTATGCCTTTTGGCAATTTCTTATTTTAATCCTTTTGTATTTTTTGCTACTTTAAATATTTCATTTAAAAACCAGTAGTTATTCAACTTTTTGTGTCTTAGACTTCTTTTAGTATCATTTAAAAGATGTAGGTCCAGTCTAAAGGCAAATTTGTATATCTCATACATTTCTTTAAGAACTGCAAGTGCAAATTTTCAAAGACTTTGTGTAGCCCATTTATTAAAGTCTTCCAGGGGCCTATGGCCCTGGATAATTGCTAAATAATAAGTTATTTTACTCTCAGTTCGACTCTTAATAAATAATTCTTTGAATATAGCTTGGAGTTTTTCAAATAAAAGGAGTTTAATATTTGTTTCCCAGGAAAAGCTATTTTTTTGGAAAATGAACTTTCTTTGGAACCCTTTTCTTTCATAATAATGGCTAAAACCTCAAAATAGTTTTGCCTCCTTATCTTATGCAGTAGAAAAATGAGGTAATGCATTAAAGACGAACATTTTGCCATAGGAATGAATACATTGATCACATCAATGAAATGCTCTTTATGGCATATATAATTGATGCTTTTAGCAGACAAGCAAATAAGCAGTCAGACAGGGCTAGCCATATGGAATAGGGCAGCTTTAAATTTAAACTGTCTTTTATGTATGCAGTCCTATTTGTTAAATTTGTTTTCTTTTTTATGTTTTGGCCTTCATCCTTTCACTACTCTAAGATTGTATGAATAATCTTTATGTAATAACACAACATAGTCACAATTTCCCATTCATTTTCATATTTCCAACCTAGACTTCTATTGACATTTTCTTTTGTCTTATAAAGCTAATAAAACCAAAACATTTTTGCTTATTGCCATGTAAGTTTATAAATTAATTGCACACAAAATAGTGTTTGAACCCCACACAAAAAAGTGTAAATTCATTGTCTATACCCATTTTTTGGAAAATTGCAGTACAATGTATCAAACTTTTTCATAGTCACACAGCTCATATTTGGCCCTGCTAGAATTTTTCTTTCTTTTTTTTTTCATTTAAATCTCCTATTATTCCAATGATCATTGTGGATATGAAAAAAAGAGACAAAAATAACATGCATTTTAAAGATATTAAAATGAAATATTAAATACAAATATACCGAATGAAGTTGCTCAAAATTCATTTTTTAAAATATGTACAAATATTTATAATATTCTGGTAATCCGTGTCTGATATTCAGAGATTTCCTCAGTACATTTTCATGTTCTCTAATTCATGATCAAGAAAGACACTCAAATGTGTTGAATTAGGATCATTTTGTTTGTTTTGTTTTGATTTCCTGTCAATCTTCTACCAGAATCCAGAGATGAGGGAAATTTCTCTCATGACACAGGGGTAAAATGACCTGGGTAAGATTTCTAATCAATACAAACTTACTTTCAAGTTTGTGCTACTATTTTCTATCACTCCATTTCTTTGGGATGCATTTTTTATTCCACTCTACTCACAATTTCACTTTAGATTTTGGCTAATTCCTGTCAGCATGAGGGCTACTGTATTTAGTAGTTGTCATTCACTAAACACCTTCCACGTTTTCTTTTCTATATAAATTATTTTTTAATCTTGTAAAGAGCTCCCGTGAGGCAAATGTTTATCCTCATTTCATAGATGAAAAAAAAAAAATGAGTTTCAGAGACACTAAATGATGTACCCCAAAAATTTGATTAAACTTCACAACAAACTATTACAGATTCAGGGGAAAACCACTTCAATGTCTTTTATCATTCAAAGGTACTGATCCTTTATTTTTTAGAACTTAATTGAGACATGTTTTACACACTCTGAAAGGCATATGTACTGTGTACAATTCCTTAATTTTAGTAAAGTTACCAAGTTGAGCACCCATCCTAGATCAGTTTTAGAATATTTTGGTCACCCTTCTGAATTCCTTGATCCATTTACTGTTAATCTCTGTTTCCATGCTGAACCTCTGTCAATCACAAATTCCAATTTTGTTTCCCACAGAACTGACTTTTCTGGGCATTTCATATACATGAAACCATGAAGTAGGTATATCTTGTATCTTGCTTTTTAGTAATTGTTTACAGCTCAACTTTTAAATGAATACATCTTTATAATTGTTACCATTGTAAAAATTTACAAATGCCTCCCTATGCTCCTACAAACAGAAATCCTTTTCCCCTACAGACTTTCTAGGAAGCACAGATCTTAATTTTGCTCAAAAAGTTCTGGTGAAATCCAATAACTCCTTACAAAAATAATATTTTCTCATTATTATTTTCAAACTGATGTTTCTGACCTTTGGCATTTATTAACAGATTAATTAGTTACATTTAAATGATCTTGTATGAAAGCAAACAGCAGTCAGTAATAGTATATTAAGTGTATTTTCATACACTTTTTTTTTTGTTTTAGTAGCAGAAATTAAACCTATGAGCACTCAACCTTGAAGTCACATCCCCAGCCCTATTTTATTTTTGATTTTGAGACAGGGTCTTGCTAAGTTGCTTAGGGCCTTTTTAAATTGCAGAGGCTGGCTTTGAACTTGTGATCTTCCTGCTTCTGTCTCCTGAGCTGCTGGGATTACAGGCATGCACCACCATGCCTGGCTCTTACACATTTTTTGACAGTGATTTGGTTATGGCTGTGATAGATCCTCTTATGGAGATTTCTCAGTTGACGAAACTTATCCAGGTTTCCACTGTCAATCAGCCAAAACTTCTCCCTGGGTACATAACATAATCATAGCAGTTATTACAAAAGGCTCTCTTGTGTCCCCCACTTTGGTAAATATCCCCTGCTTTGTATTAATGATATCTCTATTATTTGTTTGAAGCATTTTCATTTTTTTCTTCTTTTCCTTCTATATTTCAACATCTATTTCATTTGTGACCTCATCTAAAAAAATTATAGAACAATAAATGTTTCCATCATCCCACAGTAAATTAAAATAGTAGAAACAAATGTTCACTATTTGCTGGCAATTCTTTATAGGGATAATTTCAAAATCTAAGCTGAAAAATTTAAAGGATAATAAATTTAACAACAATAAATATGAACATTTTTATAAGTGAGAAGCAGAAATATTTATAATACAAAAGAGTATGAGGTCCAAAGTTTACTTTTTTTAATCTTTAAGATCTCATTCCTGAGTTTGAGGAAACAAGTTTTATCTCCTAGTTGTAAATTTTGACCTAATATGAAAATGATTTTATTTTCTGAGCAAATATTAAACAGATAAAATTAGATGACCAGAAATGGCCAGTATCAGAGTAGTTCATTGAGGATTCATCATACCTGCAAAGAATCAAGTACAAAATAGTAGTAGAGATGAAAGAGGCGTTATGAGGCTCATTTTCTTTTTGTTCCCTGTTTTACTTAGGAGGCAATGATTTCCTGAGTATCTTTACATTTGTAAAGCAGAGAAATATTAAATATGTTAAAATTTTTAAAGTGTTTATATGAGTGCAATAATCAGCATGTTAATATTTGCAAAAGCTTAGAATAGTGTATAGCATATGTAAGCATCATAAAGTGTTTGATAAGTGATATTGATAAAACTTCCAAAACAATGTTTTCTTCCTAAATTAACCTTAAAAGCTGCTTTTGCTTTAGAGCTTTTGATTTAAAGCAGTCTTCTGTCCAATCAGCTTTATTTTTTTTATCTTGTTTCATACAATAGATAAACCCTGTAACAATCTATATGTATAAATTTGAAAGTTACATTGTTTCTTGTTTCTGTTCAGTGTGTGTAACTTAAATACTAGTGACACTGAAGTTAAATGTTAGCCCTGTTTGTATAAAGAAATTTGATTTAACAGAAATGTTTTAAACTAGTTTCACTTCCAGAAAAATACAGACAGAATTAGAAAAAGGTCGTTTCCATGGGGATTTCTGGAGAGTTTTAAATTGAAAAAATTAAAAGAACCTTTCTTTGAGGTTTCCTTAAACTTATAACTAGGTTTTCTCTTTAAATTGTTACTTATAACTAAAGTTCACTCTTCTTTTAGAAAGAAGTGACTAAGTCTATATATCCAAAGTAATCTATAGTGACATAGGCTTTGCCTAAGTGTCTATTTTTATGACTTATTTCTTTTGCAAAAACTCAGGTTTTAGAGTTTCACAGACAAGTAATTTAGGTGGGATTCAAGATCATATCTGAACTGTTCTCAAATTCAGACAAGATTTAAGATGTTGTACTTACTTTCCTGATTTTATTTTTGTTAAGTATAATGAAACTTGACTAGAGGAAACAAATACATAAAAGCCTGCAAAACATCATTGTGAATGGAAGAAATGAAGTTATATGTAAATACCCAAGATGACTCTTTTTCTTTTAACGTGTGTGCATGTGTGTGTGTGTGTGTGTGTGTGTGTGTGTATGTGTGTGTGAATCTCCTACTCATAAACCATTAACCCAGAACTGAACCTTCAAGGAAAGGGAAGATCTTGAGATACTAACTTCTTTGGTAAGGGATTAACTTGTCTTAGACATTTTTCACTTTACTAGACTAAATAAATTTATCCTGGTTATATACTTGTATACAAAGTTTAGTAATTGTTTATAGATATAAACTTGTATACAAACTGAATATACTTGTATACAAACAAATGTGATGTTAGTCAGGTCCATTGGGAGAGTAAGAATGCCTTCTGCTATAAATGGAGCTTCATATACACATTTCCAGTTTATCTCTTTTTTTTTGTTTCAATATTTTGGCTATTTTTAAAATTTTTATTGTTGGTTGTTCAAAACATTACATAGTTCTTGATATATCATATTTCACACTTTGATTCAAGTGGGTTATGAACTCCCATTTTTACCCCGTATACAGATTGCAGAATCACATCGGTTACACATCCATTGATTTACATATTGCCATACTAGTGTCTGTTGTATTCTGCTGCCTTTCCTTTCAGTTTATCTCTTTAGAGTTTACAAAGGAAATGAGGTGTGGAGGGATAAAGGAATAAGAGGATGGAGATGTTTGCCAACAGAATTGAACAAACAGTCCCTGTTGACCAGTATTACCTTCCTGCTACTTAAAGAAAAATCACAGGTTCTTTCATGAGCTTCCCTCACAAACATACAGAAGCTATGAATGCTTCTGGTAATGATTTACTAGATGGGGGATCTAAATTTTATGATTTTAAAAGGCATGGCTTTTTACCCAAAAGTAGAGAAAGAAAAGTATGTAAAGTATCCTTCTTGTAGATTATCTATATAATTTTATCCATATCTCTTCCAGTTTCCACTCCACTCACTTTAAATTCTACTATTAGAGTTTAGCCACCAATACTTAGTTATTCAACCTTCCTTCCATTTTATAAGATAGCTTAGGGCCCTACTAATACATTTCTAACACTACTTCTCCAGTTTTGAATTCATTTTTTAAGTCTGAATAAGTATATTCTTGCCATTTGGAATGCAAAGATCTTAAAAGGATTCTATAAAAGCACTTATAAACCCATGGGTTTTATATTTATAATGTAAGGTAATATATTTGCAGCTAAGAAGTGCTGTAGTAATGTAAACTATTCTTTCTGACCTAGATGTTCAGAGAAAAGTTCATAGAAGAGTTTGAAGCTAGAAAGAAGTGCCATAAAGTTTGTTATATTTGTTTGAAATTCTAGTTTTTCTTATCATTTTAGTGTTTATTTGTTCGATATTTATTCTCTCTCTCTCTCTCTCTCTCTCTCTCACACACACACACACACACACAACATAATAAGTTTAAAAAGTTTCATTTCAAAGATATAGATTATTTTCCCCCTATCTTAATATTGACAAAATTAAGACTGAAGAGTAGAATATATGGTAGAAGAAGATATGTATTATATTTCCTAATGTGTACTAAAAAGTATGCTAATCCTTTAAGTCTTCCAGTAATTCTTTTAGATATACTTTTACTTGTCCAACTTTTTAAAGATTTCTTTAATTTACAAACTAAAAGGTATATAATTATCCTGTACAATATGTTGATTCGAAATGTATATACAATGTGGAATGGCTAAATGGAGCTAATTAACCTATTGTCCCAATATTTGCAGCAATTTTTAAGCTTCAGAGTAGTAGAGTGGCTTTTCTAATGTCAGATCAAAAGCAAATGGTGCAGTTTCAGCAAGAACCCATCATTTTGGACAAAGTTCAGTTTCTTTCTTTCACACAGTTTTCTTGAAAGAGGGCTACCAGAATTTTAGCAGAAATAAGTGGAAAGGGACAATGCTCTTGATAGTGCCCTGAGACAGAGCAGGGAGAGCAAAGAAAATAGTATGCACAGGAAGACAAGGAAAGCCCAGGTGAGAGGCTGACACTTTGATCTAGCAGAGGTTTGTGCAGAAAAATGGCTAGAGGTAGGCTTGAAGTAACAGGCTAGCGGTAAATGGTACTGAACAATGGGAACGTAATAGCAGTTTATAGATAGAGTCCTCACGTTCATTCAAATACTCATCAAATATTTAAAACCTATTTTTCACAAAATTGAAGAGTCAACAAAAGGAAAAAAGACCACCTCCTCATTTCCCAGAAATTTATGTTTTCAAAAATGTATATTTTCTATGGAATTTATATTCTAGACAGGAAAATTTACCAAACAGATATAGTAATGACAATGTGGTAAGTATATTTGTATTACATGAGGAATTGAGATTTTCCCACTAGTTTGAAATGCTCAGAGAGTAAATTGTTTCCTTTTAAAAGGAAGTATTTTTAGGCCATACATCAAAGTAGTAATGGATATGCAAGATCAAACATATATCTCATTGCTTTGAAAAAAATCAGTTTTAAGAGATTGCTTATTAGTAGAATGGAGGTCATGGCCTTGACAACATCTTATCCAATCATTTCTTAGTATTTTTTTGGTAAGAAGGAAAATAGAAATATTGTTGGATGATTTTCCCCCACTGTCTACCTATATAAAATCAAATATTTTAAAATATTACTGAGATGGATTGAGAATTTATAAAACATAGATCATCAAGAAAAACAGTTTGTTTTATCTGAAAAAGGAAAAAAATTCTTTGCTCTATTTTTAAAATATATCATTTAAAATTTCATAAAAAATGAATTAAAAATATAAAACAATTCATATTAAGAAAAGTCCTTGTTAGTAGATCATTATTATTGAATATATTTGAGCCCTCTACATTCTACATTTTAATCATTAATTCACATTAACAAATTTTTACTGGATAATAATTAAACATCATTTTTGAAGTGGAAATACAAGGTTCTACCTTGGAAACTACCTTGTTCAATTGGCTAATTTATCTTTCCTCTCTATTTTGAATTAATTATAAACACAACAACAGAAACTGTTCCCCCTAATTTAAGCTGTCAAAGTTTAAGTGATTTTACCATGAAGAAGTCTCAAATTGATGAAAGTAAAAATTTTCCCCACAAATATTCATACATTAATTAACTTAAACTTTGATACTGTTCAGATTCAGTATCTTTTTTTCTTTTCCTACCTGTCTAATGTTTTGATGTGTTAGAGATGTGAACCATAGCACTTACAGAATAGTCAGAGAGCTAGGTGTGAAAGAGCCAGTGACAGGAATCAGGCAAGAGCTCTGCTTCAGTGTCCTTATCTGTACAATTGGGAATTTACAGTAGACTCTACTAGAGTCTTTGCATATTTAATATTACAAGAGGACCTCCTCCCAAATGTTTGAATATTGTAAGCGTTATAAAAGAAGTATAGCAAGTAAGATTTCAGTTGATCAATTTTAATGTCAAGAATGGCATAAATATTTGAAGTGCTTTGGTGACAGTCTCTACAGTTATATTAATTTTAATAATGTTATTAAAGAAAAATTTGTTTCATTTTATTTAAAAACTAAACTCACTGCTTGTATTAATATAAGCACATGAAAACATCACATTTTTCTTGGTGCCAAGTTTCTTTTTCCTTGAAGCATTTTCTTAGTTGCCCCTTTTTCTCTTGGTAAGTTCCTTATCTTTACCTGGTACACTCTTTTTTTCTGGATTGTCACATGGCTCTCTTCCTTGCTTTGTTCAGGTCTTTTTTAAGAACCACCCCTGCAATGCTATCTATCCTCTTTTTAAATTTTAATTAAACTAATTTTTCAAATTAATAATAGAAGCTTAAAAGTTTAACATATCACTGTGGTAGCATGTGATGTTATGATAAATGTATCTACTATGTAATGTTTAAATCAGATTAAATATATCTATCTCCTCAAACATTTTTTATTTCTTTATGGTGATGACTTTCAAAATTCTCTGTTCTAGTATTTTAAAATATTCAGTACCTTATTGTTATCAACAGTCAGTTACCCCACTGCAGTTGTACTCCAAAACTCCTAACTCCTTGCAGTAACTTCATGTCCACTGATGAAACCCTTCCCATCTTTCTCCACTTCCTACACTCCCCCAGTAACCACCACTCTTCTCTCAACTTCTGTGTGATCAACTTTTAGACCCCACGTATGGGTGAGACAATGTGGTTTTTGCCTTTCTGTTTCTGGTGCATTTCATTTAACCTGTTTATTTTACATATTTTTTCCATTTCTCATTATAACACACATTGTTATGTTGTCTTGTATTCTACATTTATTTTTAATTTGTATATCCTTAGACTAATTAGAAATGATGATTTTATTAGACAGATTTCTTTATTTACAGTAAATCTGTATCCCTGTATTTGCCGTGTGTGACAGAGCATATGAAGTAGACACTGGCCACCTGTGACAATTTAAATTAATTGAAAGTAAATAGTACAAGAAAAACATTTGTTCAGTCACACATAACCACATTTTAACTAGTTAACAGTCACATATATCTATGTTCTATGGACACCAACACAGAGGGTAACATATAACATGTATGTAATAATAATGTTTAGTAGACAACAAAATCCAAAATATTAAAGAAAAAAATATATATTTCTTAAATTGAGAACTCTACTTCTTTGTTATTTTAGAAGAAATTATTCCCATAGAGTCATAGATACTTATTAAACAGTAAAATCTAATATTTCAGAGAAAATCACTAGATTTTTTTTCTCTTATCAAATGGGATTAAAATATTTGATTAAAAGAAGACGCATTCCTTATGATGTTATGGATAATAACTTACTGAAATTAGCATACAATATATGTTAGTATAATTGCTTGTTTATTTTAGGGTCACTATGCATGATTATGTGAATAATTTTACAACTTCATTGACAATTAAAAAGTACTTTTGGTTAACATTACTTCCTACAATTTCATAAATAACATTGGCAGAATAAAAGTCCCCAATCTTTTTTAAAATGGGAGGACTTTATTTGCTTTACATTTTCAGGTTCAATAAAGATTTACATGATATTTTGATAATAAGAATTGAGAATGTTGAATATGAAAATAATATCTTTTATAATAGTGCTAGTTCAACATTGCTGATAAAACAAAGTGATATTATCTCAGCAAGATCAGAAATCTCACATATATGTGGTTTAGTAAACAATATTCTTTTCCTACTTCAGTGTCAAATTCAAATTTATTAGTAAGCTATTACAAAAAAGCTGCCTTGTTAATTTTATTGCTGTATATTTTTAGGACATTTTTTAAATTATATTTTAATCTTGAAATTCACTTATCTTAAGAAAACAGACTTTAAAATCTGTTATTGTGGATTTAGTTGTTTTTTTTCTTCATCTCTATCAAAAAATCAAAACAGATATATGTCTAAATTTATTCCAATCAGAGAGTATATACATGTGATGTGATCACGTTTGTGATTATACACATATATCTGCATCAAGTAGTGTGGAATCTTTGATGCAGTTTTATAAGGGTGTTATCTGATCCATTGTACTTTAGAAAAACGAAATTTTGTAGCTGTACCATTTAAAGCTGTCGAATGTCTTCTGCTGGAACAGAAACCGTATCTAAGGAAACCCATTATCTAATCCTCACAGGTTATAGCAAACCAAACTGTGTAAATCAAATCCACCCTTGGACACTTTGGTGCACATTTCTATACTCTGCCTTTCCTCTATCCCCAGAGGTTCAACAAGACACAAGGAAAGACAGTTATGATTGTTTTCAGTTACTGAAGAAAGAGGCTTTTTATATTTACTGGGAGGATCAGAGAGGCATCCTGTAACCTGGAGAGCTCCCTTGGCTCCAGGTTTTAAGTCGTTGGGTGTGTTTGTTCTTTTGTTTGTCTTTCAGGGCTGCCTGGAACAGCATGACCATCATGTTCAGCTTTGATGCCTGTGGGAGATAGGTTAGATATGAAACACAATACAGAGAAAGACAGATAGATGCTTGCTGCATTCGAATTGAGAAGTTTAGAAGAAAAAATGTTTAAAATTGTTTAGGCTCACATAGTTGAAACAAAGGAACAACAACAACAACAAAAAAAAAATCTTGCAAATTGCTGGTCAAATTATCTATGGTTCTCTTGCTTAATTATAACATGCCCATTGAAAATGGTCTTAAAAGTCCAGTTTTATTTTGCAATACTGTCTTTTATACAGGTTTTAACAGCTCACCCTTATAAATCCCATGAATTTTCCGCAACTAAAATTAAAGGGCAATTGATGTGTATGTTTATTTTTGGGGTATGGCAACACATTATGTTAAAAAATAAGTAGTAGTGTATGTAACATAGTAGTTAGAGTTATTTTTTCAGTTGGTCTTTCACTAGTATGAAGTAACTGAAAGGAAACAACTTTTCTTTTTTTTTTTTCCTTCACTCATTCTAATCTTTTCTTCTTACAGCAGATCATTAATAGTTCTATTTTAAGGTCTTGCTACCAAAATGTAGTCTGTCCATGAACCAGAGGCATCAGGATCACTTGAGAGATTATCAGAAATGTAAAATCCCCACACCTATTCAATCTTGCTGAATCTGCATTTCAGGAAGATTTCCAGGTTTTTAGTATGTGTATTAAAGTTTGAGATGAGGTGTGTTCATGTATGTATGATATTTAAGTAGACATTTCCTAATCCTACATACATTTTTTGATTCTTATAATGAAACCATGTTTTTATTATATCAAACAATCAAGTAATGAATTTTCAACATTAGAATTGCTCAACATTCTGAAAGATAAGTCAACATAACTTATTTTCAAATTATCCTTGCCCATCAAGATATGCACTGCTAATTTAAGCACATACTATTAGGTATAGTATTCTTTCAAACAATGTATAGTTTAATAGTCATTATTAGTTTGTTTTTAAATACTAGAACAACTTTTCATTTTTGAAAAATCTTAATTTCTTATTAAATATTCTTTCCAACTATCACTTGTAGATCATACCTATGGTACAAAGCAAGAGAAGTTTTTTGCTGTTTTTTTTTTTTTAAAGAAATATGTTCCCAGTATTATGTCTTTAAGAATTTTTAAAAATAGTAGCTTGAACACCTGAGCCAGTTATTTCAAGTGGTTGGTTTTGGTTTTTTACTCTGAATTTTGCTAGCATCGTGTGTAAAGATGTATTAGCTTATGATAAAGCACATTGTATAAAATTTTTTATTTTATATATTGTGATCATTGATACTATATGCTACCTGTGTAATAATATATTTCACAAGAGGTCCATAATCCTGATTTATGACATCACATTTACCTGATATATCCAAGATATTGTCTTTTAACCAATATTCACCCTTTTCCCCTAGTTGTAATTTTAGCTATCTCATAGTCATTTGCTTGAGAAAAATTTTCTTATGGCATTTTAACTAATGCTTTCTAGTTTGAAGTCATCCATTCATTCAACTATTTTTAATACCAGAAAATAATTAGTGAAGGATTATCATTTCGACTTGTGTATCAAAAGCCTCATTAATTATGAAGCCTAATCCATTTAATAAACACTTATTTTAGATTAAAACATTAACTTCGTTATATGCCAAACATCTTCAACTATAGCAGAAGTGCTTGGAATTTTTAGAATGTCATACAATTCTCCTGTTTATTGACATATATTACACAAAGTAACCCATTGTCCTATATTTTCAAAAGTTTAATTATAAATAGTTATATCACAACTCAATATTATTGTATGTTGTTCAGTATATTTTCTGTGCATAAAATACAGAACACATAATTTTAAAGTTATTTGTATGCCTCATATACAGTTATGGATGGTTTTACACAATTCCCTTAATTAATAAAATTAAGAAATAATCAAAATTGAGCAAATAGATTGAAAAACTATATTGCAGAAACATTAATAAAGAAAATGTAACATGAAAATATAATTTGGTAGTGGTAGTAGTGTATACTTTGATTTTTTTTTTAAAAAAAGAAGTACAAATAACATGTCTATTTTAATTGCCAAGCTCTCAAGTGGATAAAGAAATCAGGGTGACATTTACTCAAGGATATTGACATATATGAACAGATAAAGGAATTATCATGGATAGCATTATATAATATATGCCATAAAAAAGGTGTTGACTATGTAATTTGGACATTCTGTGGAGACAGTTATTGCATGCCACTGAACACACCAAAAAAAGATGCATTAAGATGAGGTTTTAAGGATAAATAATATTTTGCCAGATTAGAAAAACTCAATCTAAAAGAATTAAAAATAGTGAAAAACTGTATTATTTATGGGGTCCATGTTTGCTTGTTTGTTTTTACCAATATCATAGAGTCATGTTCTCAGATAGTATAATTAATCAACAAACCCTACTTTACCCATATCTTGATTTTTAAACCTGTACTTCCACAGATTCACAGATATTTCAATAGGACACATGGACACAATGTATGCATTGGTCAGAATTAGCAAAGAATGCAAGGATGAAAAGATTTTGATGCCTTTTCTCACTATAACCTCTAGCTTTATAATTCTTGCTGTTAAAGAAGCTGTATGGATTTATTTACAGTGTTGTCTCAGTGTCATTTGGTGGAATTCTCAGACACCAATCATATGAAGAAAGTTTTATTGGACACTTTTACTGATCAGGGCATTGTGATCTAATGACTACTTCCTTATATCTTGGTCATAGAACAGAAAATTTAGTTACACATACAAATATCAGGCATTTTAGGAAAAAAATGCAACAAGTAAGGTACTAGTGTTCTGTTTTAAGAAGAGAATTATCAATGCATCGTAGAACGATTTGCATATATAGGAAAAGACACTGAAAGTCAAATTTAAATCATATTTTCCAACAACTTAAACGGTATTTTATAATTTTGCATATTTTCAACAAATGGTTATTTTGAAATATAACAATGACCTTTCATTAGAAAAATTAAAAATAGTCACATTATTAATGCACCACCATTTGTCCTTCAACTTCATTCACAATATCTTCTTTTTTTTTTTTTACACTTGAACTTTTGGAAAAATAAAATGTGTAATATACAGAACTATTGTAATAAGTGATTGCTCTGGACTGGGTAATAGCTCATTGGTACAGTGCTTGCCTAACATGCACAAGGCCCTGGGTTTGATCCCCAGCACCATGAAAAATGAATGAATGAATGAATAATAAATAAAGTGATTATATTCATCCAGGCTTCTCTGAGGCATTTCTCTTTAATTATATACCAAAGACCCAATAGAGAAATACTAAAATACTAACTGAGATATTTGAGGTTTGGGGTAGATTCATATTTAAAAGAAGAGGAAGAAGAAGAAGAGAAGGAGGAGGAGGAGGAGGAGGAGGGGGAGGAGGAAGAAAACACGTTGTAGATACAGGAACTTTTAAGGGAGTCACTTCATAGTGAGCTTTAAAAAAATGCATTTACCCACACTGCTCAAAATTTTAATTTCTCTGTATAATTTTATAATTTTTCTTATTTGTTAGAAGCCCAAGGTTGGAGTTGGTCAAAACAGATTTGATACCTGCAACTTACTTGCTTTCTCGTTTGGGGAAAATTATTAGCCTCTTTGATCCTTAGATTTTGCAGTATTTTGTAGTGAAGTTTAAATGTACTTAAAGGGCTAGGCATATATTATTTGTAAGTATTATTATTATTGTTATTTTTTGACTGATAATTGCTATAAGAGAAGCATCTGAGTGGTGTAGCAATCATTCATATCTATACATTAATTGAGTTTGATTTTTTTCTCTCTCAGTGTTTGGATAAACAAGTCCACGGAGAAAACAGAGGTATTCCTTCTGATCCTTCCTGTAATAGCATCTTCCAACATTCCAGTGATGTTAGGCATAGTAGTGAGAGAATTCTTGAAGACAGGATAGAAGAACATAAATTAAGAAGGGTGACCTACAATAAATGTCATCTGTCATCTAACTTTTCCAGGAAGAACTAGTAAACATTTTATTCTATGGTTGCTTTGTCTGGGGTAAACATTTACTGGCAGTGTGTTGAAGGAATTCTGATAAGCTGAGGACTCAACAAAGATTGGTTCCTTTAAGTTCTACTTGGCAAAGATTTGGGATGCATTCTAAGTCCGAAGAAAAGTGACTCAGAGTTTTCAACAGAGAGATAACTGGGTCTGGACTATGATTTAAGAAATCATTCAAATTTTCATGTGGAGAACTGACTTTAGTGGAATAATAATGATAAGGAAAACATGAAGGATAAAGATAATGATGTTTGGACTAGGATGCATCCAAGGAAGTGGTAGAGAATGTGGCATTTGGAATATGCACTACACAGGTGTGTTTTAGTCAGCTTTTTCACCACTGTGACCAGAAGACCAACAAAAACAATGTTAGAGGAAAGAAGTTTATTTGAGGGCTCATGATTTCAGAGGTCTTAGTCCAGAAAAGGCGAGCTTCCCTTCCCCCAAGAATTCCAGGTGAGGCTGAACATCCTTGTGGTAGAGTGTGGTGGAGGGAAGCAACTCACATAGTGATCAGGAAGCAGAGAAAGACTCCACTCTCCAGATACTATATATATATATATATATATATATATATATATATATATATATATATATATATATATATATGCCATAGCCACACCCCCAAATGAACCACCTGCCTCTAGTTACTACTCAGTTAATCCATCAGGGATTAATTCACTGACTAAGTTAAGGCTATAGTCCAAAATCATTTTTCCTCCAAACCTTCTTGAATTGTCTCACACACCTGCATTTTTTGGGGACACCACATCTAAACCATAACATAGGTAGCAGCATTAACAGGACATCTTGACAGGTGAGACATAGAAGTAACAAGGAAAGAAGTAAGGAGGTTGTGTTTGGAGAGCTATACCTGGGACCCTTCAAGGTGGTGTTTTTGTACCCTAAAATTAGATATCAGTGTTGGTAGCAAGTAAGAGAAGAGTTCCAAGGAGACAGCCCTGCCACACACTCACATCAGTGTCAGCGGGAGGGCAATTGCCCAAGAACACAGAGTAGGGTGTCATATTGGGAGGAGCAAACACCATCTCCCTGGTAAATTTCTGCTGAAGTTGCCTGTGCGTGTCAGAAACCACAGAATTGGCAACAGGAGAGATTGCTTGTGTTTTGAGAATGGTTGTACACCCATTATATGGTAGATTTTTCCTGTCCTACATTTTCAATCATTAATATGTACTTTTTGTGACTTTTAAAAGAGAAAGCCTGATTCCATTGTCCTTCCTTCTTTCCACAATAAGCCGCATTCCTTTGATTTTACACACCCTTACAGAACTGGCATGTACTGTACTGCTGGCCATGTTTAGGATACTTCTACAAAATGCTCTCTTTGTACTGCTCCCTTAATTGATTACCTGTGAAGACTTAAATGCTATCCCATCCCAACAAAGCAACAGAGTGCTTTAACTTTCAAGACTTTCTATTTGTCTTCATATTAATTTCTCAAACATATTTGAAAATGGTGCTTCTTGGACCAATTCTTCTCTTCCCTCTCTCTCAAATATCTTGTGCTATGACTTTCCTCTATATTTTAATGAAATTGCTCTGTATAATGGCACCAATGATTTCCTAAACACTGAGACCAGTGGCTTCTTAGAATTACTCTCCCTATGAAGCTGCTTTAAGTAGGACATTGGCACGAAAAAAAAAAAAAAAAAGCAAACATTTGCACTGTTTTCAAGTTTGATTTACCACGACTTAAATTTCAATAATAAATCCCCAGGAATTCCTCTTTGGACTTAAGCTTTTCATAGACCCTAGTTGGAAAGCTGCTCGTCCAGAAAGCCAGCATTATGCTAATGTCTTTTGTAGAGGACAGCAGCTAAGGTAAAGGGCAAGCTGATTGTCTCTGGGTTCCCACACCTCTCCCACTGTTAAATTTCACATTAATTTGAGATTGATTTTTAGTCATTAAAATCACAGTTATATTAGCCTCTTGACACAGATTTAAAATAAAGAGCTTTAACTTTATAAATGATAATGCTTATTGCGGTTGATGGTGCTAAAAGGTAACAATACAACATTTGGAGTTGCTATCCCTGAACATGAGCCAGCATCATAATCTGCTTATCAGTGAGAAATGTTCAGGGAGTGTGAAATTCAGCAAGACAAGCCAAAGAAAATTAATTCAGACTTGCCTCAGAAATGCCAATTGACCTAATCTCCCCAATCTATTAATTCTGAAGGTAGAAGGAGCAATAGATAGAAAAGCCCAGGGGGTAATCACAATGACACAAGATTTAGGAGCAGCTCACAAAGTCAGCTCTGCTCATGAAGACCAACTGGGGAATTCTGGATAGTTTTTCTAAATGGGCATAGGCCATGCTGAGTCTCATAGGTCAAAAGCAAACTCCAGAAATCAATAGCAAAAAGTGAATTAGGGCTCTTGAAGACATGCCTAATGTGATGTGTTGATTTAATAATGCAAGTGACTCTTGGAATTGGAGGCATTCTGTGATGATAGCAAAACTGTGTCTTCCATGAGCCACACAGGAACCTATCAGTCGTCTTCATCAGGAGATTTGACAATAATACAAGATTTTAAACGTCACATTTTATAAAATGGTATAATTGTAAACAAACAAACAAAAGAACAAACAACAACAGGAACAAAAATACCTCCTAATAACTGGTGCCAGTTTCAGAACAAGCAGATGGTTTGTAAATTAAAGTTTGTAGACATCAAAGCCCTGTAGCTGTTCTTTAATTCTCAATGGGAAATAACAAAGAGAAAATATGTGTAAAATGATTAAACTGATATTCTAGAAAATACTATAGATTACTAAAAAGCATCTCAATATATCATACTTAAATATTCATTTTCTCTGTCATCCTAACCTTCCAAGGTAATTAACTTTGGAGGAAATTTAAAAAAAAAAATCATGTTAATTTTTTTTTGTATCAGAGATTGAACCCAGAGACACTTAACCACTGAGCCCCAGCCCCAGCCCTTCCTTTTATTTTTTATTGTGAGACAGGGTCTCACTAAGTGTCTTAAGGCCTCACAAAATTGCTGAGGCTGGTTTTGATCCTCCTGTCTCATTCTCAAAGACGCTGAAATTATAGGAGTATGTCACTGCATCCTACCTATCTACTGATGTCTTAAAAGAAGCTCTGGCCTAGGCAATTAATTGACCATAAATGCAGCAATACATGAATTTTACCTTGGAATCTTTTGGGGTGTTTAAAATACAGATTTTATAATTTCTAAGAAACCGTAGTTTTAAGTCTACATTGCAATCAATATTTGCCTTCATGCTCTATTACTCTTAACCTTTCCCTTTAACCTTGAGCTTGCAATAGGTTTTAAAAGAATGATAGAAATAGATTCCAAGGAAGAATGAGGACAACATCTTTAAGAACTTGAGCAAAAATGGTGTAGTCTAACTTATTATTTTATCATTTTCCCCCAAAATAACAACTCTCAGATGAGCTATGTAATACTTCCAAAAGGATTATTTTAAAAATCTTCCAAAATAGTTAGCTTCAAGTCTAATAGATATGGTATGACAGGCATAAAAACTTCATTTAATTGCAGTATTTTTTTTTAATTTTTTTTTTTTTAATCTGGTACCGTCAATTGAACTCAGGGGCACTAGACCACTGAGCCACATACCCAGCCCTATTTTGTACTTTATTTACAGACAGGGTCTCACAGTTGCTTAGCACTTCACCATTGCTGAGGCTAGCTTTGAACTCACCATTCCCCTGTCTTAGCCTCCGTAGCCACTGGGATTATAGGCATGTGCTACCATGCCCAACAATAGCAGTAATTTTTATGAATTAACTAAACAGTGGTTAACACTAGAAATCTGTTTTTTGCTTAACCTGGTTTGTTAGGACATAGGTCTCTAGTTGTGATTTGACCCATAATCTACTTATGTTAAAACTCACTTCACAGTCACTTAGCAGTGTTATTCTGACTAGAAATTGGCCAATGGCCTGTGGATAGATTGCTGTGGATCAATCATAGTCACTGACCTTGCTTAGAAAGCACCTCTACTTACTTAACCCTGAAGGATCCCATTTTACATATTAGTTATGCAGATGCTCAAATAAAGAATAGAATTTCTACCTATAATTTTGTATCTGGCATTTCTGAAAGATCTTACTGGCTCTGAAAAAAAAAAAATCCTATGGGCCTTAGACAGTATCTAGATGAGGTCTTTATGGCTTATTTTTCTCATCTACAAAGCACATTTTATTGTCTTAGAGTGGTTAAGTAAGGTAAACTCAACACAGTGCCCGGCACAAAGTAATACATTCACCTATCCACTTCTTAACAAGGTTTTATTGAACAATTACCATGTGACTTAACTGTATTTAATTGGAAATACAAGCATAAATGTACAAGTTGGTTTTTAAAATTTTTGTCCTGTGGATTTGAAAGTACAACTAGGAAGACAATTAGGCAAGCCTTTGCAATGTGCTATTTCTGGTAAGTATAGGGTACTTGCCTTAAGCATAAGGATTTTTAGCCAGGGTATATATTTGACACTTGATTGGAACTCAGAAAAGTCTTTTTTTCCTCATGGCTGTTTTGTGGAATTTAAAAATGAAATTATTTGTGTAAATCTTTATTCAATGTCTGCAACAAACTAAGAATGTAGAAAATGCTACCCATAATTGTACATGTTTAAGTTGAAATATACATGTTCTAATCCAGTAGGATTTTATTTGCAAAGGTAAAGATGACATTGATTCGTAAAAGTGATACAGCACATGCAAAGACCTTGGGTGTATGAGAGATGTTAAAAGGTTAGATATGACTACTGCATGTGCAGAATAAGGTGAATAGAGCATCTAAGTCTGAAGTTATGAAGAAGACAAAATTTTAAACTAAGAAAATTAGACATTATTCTACTTTGTAGTTGGATCACGTAACATTTTAATGTAAAGAGTTGACAAAAACAAATGCAGAAATTAAAGCAATGCAGACTATTTACTGAATGCCGGAATGGACAGTTATCATATACCAATTGCTTCACATGTAGTATCTCATTTATTCCTTCCAACGTATCATTTGCCTTCATTTTTCAGTTGAAGAAATTTACACAGAAATAAGTGATTTCCTGCCAAGTCATGCAATTACAATGGTGAAAATGGAATTCTCCCATCCTAATGATCTTAGCAGGATTTTTCTTAGTACACAGAAAGATAAGATAGGAGATGGCAGCAGGAAGAATTTAAGAAATAATAGCAGCTTGACTAAGATAATGGCAGTAAGATAAAGAGAAAAGAAGAAACTTGAGAGCCAACAGTATTTGGGACCTGATTTACACTGTACTGTAGTGAGAAGGATGATTCAAAAATGTCCTCTGGGTGTGGACCATCAGTTGTAGCTAGTAAAAAGTGGGACTTGAAGTCTTGCTTGCAAGAGGGTATATAGAGAGGAGAAGGACAAAGGAGAGAAACACCAACATGGAGCAATAAACACTAATATTAAAGAGTTAATGCAACAAAATTGTAGGGTCCACAGGGGAATGGGATGCATCAGAAGGTGAAATAGAGAAAGTTATCAGAGAGGTCAACAGAAGGAAAGAGGATCAAACTATCAAATACTGCCAAGATACCAAGAAAGGGAAAGGCTCCATGATTAACTGAATTTGGTGAAAAGACTTTTGGGAGACTAATTTGAAAATTTGGGGTAAAGAAATGAAGGGCGAGTGGAGACAATTTTTTTTAAAATGTAGATTCTGATAGAGTAGGCAAGATATAGAAGCTTGGTGGAGTGACATGTGGCAGGGAATATTAACTAGTGAAAGGATGTGTCAATTATTTCATAACTAGAAACGTTAGATTTTCAATTTTATCTCTTAAATCCAAGTTGAATCCTGAAAGTAGTAGATCAGTATCAGAGACTTATGTGACTTATGATTAACCTTAGAAATACTAAACACAGTTTACTGAATGCTTATGAAGGGCTGGACACAAAATTCCTTTTCATGAAAGAACCTTCATTCTCATAACAACCTGAGAAGGAAGTAGGATTGCTTATCCTGTTTTGATCCTATGGTTGCCAAGATCACGCAATAATTACACTCTTTTCTATCTGACAACAAATCTGTATCATATATATAGCTTTTAATTTTTTGTAATAATTAGGTCAGAAAAATAAGATTTTTATTATATACCACACAGATTAAATTAGATACAGAAATGGTTTGAAAGAAAGTATAATCCCATTACAAAACCAGATGGATTATGGGACAGACAGGGATGGATAAAGCGTGAAAATAATCTGTTATTACTTAATGTTTTGTTGCACATACATTATTTTCACTTTGTATAAAATATTATTACTGTAGGAAAAATGAAACCAGGGAGCACTGTAGTTGAAATATTTATAAATGTTTTTTCAGTCCTAATAAAGACACTGTCTTTCATGTTTGCATTTTGTTTTCATTTCTGGAAACCATTCAATAGACGCTTCAGTAATAATGTTTTGATAGTAGAATGATTTTATTCAAGAGCCTTAACACTGTCCTGAAAGGACCTTTTAGTTGAAAAAGAAGCAAATGGGAAGAGTAGGGCAAGATGTATGAGTGAAGATGCAGGCAGATCATCTGGTTAAGCATGGGGGATTGAACCTTAAAAGACTTATGGGACCCGGAGCAATTTGCTGTATGTTGGTAATAATCGCAACACCACTTATTCCTACTTCCCTTATTAACTTTCTCTGCATCACCGCTCTTTTTGAGTTCATCTATCTTAATGAAACATCCGTCTTCTGTCTTTCGTTCCTGCTTTGCATTTGAGACTTTCTAGGGGATTGAAACTAGCTTCTCAGCTGGACACACTCACTAGCCAGAGGCTAACTTTGCTTCCAAGTTAGACTCCATGCAATTCCCCCATTAGGGGTTTGTTTCATTGTCTACATGAGAGCAATAAAACTTATCAGCTAGCTCAATCAAACACATCAGCTGGAAACATCTTCTTGCTGTGAATGAACAGACCAGTTCCAAAAAACAACAACAAAAAACTTCCTTGGATTGTGTTGTTAAAACATTCTGGATCTACTGTTTGAAACTTTGACTCATTTTCATATCTGCATGTTCGTGTATTTCTAAATTCTAGTGAACGCTGGCATTTTACAGAAGTAATACTGTAGCAGGGTATATATTAATGCAGGCATGGAATTGGAGGCATGAGTATTAGATGAATTTGGAGTTATAGAAATAAGTATTTTATTCTATTTCTATAGAATCTGCATGATAATTAAGTTTCCATTATTTTTCTCATCCCAAGGGAAAATGTATTTAGGAGGTCATTTCCACTCATCTAAGATGCTTTCTGAACACCGAGTAGGAGCATCATGGAAAGGGCAATTCATTAAGCAAGTAGAAGGTGAGGGCTCAGGTGAGCATGAGAAGCCAGATCTCATATTAAACAAACATTGCCATCTGTATAAATGTGTATGAAGTGGTATTTATTAGGGTAATTTTGACCTTTTTATATCCCTAATTGTTCCAAACTATGCATTTTATCCTATCAAAGGCTATAATAGTTCATGTATGGAACAATGAGAGAGGGAAGAAGTTTTCTACTTATCCACATCATGGTGATGTAACACATTTTAGATTGTGATAGATAGGAACCAAACAAGGTCTCTTTTCATCAGGAAGGATAAAAATCACTTTGTGACAATAATAATGATTTTAGTTGTTAAAATAACTAGTTTCTCTGAGGAAGATCACAGATTTCTCAGGCATGACAACTTACTGTCCAAGCTTAGAGGATCATTTTGTACATGTTGAGGTCAATTTGACAAAGGATGTTTGCTTCTACCCATATGTGGGCATATCATGAGAGAAGTGTTCAAAAGCAAATTTCCTTGCAACCTTTCAGTTTGTGGAAATGCCTTTTTATCAGAGAGCATTCAGTTTTGTTTAGATCAAAGTCAATGAATAAGTATTTTTTTTTTCTGACACAAGACTTTAATTTCCTTTGAAATTTACAATGACTCATTAAATAGTGATTTCACATTAAAATAAAAATAATGAAAGGTCAATTTAAGAAGGAAATAAGAATTCTAGGAGTGAGGCATTAGCCTTGTATTGAAAAGTATATGGCAAGGGTCTCCCACACTGCATCTCCCACTTCACTCATGCTCACCTGAGCGATACAGTTTTGGTTATTGGTTCAATGAACAGAAAAATTTATTACAACAGTGTTTAAAATCACCAATGTCCATATACTACAGTGAAAACAGCACAGCATTCTTAGTTGAGTTGTAACAGCACCATTTTAATAAGCAGTAAATCCCTTCATTTTTCTTCTCTGCCTCCATGTCTATCTCTATTGTTTAGATATCATACTGTCAGTACTTTGCTTCAAAATTAGGACTTTATCATCAAGTTCAAAGTAGAAGTGGTATGTATACTTGGAGTTGTGTGTACTTTAGATAGATACATAAATTTCCCCATAAATTATTTCTCCACAAATTTATTTCCCCACAAATAAATATTTTTGTTACTTTAATCAGTGTTTTGTACAAAACCCATGTGGCCTTTAGCAATGCAAAAATACTTTTAATTTTTCTGGATTTATAAAATATAAAATAATATTATCAATATATTAATTATAATTCCTAAAATCTTTAAATTGTATGGACTGGTAAATTTTGTTGCCCCCTTTTAATAGTTAGTTTTCACTTGAGAAGTAAAATTTATCATCTAAGTTGTTGAAAAGATTTAGCTTTTGGGTTTGTACAAAATGATTTTTTTAAAGCACGAATAATTCATGCATGCATGTTTACAGATCAAGCCTCCTGGAGGAAGTTTATGGTTTGATTGGAGGGTGGTGGGGTTCTGTTTTATTTTTGTCTTTTAGCTGGAGGCATACAACATCATTTTCTGCCTGTAAAGAGTACTCAGAATTCGAAATTCAAAACATATCGAGACTCACACTTCCTGCTGCCTTGCTAACCTATTTTCCAGGGTCATTTTCTTTCAAGTGCAGTTAAAATTTTTCTCTGTCGAACTGAAGTATGTACCAGACGCTCTTGGGATGTGAGTTTGCCATTCCCGACTTTTATCTAGAGCAGGTAGCCTAAGTGAATTTTCCATCTTGTGAAACTCCTGCAGTGAGACCACAGAGGAGAAAATGGAGCTAAGTACTGACAGATGAGCCACAAGTCCTGATATTGTGAATTAGGGTTGTAGTTGGAAAAAATATATATAATTTGCTGATCTTAAAGGATATAACTTTCTAGGGTCTAAGCTATTTACCCTTGCATTTCTGCTTTAATGCTTCTCACAGGAAGCTGGACTCAATATCGATACTTCTCAGAGGATGTAACTCCCCACTAGCCACCCCTATTTTCAGTTATTTTTATGTAACAAATTCCAAATTCTATTTATTCTAGACCACACTTGGAAAGAATAACTTAATGTAGATAACCTTCAATCTTCTCCTCCCGCTCATTTTTTTTTTTTTGGCTTTCTGTACAAAGCAACAACAAGATCCTAAATTTCTATTCTTTTGATTTTTACTTAAGTAAATATTTAATTGCTATTTTAAATTTCCGGAAATGTGAGAAACAGAGTTGCAGAAAATTAGAGTGATTCCCTGATTTCCAACACTGCATCTTGGCTGCAAAGTTCTAACGTTTTGCCTTATTTTACTTGGTCATACAATATTTTAATTTTGAATTAGCTGCCAGTGTCTTAGAAATAACAAACTATAGCTTTCATTGAATATTTGCATGAGCTGGTAACATCACTCCATTTCTGAATAGTCACCAAAGGCCAGGGGCGGAGGCGGTCCCTCTGGTGTTCATATCCTCTACTCCTAGGAATTTGAATGATTCCCACTACTACCTATTATTCCCATCACTGGAAGCCTAGCCTCTGCTGCCATATTTCATCTTATTCCCCATTTAGCTTCATTTATTTATTTTTACTGCCCGTTTGTTTGCCGAAGTCATTTGAATTGGCTGAGCATCCTATAGGAAGGGCATAGGTGTTATAATTTTCTGCCAACTGTTATGAATTAGTATATGCTACCTGGAGTGCTGTGTTTAGAATGATGCTGGGATTGTGTCTAGACTTAGCAAATGTGCCGTCATGAATTCTGTCTGCCAGAGGAGGCTCAAACAACAGCCATGCTAGGTAGAGTTGACATGCACTTGAGATTTGAAGGACAGAAAGGATGCCTGAAAAAGTCTCCTGACAGCAATCAGAAGAGAAGCTGATATTTACTGAGCATTTTTTTCTTTGCCACACATTAACATGCATTCATGAATTTAGGCTGCATAATAATCCTGTTAACCCCAATATACAGATAAGGAGCTGAGGTTCAAAATCTCATCTGATGTGATAAAACTAGTAAGTAGTGGTCTTAATTTTTAGCTGTGAATCTCTATTATATTGTGTTTCCTTAGTGTTTTGAAATCTTTTACATCTTTGAGAGCAGCCAATGAAACGCAGGTACCTCTAACAGTGAACCCTTTAGGGAAATAAATGCAACTGCTTTCATTTATTGAGGGCTTACAATGTGCCTGTCACACTAATAGGTAGTTTATGCAGGTTATTTCACTCACTTCTACAATTTCCCAGTATGTAGGAAAGTATTATTATCACCACTTTATAGAAGAGAAAACTCAGGTTCAGTGGCTTCCAATAAGGTATCCAAAATCACAGAACCAATAAATCACCCAGGCAGGATTTAAATCCTGAGGGATAATTTCTCAAATGGCTAGTTTCTATGCACGACACCATCGAAAGTGCTGGTAGGAATGCATAACACAACCAGAGTTAAAACATTACAAACATAATTTTGCCTGGGTCTAGTTCATGAGAGTGCAAATGAGATTATAGGCAGTGCAATGGCTTGGCTCAAGTATCCCAGTTTCAATTCTGATGCAGAGCTGCAAAAGTCATTAGTACCCTCATTTTAAAATTCTACACCAACAAGAATATTTTTATGATTGCCTATATGTCACAGTGAATCCCCCCACTATTATGTTTAATCATAATGCACCAATAAAAATAATGAAAGATTGAATTGTAGTGCATATAATTAATAAGAAATAATATTCCTCAAAGGAAAATCTACTTATAAAAATAAAAATTAAGAGAAATACATCAATGAGATTTTGCTACCACTTGATGAAAAATAAAATTTGATATGCATTATTTAACAAATAAGAGATCAGTTCTTTAGGCCAGGGGTTGTCAAACTTTACAGCACCACCCTTTGATAACCCCAATGATACTGTGATCATATTTCTCTCTGAGCCATGATTGATTACAATTTTTGAATCATTTCAATAGCTCTCATTTCTTTTGGCAAATATATTTCCATATGCATTGTCACATATGCCATTAGCATTTTATATTGCAAAAATTTGATTGTTAAAGGACAGTCTCATGAATCTCCTTTGTTCTCACAAGTAGAATGATATTTCTCAGTGTATACTTCCTATATTTTTCTTGAAAGTCACTCTCTTTATCTGGTATAGAAATAATCCTTTTACAATACAGTTTATCAACAATTTTTTAAAGAAAAATTTAGCAAACATTTGTTGAAAACTTATGTGAAGTACATTCCTCTGTGTTAGGAAAATAATTGTTATGTCCACTCACAAGCAAATAATACTGTCTAAGCTGTGTTACATCAGTTTCTATTTCTTTAAAGTTGAACATTGGATTCACATGATTATGTAAATATTGAATTTTCTTAATGAAACATTAAAATGTAAGTACCAAATAAAACTTCATAAAAATAACACAAATAAGAGTAAATTGATAGTCTATAATCCTAGAGAACTAATGTCTTATTCAAAGGTATGAACAACATAGAACAGTTTTATCATCAAGGAACATATCATTTAGAATGAGATACCAACATATAAATAGAAAGATACTTATTTTGCAGTAAATGTTCTAAAAGAGGAACAGGATGTTCAGCATACATATATTCCTGAGATTTGGTGAGCTGGTGAATTGTCCACATTATAATATCACTTATAGTCAGTGAGATACAATAGAAAAAGGAACAAAAAAACATGTGAGTCTTTCACCAATGACTAATTGGATAAAAAATTCAGAAAAGAAAAATATGGACTGAAAAGTTAAATTCTCTTGTATAATATTTTGGTGACAAGGAGAAGGTTTATTAATTAATCATAAAATATGTTGCCCTTAAATATCTTGTTAAGAAAATAGACAAATAAGCCAAGTGTGGTGGTGCATGCTTGCAATCCCAGAAGCTTGGGAGGTTGAGACTGGAGAAAAACAAGTTCAAAGCCAGTCTCATTAACAGTGAGGTGCTAAGAATTTCAGTGAAACCCTGTCTCTAAATAAAATACAAAATAAGCCTGGGGATGTGGTTCAATGGTTGAGTGCCCCTAAATTCAATCCCTACCCCCACAAAGAAAGAAAGAAAGAAAGAAAATTAATGAAGAGTCCGCTGAATTTTTCAGTAGCCTACTATTAAAATATTATATGAGTGAACATTGACATGGCAGTCTCAAGTCTTAAGAGCTACTGAGTAAGTTAAGGCATTGTTTGGCTTACAAAATATTATATTTAGTTCATTGTGGAGTATTTCAATGATAATAACTAAAAATGAACACTTTAGAATCTGCTAAGTTTCTAATTAAAAAAAGTATAATCAGCAATAATATAAATTGTCTATACTAGAGCTTTTGCTTCTAATAAAAACAGAAAGATTTTTCTAAGGCAGAGCACTGAAACATAGCAATACAATAAATTATGAATTTTCTTAATGAAACATTAAGTTTGAATAGAAATAGCAATGAGCATTAAAATTATACATATATGTATATATAAATGTATATACATTATGTATACATATATGTATGCATAAATGTGTATTATACGTATATGTATACATTTATGTGTATACATAAATATGTATGTACACATATATGTATACATATATATGTATATATACAGACACACTAATTTGAGAATGTTATTACTTTGATTTCCAGAAAAGGTGAATTTTCAAAAATTGTCTAATTCTTGTTTCATACTTGCTTCCTTGGTTTGAATGTCAAATGCAGTCATTCTTTTGTATTGTGACTATGACTGTGGTCTCCATTCATAAACAAACAGTGATGATAAGGACTGCCAACATCACAAAGGCAAGTAGGATAATGTCTCTGAACTTAAAGAATTGCAATGTTTTGTGAATATATGAGTGTCACAAAGAATACACATAGAAATATATGTAAGAAATATAGTTTGACAACTTATTTCACAAATACTCATTAAACATCCAGTGGAACTGCTGCTCATACATAGAAATGATAAAATGAATCAGCTCTTCCTCATAAAAGGGCTATAAAATCATTCCAAAAAGCATTTCAGGGATTCACAGAAAGTGGGGGCTCCTTCAAATACAAGATTTCAAATGCTTAAAGTTTAAGGCAATATTTTAAATGAACGTTAAATGATGATTGACAATTGGTAGAATTTTTTGGCTATTTTCCAATGTTTTCTTATTACCCTTTTTTAGGGTCACTGGAGTCCTTTTTTTGTATTCTTTGTATAAAACTATTTCACTCTTCATATTTTCTCTTCTTGTTTATTTCTTCATGGTTATGAACATTTTGTATCAGCCTTTAGCATCAATGTTCCTGAACTACAGCAATATAAGATGGTGATATGATGCTGAGGCTTAGCAGGGGGATTAGATATTGAAATCATGTCCAAATCAGATAGCTTACATCAGAAGAAGGGTACAAGAATAAAGGTTTTGTCACAACTTGTCATAAATGTGAATGTGGATTTCTACCAGCTCTTGGATAACAAGTTATTTTCTAGAGAAGTTGTCTACAACACAGTTGCATTTATCAGTGTATTTTCTTCTCTCCCAGGATTGTGTTTCTTTTTTAATATAAGCTTTTTTTTAAATGTATCTCTGTAAAACAATTTGTTTCTTTTTGAAATAGAAGGGATGTGACCTTAAGCTCCTGAAAACAATTCTTCTTTCTTTTCCTTTGTTCCTTGGATCCATTAAGGCAAGCTTGGTATCTGACTATTTCAGTAACTCTACCTCCCTTCATACATTAGTCCTAATGCTACTGCTAACAGCGGATTATGAATATAGCTTCAGATAGCAGATCTGTCCTTGGTCTGAGCATAACACAATATTTTCTGTCATGGTGGAATCATGAGTAAAAGGGGAAAAAGAAAAGAAAAAAACAAATATTCAGACAGAAGAGGCCTTAGAACTTCAGTATTTTTAAAAGTCTGTTGAAACAAATTCAAAATGGATAGATGTCCAAGCGAGGCCTCAGTCTGTTATTTAAAGCAAGTGACTCAAAATGTTGATTTTTCTGCCACAGGGGAAGGTCAACACATGTAAAGAAAAAGATATTGACTTGAAGCAAATGAGTCAGAAGGCCATACCAAAAGCCTTTCTATGGTTAAGTGAAAGCTTGATGAAGAGTGGCTTTTCTACTTATAAAACATAAATTTAATTTTATGGGCTGGGGAGTTATACAGTTCTTATCAAAGACAGGTACTGACTTTATTGATTTTTATATTAACATCTTGACTCTTCACAAAATACTATAAAATAAATATGGTTATTATCCTTCTCATTTTAAATAAGGAGAAACAGAACCACCAAAGAGTTTAATTTTTTGAGAGCCATGATGTTATTAAGTAATAGAAACCGATTAACGTGGGCAGTCAGGCCCCAGTTTTTCTCTGTTTTTCACCATTTCACTAAATGACACATGTAACCTTTTCAAAACATCAAATGATGTAATCTAAGCATTTTATTCTTACATTGGACTGATAATTTAATAAATCCTACTTAATTCTTACAAGTTTGTGACTGTAAGAATAAGGAAGTGTATTAGTATAGGTCAAGAAAACCAAATTCAAATTCTATAATGACTAAGGGCACACATGTTAAAAACCTTGCTTTTCAGTGTTTTTTCAAAACTTATGTGGTTAATAGTGCCATACAAAGTCTTTTTTCCAGGGTTAGTTAGTGAAAGAAAAAATATATTTAAGAAAATAGGGATAGTGATGAAGTTGTTGTCTTTTTAGACAGACAAATGCACAAACGCAGACATGATGCACAAAGACTGTCTATTCTCTGTAAGTCACTTTATCCCGGCATCAGGCATTTATTTATTTATTTATTTATTTATTTATTTTTGGTACCAGGGATTGAACCCAGGGTCACTTATCTACTGAGCCACATGCCCAGCCCCCCCTTTTTAAATGAAGTGTCACAGCCTCTGCTGACCATTTGACATAGTTTTCACATCCACCATAACTCCCTGGCCTCTTACCTTGTTTAACAAATTTGATATCTTTATGCGCACCTTACCTACAGTATGTTGTTGTTTGTCTTTTCTGTTAGATATGGATAAGTGCCATGAGGGCAGCCTTAGATTCAGTGTTGTATCCCCAGCTTCTAATGTGCAACCTAGAGCAGGTATTTAGGAGCCCACTGTGAATGGACTGCAGTGAGATCACTCTGACCTGAAGCCTCTCAGAAGAATCCACTGCAAAACCAAGCATCTTACTCATGCAGTCAAGCTGACTCCACACCACAGTGTCTTAGACTCAATAAAAACAATTTAGAAAACCAAATTAATTGTATTGTTTTAAATGTTAAGTCATTACTGGTAATAAGTATATTAAGTCTGCAGAATGGGTAGGGTTATGTTATCTTCTAACTTACAGAGTGTGATAGGGCTGCTCTTCAAATATGATTTGTGTTTCAGTAACTGCTGTGACTAAAAGATCTGACCAGAACAATTGTAGAGGAGAAAAGGTTTATTCTGGGGCTCATGGTTTTAGAGGTCTTAATCCATAGAAGGCCAGCTTCATTACTAAGGGCTCCAGGTGAGACTGAACATTGTGGCAGGAAAGTGTGGTGAGGGAATCAGCTCACGTGTTGATCAGGAAGCAGAGAGAGAGTTCACTACTTGCCAGATACAAATATATACCCCATAGCCATGCCCTCATGAATCACTTCCTCCAGTCACACACCACCTGCCTCAATTACCACTCAATCTCATCAGGTAATTAATTCAGTGATTGAGTTAAGGCTCTCCTAACCCAAATCATTTCTTCTCTGAACTTTCGTGCATTCTCACACATGAGCTTTTGGGGGACACCTCATATCCAAACCATAACAATTTGTTATACCAATAAAAAAGTACGAATGAAAATGCATCCTGGAAACTTTTTAAAAATCCACAAGGAAATGAACTTCTTTTTAAAAAACAAGATAAGAATTAATCCCTATTCAAATATCAAAAACATTTTTAAAATGATAAAGTATTCAGAATTGACCTAAGTTCCAAAAACAAACCTTCTCATGAAGAGCTGTGGGCAATAGAGGTGATACTGACTTATTTTTCCCTTGGGAAAGATGGAGAAACAGATAATACATAGAAGAAAGATGTTCTGTTTTTATTTGATTCAGTCTTTCTTCTGACATTTAGATCAGTGCAGTCTTGACCATTTATAAAATAGAGCAGTATCATAGTTACTGAGGATGAAAGGAGTTGACAATTGTGAGATTTTTAATCACAGAAAACAATACCTACAAATTAGTCACTCTTGTTATTGTTAAGTATATATTAGTACATTTTATAGTGATAAAGTCAGCTTTAGAATTCAATGTCATACTGAAATTTTAGTAATATATGGGTAAACGTTAAAATCCAGGGTGCAAAGTAATATTTATAGTATGATTTCACTTAATAAAAGGATTCATGCGTTTTATAATGTTCATCCATATTTATGTTGTAATTTATTATTTAGCTCAAGCTTTTTTTTAATTCATCAGCAAAATTCACTAATGAAAAAGCAAAGAGAGAAAAATAAATAATATCCAAATAATTGACAATTTTTTATTTCCAAATAAGATCATACATGATTTAAAAATTGTTATGAATTCATTCTTTCCCATATTGTTTTTCAACACACATTCCCAAGTACCTATTCTTTGCTAGGACCCTGTTTCAGAGGCCAAGGATGTTGTGTGGTCACTAAGATATACAGATTTTTCCCTGTTGGGGTTTTCTTGGAGGTGTATAGTCAAAAAGTAAATGAATTAAGAGTTCATTTTCTGGCCAGGCATGGTGGCCCACACCTATAGTCCCAGCAACTCAGGAAACCGAAACAGGAGGATCAAGAGTTCACAGCCAGCCTCAGCAAAAGTGAGGCTACTAAGCAACTCAGTGAGATCCTGTGTCTAAATAAAATATAAAAATAGGACTGGGGATGTTGCTCAGTGATTGAATGACCCTGAGTTCCATCCCCGGTAATAAAAACAAAACAAAACAAAAACAGTTCATTTTCTGAAGAGCTAAAAGATAAATGGAAGCCAGGATGAGACCATCACAGACATGTAAAACACAATGTCTATGAGGACTGAGATGAGAATAAGCTCTGCCCAAGGAGCTAGGGAAGGCAAGCAGAGCAGACCATAGCTGGGCTTGAGTGATGTGGGAGTCTGACAACGCTCCACAGAGCTGGATTCCCATGTTATATGCTTCTGCTATATTCTGAGGTTCTATTCTAGGTATGTTCTGAATTTTTAACAATTTAGCTGAAATATATAGCAATGTTATTTAAAAGGTGTAGAAATGTTAAAAATAAAAAATATGTACAGAAACAGTTGGAATAGCAGAAAAAAAATCTTAGAGATGCATTATAATTGCATTATGTGTCAATGCAGGTGCATTTGGCAGTGAGCAGAGATTGAAACATAACCACATTAATAACTTAAAAAACTAAATCCTCTAAACTTTCAGCTACTTAATTTTTACAATAAGGTAAATTTAAAAATCATGTTATTATTCCCTTTGTAAGCAGCAGGGACCCCTTTTTATCTTTTGTTTCAAAATCCCTATTCATGCTAATGAGGCTTTTCTATTGTGATGTGATTTTAGATCACAAATAAACTGATTGGGATTATGTTTGTTGATAGTTTTTGTGACAAGATGCAATAAAAAGTAAATCACTGATTATTACTTAAATAATTAAATTTTTGCATTTATTTTTATTATTTTTTTGTTTGAATTACTTCAATATTCTGTTTCTTGACACTTTGTAGATGAACAGCTTGGAAAACATTACATGGTGTTTAAATTAAGTCATTTGATAGAGCATGTTTTAGGATTAAAAATAAGCATTTATCTTGGTCTTCTTTTTGGCACATGAATAACTGAAACCAAAAATTGTAATTATTACATGAATGCCTTACTACAAGATAAAATAAGATGTTAAAATTATTTATAGTTGGGGAGATTAATGCTTTTGATGTTAAATTGTCATATGAAATCTCTGAAATTTTATTTTATTTTTAAATGTATCTCGGTAATTGACACAAAATTAAACTATGTATGATGTTGCATGTGATGTTTCAACACAAATATACATTGTGTGATGTGTAAATCAGGATAAGCCTAACTATCTTTGCAAACATTTATCATTTCTTTGTGATAAAAACATTATAGAATTCTTTTTTTAACATCTTGAAATATCCAATATATTACTGTTTTCCATAGTTACCCTACTCTGCAATAGAATACAGGAACGTATTTCTCTTCTCTAACTGTACCTTAATATATGTTGACCAACTTTTCACCATCTTGTCTCCCCTGTTACTTTCTCTAGTCTCTGGTAACCATTATTCTTCTCTCAATTTCTATGAAATCAACTTTTTTTTTTTTTTAATATTCAAGGATGAGTGACACCATGTGGTTTTTGTCTTTTCTGTAAATGGCTTATTTCACTTAACCTAATAACCTTTCATTCATGTTGTTCAAGCAACAGGAATCTATTCTTTTTTCCAGCTATACTCTATTCCATTTGGTAATATAACATTTTCTTTATCCATTTACCAGTTGATAGTTACTTAGGTTATTTCCATTTCTTGGCTAGTGTGAATAGTGCTGCAGGAAGCATAGATGTGCAGAAGGCACTTTGACATATTGATTTCATTTCCTTTGCACATATATCCCACAGTGGGACTCCTATGGTAATTCTAATTTTTTGAGGTGCCAGTTTTCCATAATGGCTATCCTAACTTGCATTCCCACCAGTGATTTATAAGGCTTCTCTTGTCTCCACATCCTTGTCAGTACTTGCTTTCTTGTGATTTTGATAACGGCTTTCTAACTGGAGTGAGATAATATGTCACCATGATTTTGATTTTTCAATTTCAGGATGTTTCACGATGAGCATTTTTTTTATCATATACCAGCTTACTATTTGTAGGTATTCTTTTATGAAATGTCTATGTAAGTATGGTGCCCATTTTCAGTCACATTATTGTTTTTTATTTTTTTATTACTGCTATTGAGTTCCCTAAATATTCTATGTTTCAGTCCTTTGTAGATGATATTTACAAATGTTTCTCTTTGATGCCTTAGGTTATCTCTTCACTCTGTTGACTGTTTCCTTTGCTGTAAAGAATTTTTTTGTTTTGTTTTGATTTAAATAACCCCAATTCTGGAATTTTAAGTGCTTCGAACATAATGGAAGGAAAGCAAACTTAAATTTTAAAATTAAAACACCTCCAGATGATAAAATTTAATAACTGTGTTTGGAAAATGAAATTAAAATACTTGATCTACTTTCTGAAAGCAGTACTCAAGATATTTTTTTTTTTCAAAAGTGGCATTATAGATCATTTCTTAAACCTATATTACACCTGAAAATAGCTTGGTTCATCTCCACTAAGCACCAATACATTTATGAACAATTGGTGCAATTTTAATTGAAAGCAGTGGCCTTTACTTTCACATTTTTATTTATCAGGACTGGCTAAGATCTGTTCGTGCTTCTTTATATTGGATTCTTTTTGATTCTCATTCATGCACAGGGAGTTGCTACAGTAACGAAACATGTGAGAGCCCAGAGTAGGTTACTACTCCTGGCTTCTAAGCCAAACTTAAAAGTGTCACTATCTATATTTGGTAGCTAATTAATTGTCCTAACTATTCAGTATCATGACCTAAATGTTGAAGAGCTGGGTAGAAAATAAAGGAATGTGAAAGTACATCCAAGATTTTGACCATATTTTTTCATTAACTTTTCTGAATTTCACTACTGAACTTAATGACATACTTAAGATAGATTTTTTTTTTCCTCTTTTAGTGGCTTCAAATCAAAGAGCTATTTTTTTTTTTCAGTTCACAGCAGAGCAGTTGCGTATTCACAGGCAGATTTGTATAGTCAACTGTCTTTTTTTCCTGAATACATTATTACTGAAATAGTAATGTCTAGGGGTACCCGATCAGTTTTCTTTTCCTCTGATGTGCAGGAAAATGTTAAAGACTCTGAAGCACCTCATCTTCTCCACTCGCTCGGGAACGTTAAAACAGAGCATTGAAGTGTGGCCAATTTTATTTTCTGATGCAGACTCCTGCAGGCCAGGAAATAGGTCAAAATCTGCTGACCTTCTGTGAAGAATTTCTTCTGGTGATCAGATAGAAAAGGCTTTTGATGGTGGTTCTGTGAGTTAGGAGTCCAGCGAGTGGAAGTCAACACTGCTTGAGGTATTTGGTATGGAGCATAAAAGATGAACTTATATAAAATTATGTTATACCAAAATCCCCAACAGAATATATCAAGCCTACTTCAATCAACCAGAGTGTTGAAACTAAAGTTCTAGAGATAAGCTTTCCAGAGAGTTAGAGTCTTTGAAAGTTAATATGTATTTTGAAATGGTTATATCTTAGGAGAAATTAGAAATATAACTCAATTCAAGAAAGAGCATGACCTATCTTTTTATCAAATGTTATAATCCACAAATGTTAGTTTTGTGCACATGTATATTATTTAGGAGAGCTATCTAGGCCAATAAGTATTAATAAATGGAAGGAATAAAGCCAAGGAAAATTTAGCCTGAATATAAAAAATTAATAACACTAAAAATTATTGGCTTTATAATTGCTTCCCAGAAGATGTGGCAAAAACTCTACTCCTAGGGTCATTTAAGGAGGCTGACTTGAACAAAATACTCAGACAGTGGATTAGGCTGGCTAATAAGTTGTGGTCCCCTCCAATTCCCAAGCACTGTTGATTGCACATTGAATGTCACAGTTATCACTTTAGTTAAGTCCAGAGAAGGGCAAAACTCCTTATAATCCTCTGAGGGATTGTATTGTTGCTATTATTAATAACATCCCTCATTGTGAAACTAATGGGAAAAGGCACAAATTACAGACATTTAGCAAGGGGAAATAGTCTCCTTTTCTATTATTCTCCCTTATTAACTACTAATTTCCCTCTCCCTACTCACATTAACCCTGCCTGACAGTCCCTAGGAATTAAAGTGTCAATTAGGCCCCAATTCCTATGTATGGCAAAGGTACACTCTACAGGCAGCAGCTCTGCCTATGGGTCTGGGACCTTAAGAAGCTGACCCAGTCCTCTTGGAGTTTGCTGGAAAGCCTTTGGAGCTTACCCTCAGATAAACTGCAAGAACCTTGGGCTCTATGGATAATTTACGCTTAGAACAAGAAGGAAGGAAGAGATTTAGCTATTCAGAGGAGGCTGGAGTCAGAGGGCGCTAAGCCAGGTGTTTCTGTCACTGAAAAGCTGTAAGCATGGAAGTAGCAAAGCAGACTTCCTGAATAATTCATCACTGCCCTGCACTCTTCTGAGGCCATACTCTTATTTATAAACATAGATTATACTGTTATTGATTGCAGTCCTCACAGAGGCATTTCATTAACTGCATGGATTGTCTGCATAAACGTTGTTCCTTGAGAATTTCCTTGTTTTTGAACAGAAATTTATAGTCAAAGTAAAATTAAATTGTCTAACAATCGTGACTCATTCTGAGATCAGGAAGGGAATTGGAAATGGTTTTTGCTAGATATGCAGATCATTCAATCATTTTATTCCATTAATTGTACTGTGATCCAAAAGAGTGATAAACAGCACCATAGAGAAATACTCTTCCTGGGACTCTCTCTACTTACCTCACTGCCAGTCTTGTTCCAGTTGGACTGTCTGAAATTTCGAATAAATTCCCTATGGTACTCAGGTTTCAGAGATGCTTAAAATATCTAATTGACTAGGAAAATTGTTTAAGTGCTCCACAAACTAGTTTCTAACTGCATGAATTCAAAAAGTATGAGATTTCCATTGTAACTAGTGCTGTATCAGTGTTCAGAAGGGAATCCAGAGTCTGATTCAGTAGAACAACTTGTTTTCCAAACCTCTGGTGAGCAGAAGTAGCCTCTCTTAAGAGTGACACAGAATGATGTGGATCATGCCACAGTAGCTGATTCAAATGAAGTGCTAGTTTACATCTGACTAAAACACAATAGCATGAAGGATGCTACAATCTGAATGTTGAATCATAACCCTAAGATAAGAATAGCATGAGCCTAATAAGATTGGATTTTTAATCAAAACTGTGATATGAAGGCAATTTTATATTGCAGGAAAGGGAACACATGAAACTTTTGAATTATTTGCTATCGTGTTTTGTTGTTGTAGATGATGAGTTGGTAGTTCAAAATCTGGGAAGGTAAAGAAAAATGAATCACAAAAAATTAGAGGAGTCAGAATTTCCTAGATGACAGTGATGCACATCTCAGGAGTCTCTTCAGAATGTCTCTGAGCTGGATAGGTATTTTGAGAATGGAAAAAGTAGGAAGTAATTCACATCAAGTGTTTTGCTCATTTTCAAGGTTGCAAAGCAGCCATTTTTTGCAAATGTGCAAAAACTTATAGGAAAAAGAAACAAGAAATCAGGTTAAGTCCTTTAAAAATAAAAGGAAAAAAAATGCTTTGGTTGAATAGTTTAGTTTCATTGATACAATTGCTACATTTTCTTCAATACCAAGTATAATTTTCCCTTCTGAATTTTTTTCTCACGGTTAATACTGAATAAATAAATTCTTTCTCTCCCCACCAACCCCTCTTTCTTTTCTTTTGGTACTGGGAACAGAAGCCAGTTGGTGTTTTACTGTTGATTTACATCCCCAATACTTTTATTTATTTGTTTATTTATTTGTTTATTTTTAAGTTTGAGACAGAGTTTTGCTAAATTGCTTAGATTCTCGCCAATTTGCTGCTGTTGACTTTGAACTTGCAATCCTCCTGCCATTTGTTAGACAAAAACCAAAACCAAACAAACGAAAGCACCTCACCAACTGCCTCTTTAGTTCTATTTTTCCAATTTTCTTAAAGACTCTAAAAAATGTTTAAAAGCATTGCCAATCTCAAAAAATATATTTTTTAAAATTTTTCTCCCATTTCCAGGACCCAGTCTGATTTCTCTGACCCTCATTATTTCCTAAGTCAAACTATGACATTCTTTTTGAAAATTTCATTACATTTTAAAAAGTGTTGTGATGGTCTACACATGCCAATAGAGTCCCAGAGGTGACAAACCACAATGGCTCCAAGTCATGTCAGTCTTGATTTAAAAGATACAACAGTGAATCTTTTTTCTTCAAAGAAATTCTGAACTCCTTTGCAGTGTTTATTATATCTCTGTTGTGTTCTCCATTCTCCCAGTTTGCCCAGGACTGTCCTAGATTATCAGAGACTTGTGTCTCAGGGTCCCAATCCCAGACAAATGAGCACAGTTAGCTAGGCTAGGCTAACGCCCCTCTCTAACATTCCCCCAGTCAAATCTCTCCCTTTATTTCTATAATTTTCAGTTTTGTAGTACTGAAGTAATCTTGTTAGTCTTTGCTAATCTTCACTTTCTTTGATCATAAAATAGGAATGCTAATGCATCTCCTTTTCCTGGTTCTTTTGAAGACTCAAGATAGTGTCCTTGTCTAGTGTCTGGCTTATTATTCAAGAATAGAATGATATTCTTCCTCATTTAGAGTTTGATATCACTAATCTACACTAGCATAATTTTAATGTGGTAGTTTTTGTATCCTTTGCTAAGCCATTTAGTATTCATAAAATTATAGTTTTAGTAAAAAGTTAAAAAAAAACTCCATAGAAGGCAAGTCCCATTTATTTTTTTCATAAAGTTTCAACATAATGATTTATTTCAGAGTTGTACTGGTCAGTTTGGGCTCTGTACAAAAATACCAGAAGCTGGGTGGCTTAAACAACAGAAATTTATTTCTCAGTGTTCTAAAACGTGGGAATTCCAAGATATAGGTGCCAGCAAATCAGGTGTCTCCTGGGGGGCCCTCTGCCAATTAATAGAGAACCATTTCTCTGTTATGTCCTCACTGGCAGAGAAAAGAGAGAAAGACAGTGACAGAGAGAAGGAGTAGAAAGGGGAGAAAGAGAGGGAGGAAAATATTTATTCTCTTTTGTTCTTATAAGACATTATTTCCATTTACAAAGTCCTCACTCGCATGACCTAATTGTCTCCCAAAGATCTCATCTCCAAATACCATTGCAGTGGGGATTTAAGATTCAACAAATGAATTTTTGTGAAACACAAACATTCAAACTTTCAGTCCACTCTAGTGTCCATACTTGGGGCCTTTTATCCACTAGGACAAAAAGAAACTAAAGGTGAAACACTTAGATTTCCTGCTTTTGGTTTGTGAGTTATACCAATCTTCAAGCCAAGGATAATTAGACATTTTGTTCATTAGCTTAGGATGTATGGACTAAAATGAAACAGCATATATATTTACTTTCTTTGGGCCTAAAATAAACACTAGTATCTATACTCTTGCAATTGAGCTTTCAGCAATATTAGTCAGCATAATGATAGAAGTTATAATCATAAGAGCATATATGTGATGCACTCAGGAATGATATTTAATTATCAGTATTTAAAAAAAAATGTTAAGATTCTGACATTCAGTTACCTTTGTAGGAAGTTTACTTTTAAAATCGCTCCATCTCATTTGGCATCTAAACTCACCACAGATGCTTTATGATTTTCTGGTTTTAATTAATGTCAACCCCCAGGTTGCAGTGAGAGTTGTCTTATTTTCCTGCCAGAGCCCAGACTGAGAGAATTATGCTGGCAATGAAGAAATGATGATGCCCATTAAGATTTCAAAGTAAAATTTCAAACTTCCCTAAGATTCATATCTATTTATGTGTTAAATTTAAAGTTTTCTTTTGGTAAAAGACCTTTCTAGTCATCAGAAATGTATTTAATAAATGTTTTAGCTAAAAATCAACCACATTAATAATATTGTTTCTATTTCATTAATTCAAATTCATTACTATTTAATTAATTTACATTAAGTTGCATGACAAGTTTATTTTCCATTTTCTAGTAAATAAAATAAATTACTTGGAGTTACAACTTATGTTTTCATGATCTTATATGAGTTTAAAATTTAGTAGTTGACCCAAGCAAGGTGTAGGCTAGTGCTTTGATCAGATGCATGCCATCTCAAGAGTCTTAGAAAATCACTCATAAGCTACTGGGTAAAAGGGAAATAAATTGTTATCAATATAGTCTATATCCCTTCATTTAAATTCATTTGAATAGCTGGACAAAGTGGTGCATGCCATTTAATTCTAACAACTTCGGAGGCTGAGACAGGAGTATTGCTTGTTTAAGGCCAGTTTCAGCAATTTAGCTAGACTCTATCTTAAAATAAAGTTTAATAGGTCTGGTGAGGTAGTTCAATGGTAAAGCATCCTTGGGTTCAAGTCTCAGTATCTAAATAAGCAAATAAATAAATGTGAATAATATATATATATATATATATATATATATATATATATATATATATATCATAAAGGCATCCATGTTTCAAAAATGCATGAAAGAAAACCTAGCTCTGAAGAAATTTTCCATTTAGTGGAGTTCTCCCTACTCCTTGTTGTGTGTGTGTGTGTGTGTGTGTGTGTGTGGCACTGAGGTTAAATCAAGGGCTTCACACAGGCTAAGTAAGGGCTCTACCACTCAGCACCATCTCTAGTTCTGTGTATTACATGAATCATGAGAGCAATAAGTAACTTAAGTAAAATACTTACAAAGTGTTGGGGCAAGGAGAAAATAAGGGAAGAAAGGAGATATGATGCTGTTGACATCTATTAATACTGAAGAAGAAATATGTTCATTTATTTAATCTTTAATATTTATTAAATACATGTAGGTCATTGAACAATATACCAGAGATGTAGGGGAGGATAGGAGAGATAAGCAACTTATTTTATAGAGTAAAGGAATTAAAGAGATTAAAACATTGTAATGTAATTATTTAACAGATAATACTAAATAGTCTGTGGAGCTGTGTTAGAGAGTGGCAGGCAAGGGGGATGTATTATATAGGCCAGATCCTTAAAGATACAATATTTAATCTGAGACCTGAAGGATGAAATTGGGTAGTCATGTGAGAATCAGGAAGGTGAATGTTCCAGGCAGAAAGAAGAGCAAGCCAAAAGCTGAAGCAGGCATAGGTTTGCCAATTGTGTTAGCATTTATTTTGGGTTCTAAGGTATAGACAGCATTTAGCACTTATGCAAAAGCCAAGGGAGATTTGTGTTGCTTTTTCGCATTATTATTCTCACAAAACAGCTTCCTTTTGTTGGTTATTTCAGAGTGAATCAAATGTTTTAGTCCTTTTTTTTTTTTTTTTTTTTTTACAGTTCTTAGTATTCTGGATATTTCCTTTAGGCCATATAGCTTCTGTCAACAGTGAATAATTCCTCAGCAAATACAGAGGGAATAAGGAGACTGCCCCTGGGACTTAAAGAGAGGATGACTTAAAAAAAAAAAAAAGTAATCTAATGGAACACATCACACATCAGCATGTGTTCCATTGTTATAGAAAATACAAAAATACTTGTTTTTCCCAAGTTTGGTAATTAGTACTTAAGATTGAGATTCAATTTCCACATGAAAAATAGATTTTTTTCCTACACCTCTCTTATTTGGAAATCTTTTCATGCTTTTGGAATGCTATAGCCTCTGCTACAGTAATATCAAGTAATCACCAAACCAAAAAGCCTCATGACAAATTTTAACATATTAGAAAAGCCTGAAGCATTGAACTATCTCTGAAAGACCTGCAAGATTTTAGAATGATACTGGAATTACTTGAGCTTGCTGGCCTATCACATTCAGTTCCAGACAGAGTTTCAGTTCGCTTCTAAAAAATAACTGATGTGAGTTTATAAAGGCAAGTTGGTAAGAAATTGTGAAATATCTGATAAGCTGGGATGAGATGACAAAATACAAAATTGAAAATCATCTAGGTAGAAAGTAAAACCCCTTTGACAAAGATATGCAGTAAAAGAAAGTGATTAAAATTAGGTAAAAATAAATGATTATAAGATGAAATTCCTCAGCATAGCATAAGCCATGAGTACAAGATAGAATCTTTTTCTTGCCTATTCTAACCTGGTGATTGTCTTGTATGTTTACTTTTTACATCTTATATCAGAAAGACTACTTGCCATTTTAGATTTCTGTTTATTTTTATTATTTTCTCCCTTACATTTACTTTCAATTCAATGCACCAATTCTCTTTAAATTAGTTGTGTAAAACAATATATGCCTTGAGCAAGGTGCCACAGTATATGTGGGTATTCATTGTGTGTGTTTTTAATTCTGAGGTCACAAGGCCAAATGAGACTGGTATTGCTTTTGTCATTCTTACAAAATGATTTCCTTTGGCAATTCAGTTATTTCAGAGTAAACTAAATTTTTCATCAGTGCCTATTAGACTGTAAATGTAGTATTTCTGCAAATGGTAAACCTCCAGCAACTTCAGATAAAAGAATCATAGAAGAAACCTCCGGGTAAGCCGAGGATTTTTTAATGTATACACTTTTCAAAACCTTACTTAAGTTTATGACTTCTATCAACCCATATGGAATGCCCTTAATGTGTAAAGCATTTCAAAGGATGCAAAGATGAAAATGAGACAGTTTTTTTTATAGGTGAGAGGTTCATAATCTGACAAATAGAAAATGTTTAAACAAAATTTTAAGTATGTTATAAGAACCAACATAATATTTTTTTTAAATTATATATAAGATTTTTGAAATTTCTTTAAATATTTAAATATATTTTAAAATACTTTAAATGTTTAAATATATATGTATATATATATATATATATATATATATATATATATATGTATACACAATGTGTGTGGGTGTATATATTTGTATCATATATATGTATATATGTGTGTGTGTGTGTATATATATATATATATATATATATATAGAGAGAGAGAGAGAGAGAGAGAGAGAGAGAGAGAGAACACATGTTTTGTTTTAGAAATATAAGGACAAAACCACATGCCTTTGAGCAGATGGGTTTTCCTGCTTCTTTACAAGGACACTAGTCATTTTGTGGCTGCAGACATTTTGTTGAGATGTTTAGGTCTACCATGTCTAAGGGGATTCAGTTTAATCAAAAATTTAGAAATATTTTGTTATCTACCAAGGAAATGCTGGTTGTAACTGATTTACTATAGTGGGAAAGTTGAAGAAGTGTTTATAGGTTTAATCTGAAAAGTATATTGTTCATAATTTTTTTCTTCATGAATAAGGTAAAATCAGAAGTCTAGTAATGTCTTTTTTTTTTTTTTTTGTACTCTGCAAGGTACAGAGAGGCCTTAGGCACAAGTGGATTTCTGGAAGCAGCAGATTTCATAAATTTGAACTAAATTGTATCAGCATGGAGTGCTGCCAAATTCTAATTCATTAGTTCATTGCTTGCCAGAGTTCTGTTTCCTATCAACAGTAAAACATACAGGTTTATTCTAGGGGTATAGAATGTTCTCACTTATAAAAGGCAGCTTATGCTTTTGTTTAATAAAAATTTACAATTATTAGAACAAATATAACACAAAAAGGTCTTGTATGTTTTTTTAGTTATAAAAAGATACAATTTGGGGAAATGTGAAATCTCATTCCAATTTCTCTTGTGTAACATGTGATGAGTGTTTTAAGAGATGGAAAACATCCTTAAGAATCTTTTCATTATCAAAGTCCTCTGATAAAAGAATTGTCTGTCCTTAAGAAAAATGATAATACAGGAACAGGAGAGCATCTGAGCTCTAATGACTTAAAAATGATGTGCCCAGAATTGAGCAGGCACAATTGAATTCCCTGCAGCTCTGCCACAGTTGTTATTTTCTGAGGCCTTTATAAGGTCATAAGAGTATAATGTTCCTGGGCCCAATATTTTTTCTTTTTCTGATTATTATGTACCACAGTTTTGATCAATTGAAAGGATGAATTTTTCTTCTTCTTCTTCTTCTACAGATTGAGCAAAAGCTTTACCAGCTTGCAAAAGAGAAGTAACCCCCACTGTTAGTTGATGTATGAAATTAAGTCCTTGGATCAAATGGGAACTTCCAGCCATAATATTATAGGATTATAGAGTAAAGGGCTTCCTCTTGGATTCCCTACCTAAGCCAGAATTATGGACATTTTTTCAAAAGAAAGTAAAGAATTCCAGCTATCGGTTTACCAGTGAAATATAGTTCTGCCTCCTTTTCATCCAAACATATATAAACCCACACTCAGGAACACATTAACAGAAATGGCAAAGAAGTTAGGAAAGGTCATGTCCCTTTCTGTGTTATATATTAGTGTCCCTAAGGAGGGAGAGATGAGGGAAATACAAAGTTGGGAAGATAAAGATTCTGTCTGTACCAGAAGTTTGAATCTATTAGCAGAAAAAAAGGGGGAGGGTTGGTAAAAATAGAAAGAAGAAAGGGAGAGAGGGAGGGAAGGAGGGAATGAGGGAGGGAGGGAGACAGTGCAAAGGCAAATTCCAAAAATGTTATTAAAAAACACCAAGAACAAGGATATAGTATTCATGGGAAAGGATTAATTTTGAATAGAATCACCCTAAAAAAGGGTATGTGTGTGTATGTTCCTTTCACCAGAACTTTTTCTGGATTAAAATAAATAAAGGCAGAGGAAAAGGTAACATAAGGAGAGAGTCACATATGGTTCAGATGGAATTAATACATAGACAACATTTCATCTAGTCAGTGGACAGTGGAGAGCAACTGGAGAAAGTCTTAGGAAGAGGAGACCCACAATTAAAATTAGTTAAATAAGGCTAATCTGGTGGCAGCATGTAAATTGGGTTGAAGAGGATTAATTATGAACTCTGTTTGCAAGTAGGAATGCAGTGGATAGACACAGTCTTCCTAGAGTTCTATTAGGTGAGTGAACACCGTGGAATGCCTGTGGTTACAAGGGGCAAGTATTAGTTACTCTGTTATCCAGTGGTGTTATTGGCAGATTACAAACAAATATGCATTCGTTTTAAACACTTCTTTTAGGATCACTCATTTCTGATATCTATTGTATCACTTTAGTTAAAATTTTAATTATAAACTCAACAAAACCAAGAGAACTCTTGGAAGCAAGCCATGGGGTCACTGAAATGAATATGAATAGTAATTACTAATTTTGTGAATAATATTCATTCAAGTTTTTATGCATCCTTTTGCCCAACAATATGGTCAAAATATGGCTTAATAAATGCAATAACTACTATTAATACTGACCTTTTCTCAATTGCTATAGAAAGATATGCCTTAGATTTATTGTGTTGATTAAAACTCATGTGCTGAGGATGGTGGTGCACACCTGTAATTCCAGAGGTTGGGGAAGCTGAGGCAGGAGGATTGTGAGTTCAAAGCCAGCTTCAGAAACTTAGTGAGACCCTAACCAACTCAGTGAGACCCTGTCTCTAAATAAAATACAAAAATGGGCTGGGGAAGTGGCTCAGTGGTTAAGTGCCCCTGGGTTCCATCTCCAGTATAAAAACAAACAAACAATAACAACAAAAACTCAGATTATGTTTAATCATTAAAATATGGATTGCAATATTCTTGCCTCTGAATAACCTGGATTAGATTTATTTTCAGGATTTTGGTTTCAAAAGTGAATACCTGATTTTGCTACTGAGAAGTTATATTATCTTGAATCTTAGATACTTCATCTATAAAATGAAGATTAAAAAGTACCATATAGGTTGTTAAGGATTAAATATACTAATTTATGTAAAAGTTGCTCAGCCAACAATGGAGCTTTTAAAAATTCAACCTATACAGATGCATTTTCATTACTATTGGCATTTCCGGGTCTTAAACTTAATAATCTTTGATTTTTTTTATAGCAAGAAGAAACTTTGTTTTTTTTTTCCTACATCGAAGATGAAACTGCATTTCCTTTGTGTTATATTACATTTCCTAATGTATACTGCATTTATATTAGTTTTTAATGTAAAAGCTAATCATAAAAGTTTATGGCCATTAGCATTTATAGCTTTATTTTTCCTTAAACATCACTCTATTTTGTATGAAAATGATGCTTTACTGTGTTTTCTTTCCTTTTCTATAAATACAATGAAAATCATAATATAATGAATATTTATCAAGTTCTAACAGTTGCTGGGCACTGTACTTCTAGTAAGATACTGAATTTTCATGGCACCAGTAAAGTAGGTACTATTATTGCAAACATATCATACATAAAGAAAATGAGGGTTGCACTTGCAGTGTCATATGTAGGGTCACATGAGGAGGGACAGATGAAAGCTTCAGGCTCAGAAGGTCCGCAGCAGGAACCCATGCTTACCACCTTAGTCTTGCTGTCTTCATCCTGATGAGAGAGTTTTCAAGAATCTAAAATTGTAGGACAGGTTTCTGCCTTGCATTTTCCCCCCACATAATTATAAACTATAGTTGCCTTATAGCATATTAGAGCAGGGGCTTGGGAGCAGAGGTTTTAATACAAATCCAAGGAAGAAAATATCCAGAAATTCTGTCACATAGATGTCTTACTTGCCTTACCATATTTGCAGCCTATGGGTAGATACTTAATAAAAGGTTCTTTCATTGAACTACAATTGACAAGGTCCCACCATAATTTTACATCATAGGAATTAAAAGCTTCATGTAATACTATTTTTTTTTTCATTTTCCTGAGACAGGATGTTGCTATGTTTCCCAGGTTGGCTTGGATCTCCTGGGCTCACGCAGTATTCTTGCTTTAGCCTTCCAAGAAGCTGGGACTGTAGGCATAGACCACCACACTAAACCAATAATACATTCTTTTAAAGATTAAAATAACTTGTCTATTTATTATATTCATCCAGGGACAGTTTTCAGTGGCTGTATATTTGTAATGTAGTATGTAGACCTAAACCTAGGAGAACATAAAATCTCCAGGCCTTGATCAGCTTTTTATCAGACTTTGAAGAAAAAAATAAAAATATTTTTATGACATGTGTAAAGAATGTAGACAACTTCAAAAGGACATGGATGAAAAACATAACTGAGTTTAAAAAATACTAAGTTTTAAATTTAAATGAATATGTTGATTGATTCAGAAAAGTGGTAATTTTAAAAAGAATGTTGGCTTCTTTTCCCTTAATCTTGTCATTTAAAATTAAAACTTGCACGGGTGTTCTCACCAAATGCTAGTTATTGCATATAACGGGAAACAACATAATTACTCTTTTCGTTTCCTTTTTCTTTCCTATGTCTCCCTGCACATGTGCACGCTTCTGTTACCTAGGAGAAGGAATGAGTGTACATCATCTGTAAAAATCCCAAGAATATAAGAATTCCTATAATTGGTTCCTAACTGTCTGGGGAGAGCTGCTTCACACAAAGAAATGGTCTTGAACAAATCTTATTTGGTAGTATGATTCCTTCAAATCACAAAGGGGAAGAAAAATACAAATTCCAATTAATGTAATTTTGCAGAAAAAAAAATAAGAAGTAGAAGGTATCTTTACCACACAAGATATGCTTATAAATTCTCAAAGCTATTGAGACTTAGTGACTTCTGAGGACTTAAAGTATGTTAAAAAGATAGACCCACATTTAAATGCTGATCTCAACTTCTCACTGGGGACCACTAAAAAGCCTTTCAGAAAAAAAGACTGGGATCAGCAAAACATGAAATCATTACAGCAGCAGACTTTCTAAGTCTGCTTTATATTATGCTTTTGAAAAGGACATTTGTTTAAAGGTATGATGGTTTTATCTTGCATGTAATGCTCACTCATTTACTGGGGTCCAAGGTGGAAGGAGAGGAAGAAGGAACTGATGTCACAGGCTCAATAGCAAAGAAAATAAACCCAGAACCCAGCTATTTCTCAGCAATTCATCTGTAGAGGCATTGTCCTTGCACTTTATGAGGGTATGAAAAGAGAGTGGACAAAGTAAATAAGTCCATGAAATACAAAGAAATGATTTTGGCTTTGCGACTATCTCCAGACTTCCTGGGCTTTTACCAAAATCACTCCATTTTCATTATTATTCCTTTTGATTGAAACAAAAATAATAAGAACTGGATATGGCAACTTCTTCAAGCCAATTAACACAGCTATGAACATTAGCCAAAGAGGTCACTTTAAAGTAAGGCAAGCATGGATTATCTCTAGGGACAGAGCAGGCTGACTGAACAGGAGAACAAAGACCCTGCCTTGCCTGTGTGACTGGATGTAATCAAACAGCGCGACCTTGCTAACCTAGTGCATCCATAGTTCTGGGTTTGTAATGTGAACTTTCTCTCTTTTTTTTTCTCCTACTCCACCCACACCTCTGCTATTAAAAAAGTAAATAAAATACATGCGTCGCATATGGATAAGGGCAAAGATAAAGTATTTTTTCAAAAATGTTCACATCTCATTTAGAAAATAAAGTTCCAATGAAACGTTTAAGTCTCCTAGCACCCTATTTTCAGCTGTTGAAAAGGAGAAATTGAATAAAACAGATTTCCACCTAAAAACAATGGTTTCAGAAACCTTTTCAGATGAACCATAATACTTGCAGAATAGATAAAATGCTGTAGGCTAAAGGAGGGGAGCAGAGAAACGGTCCATTAGAGCATCTTTCCTACATTGTTTATCTACTTTGTATGTATAAAAATGCTTCCCCTTGCCCCTGGGCTCTGATATAACAAAATTCAGAACCATGAATGAATAACTACATTTTAAAAGGAGCCAGAATCACAGTGCCTTGGCAAACTGGAATCTCACTTCCAAAAAAGAGAGAAGGAGGGAAAAACAAACAAACAAACAAACAAAAACAGCTTCACTATTTACTTTATGAAAATGTTTAGGGGAAAAAAAACTGCTATTAAATGGAAGTTTATTTTGACTGAAGTAGACTGTTCCGGCAGATCACTTTTAATAACAGGGAAAGAAACTGCCAGTTATCCACAAGCATTGAAAGCATTTCAGAATTGGAACCTCTTCATAAGTCCTTAATGTGAGCAGTCTCAAAGATTCCTGGAAGGATCTATTTTGGACAGGGTCATTTGCCTGTTCTTAGGTTTCATAGATATTTTTGTGCATTTTACTTAATACACTGAGCAGATGATTTTTCAAGATCTCCATTGACACAAATAATGGCAGAAAGTCTGAATCAAGAAGTCCATCAGAACAAACCAAGGACATTGTGTTTGGTTTGGTTTGGTTTATTTTGGGGGAAATTAGCCTAACAACAATACCAAGGTATTGCAGTTGGATGAAAGAATAGATGCCATGTGTGAAATTTTCCATTGTACAAATCATCATTTATCCACAAATTATTTTCATACGTGTTTTACATGTTTAGCTTTGTAATATCTTAATTAATAAAATAAGTTAACCTTAGCATGTAGCTTCATTAACCAGACTCTTAGCAAGGGATTTACTGAACACAAAAATTTCTACTCTATTCACTACCAAATGTAACAAATGTAACTGTTTAGTATGAATTTCCTGGAAACATTTGAAGACATTTCAATGTCATTTTATGTTGACTGAAATGGAACGTGGACTATTTCCTCAATTACCTGCCTAAAACATTCAGCAAAAAGAGACCTATTAAATCTGAAGATTAAAGGCAAGCTAGCTTTATAGCAGACAAAATTAATTCTTAAACTTATTGCCTTGCAAGTTAAGAGCAAAAGACTTTCTGATTATAGATATTAAGATCCTATAATGTCATCTTTCAAAAGCAAGTGTTAATATAAAATCCTTATAAAATATGATTTTGGTGTCATTTTATTGATAGATAAATCGTCTCTTCTGAAGTTTGAGGAATGTCATTGAAGTGACTTTCTAAATACTTTAGGAAGACTTTTCATTCATTATACTAGTATATCTTATAGCCTATAAAAAATAGTACAGTAACCAGCCAGGAGTAATTTGCCTTTAAGATGGACTAGTTTGCATTAATGCCTCTTTAGTCTATCCATGAAAGCCTTCTGTTACTCATCACAGGATTTTAAAAATTATAGGTTGTCCCTCTGAATGTGTGACTGAAGCTTTAAGAGATGTTCTTTATAGAATTTTCCATTTTATACTGCAGAGTTATGGCACAAACTATAGTCTGAATGATAATGATTTAATAGGATAGATATGTTTTTCTATTAGACATGAATGGTCTCTTCTTGTTATTGAAAAATCATGCTTCATCTTAATTAAGACTCTTGAACTTCAGTGGTGCTACAGGAGGTACAGAAAATCCTTCAACAGTCCTATTAGGTATAAGAAAGGAAAAAAAAACTAACAAGGTAAAATAATTAATTTAGAACACTTGGAACAAAACTAATCATATCAACAGTTACTTCATTTACAAATGTTTTGTTTAGTCTAAGTTATGAGTTCTTGAAGAATCCTACTTCTTTGGTGCTTGATACTAATAGACAGTTATTCAAAGATAGCTTTGCAGGGTCATTAAGCAATACATGTTTAGATGGGTATTTTTTCTGTATTGTCTTTGTATTGTAATTATAGTATGTAGTAAATTTTCCCTTTAAAACCAGTTACAGTGAAAATGAATGTTTGATTTGAGACTTCATTTCTCTGGTATTTTTATGTCAAACATCAATGAGGATAGGGAGTGTGAAAATCTGTGCACATCCACACCTCCTAATAGAACCCTTACAGGCACTTATAAACCAGAACTATTTATGTAGCTTAGCATCTATAGGAAATCATCGTAGGAATTATAGGGCCAAATCAACAGGTGGGATTTAAAGCATTAAAAAACATGAGAGGTTTCTAATTCAAAAGAATGTGATGACTGAAATAGCAGTTCCTATTTAATCCTTTTTTTCTGTTTTCTTTTTTTTAATGTGTAAATTAATAGTCAATTGCAGAATATTTGTCTGTTATGTGTGCCTGTTTTTCTCCCTAATGCACTCTATACTCATCTTCTGTCAACAGTTTTTAAAAGTCAGTGAGATGACTCATAAGGACCATTGGATCTGATATGCAAAGGTAACCTCTGGCTATTAGCATTCTTTAGCAGTGAATGATAAAAAATCATTCATACAGGGATTTAGGATCCTTGACATTTTATTCTTTCAGTGTCAGTATGGTATATAGCAAGTGTCTAATGTTTTACAGACTTAATACATGTTCTTGTTCCCAGAACTATAGATACTTTCTAGTAGGGATATTTTATAAAATAGATGAATATTTCATTAATTGACTGATGTGGTTTAGAGTTAGTTCTTTATTTGGACTTTGTCTTCTATAGTTTAGTAAAAACACAACAATAATAAGATATTATATGCAGCAAGCTCTTTCTTTGTTTCTTTTCTTTTTTTTGGGGGGGGGGGTTTCTAGGGATTGAACTCAGGAACTCAGGGGCATTTAACAACTGAGCCACCTTCTCAGCCCTATTTTGTATTTTAGTTAGAGACAGGGTCTCACTGAGTTGCTTAGCAAGCACCTCACTGTTGCTGAAGCTGGCTTTGAACTCTCAACACTCCTGTCTCAGGCTCTGGAGCCGCTGGGAATACAGGCAGTCTTTTCTTTTCTATCTGAACACTATTAATTAGGATGGGAAACAAGATTATTGTTCTTAGGATACAGTTATTCAGAAATTTTACAAAGTTGCAGCATCTTCTTCTTTCATTTTAAAACAGTTTCTTCCTTAAATTGTTATTTGGGATGTAAGCCCACTATCATTAAAGAAAATTAAAAATCTGTTTTGAAAATTGTATAGCAACACTAGGAATGGGAACTGTTATTCTAAAGAGTACAATTTGCATTTCCTCTGTGTATATTTTTGCATTTAAAAAGCTTTCCAAACATACTTTTTGGCTTTTTTAGTCTGAAGGGAGTTCCTCTGTGATGGTTACTATTGTCCATCAGAGATGTCTAAGACCTGATTCTCATGGGAAGAAATAAGAATTGAGTTCTCTGTAGTGTTAATTCTCCCAAAATGTGCAGGCGCACATTGCTTATGACTCACCTGATCACCAACAAGGATGCATTCCTTTTTCAAATTCCCTTTCATACTTTACCTAATACATGTAACAGCCAATACAACTTTAAATGAGATTGGATTCAGCATAGGATATCAGATGCTGCATTCTCTCACTGAGGAGCCCACATTTATGTGAGATATCTTTCATCTCCTTCCTTATAACCTGGAGACTCGCCTGCTGTCTACCTGGCCAGCAGAGCATATCCCCTCCCAACACACTTTTTCTTTTAGATTTTTGAGACTTATCTTAAGACAAACATAAATGTAACAGAGAAGACTAACACAGAAGGAATATCTTCTTAAAAACCCGCATTTTTAAAAAATTAGATACTACAAACCTGTTTTCTTGCTAGATGGATAAGTTTGAGGTAATTGTGATGACTGAATGTACTATTCAGTTTATGAATAAAATAAAAGAAGGAAAGAGATGAGTAATCTTTTTTTTTTTTTGGAGGTGACTACCAGGGATTGAACCCAAGGGTGCTTAACCAGTGAGCCACATCCACATCCTGTAATAGAGACAGGTCTCATTGAGTTGCTTTGGGCCCCTCCAAGTTGCCAAAGCTGGGTTTGAACTCACAATCCTCCTGTCTCAGCCTCTGGAGTTTGTGGGATTTCAGGCATATGCCACCACACCCAATTGTAAACTTTTTGTTCTAAATCATCTTATTCTCATGTTCATCATGAAGTCAGTGTCACCAGTATCACCAGTGTTTAACACAAGGAACACTGTGCAAACCCTAATATCTGGCACAAACCAAACTCAACTATAAGATTATTTCATTTTAAACTTTAAGTTTCTAACTATTAAATCCATGATCTCCCACATTGAATTGTTGTGAGGTTCAGTTTGGGATATTTATGGTAAAGCTTAAAGAGTAAATGTACATAAAAATGAGTTATTAAAATGATTATTATCTAGGCCTATTGCTGTCCAAAATGCTGATGATATGATGAAGTTTGATGAAATAAACTTATTTTGACATATTTAGCACATTTTTAAAGACTGTAAGTCTAATTATTTAATGCCTATTTTCTCATTTCTTTTGCTTACCTAGGACTTATCAATTTATTTCAAAGTCTTGCAAGGATTCTATTTCACAAACAAAACCAATGCTAATCTTCCTATTTGTACCCATTTATTCTTTTACTATTTTATTTTTACCCCAGTTTAATACCTCTGTATACTCTCAAAGGTAATCTTTCTTCATTCTATGAAATTTTTCTGAGCATGTACTATGTTGCCAAACAATTTCACTTGCCTCGGGGAGAACAATGAACTAAGCTATCATTTTAATTTTCACTTAAAATTCAAATATCAGCTTTGAATGGAGACATTTAAACTGCTGTTCTTTTTGTAGCCCCAAAATCAAGATGAATTATAAGCTCTAGTTGTCAAATACCAAATTTTTACCTAGAATCAGTTTGAGCCCTTTGTCCTAGGTCTTTGATGTAGAACAATCTTATTTCTATTTTGAATCAATGCAGTATCTTCAATGAGGCAAGTAAGGGTGATAAATGTAATTGAGTGAAGGTTTAATAAAACTTATCAACTTACTAGCCCATACAATATTTTAATATTGCTTGATTCTCTTAAGATTTACAATTCTTTTTTTGAGAGAGAGAGAGAGAGAGAGAGAGAGAGAGAGAGAGAGAGAGGGAGAGAGAGGGGATTTTTTTTTAATATTTATTTTTTGGCAGACACAACATTTTTGTTTGTATGTGGCGCTGAGGATCGAACTTGGGCCACACGCATGCCAGGCGATTGCGCTACCGCTTGAGCCACATCCCCAGCCCATAAGATTTACAATTCTAAAAGAGTAAGATAATGGGGGATTTATGGTCCACATTCTGGATCCAAATGAGCATCTCCTGATATTTACATGTACCTATCTTCCCAGGCTTGTACCTCAGGAAAACTTTTCCTCACATTAATGGTAATGTACAGTAGCAGTCACCAATACCATCACAATGTTTTCTAACCCAGAGTATATTTAGGTGATTGTATAAAGTTATTTTATATACCATTTTAAGTGCTATACTTAGAAATGGTGCTAATACAAATCTTGTAGTCACTGTAAGTACTCATACTTTATAAATAAAGAATTACTGATGATGTAGAATGAATTACATATGATGCCAGAAACTGATCTATCAGTTGAGACTCCAGATCCTGTTACCCTATGCAATCCTATGCAGATATGTAGAGCACATTCCCTGCCTTGCTCCTTCTCACTACCCACCTTCTCATTTGTGTCTGCATTTCCACACTTGTTTCTCCTTGTCCCACTCAACATCCAGTCAACCATTCCTGTTGCACCTATGTTTTTCTAACCTTTGTCCATTTTAACTAAACAAAATAAATGAAGCTTTTCTAAAGTTGTTAGAGGTTTTAGGACCCTAACTGTAATCAACCACATACTTTTTTTTTCTTTCTTTCTCTTTCATCTCTACCTATTTTTGTCATTCCAAGTTGTTCCACAAAGTTAGCTTCCCTTAACCCACAATACAGAAAAAAGAAAATAAATGTTAGAAACAAATAAGGAAAATGCAAATGAAAGAAAAGCCAGGATAATAAAAGTGACCCAGAAATTATTGTATGTCCTGGTGCATCATAGAATCTTTACTTTTTACTTGAATTTACACTGTGTAGTAGCCAAAGAGAAATGTTCTACATATGATCCACAATATCTAGAGTATCACTTTCTCAAAATAAGAACAATGATGTTTATCCTACCTAGAGTACCAAAGAGTCTCTCTTCTTAGGATAAAAAGATCATGAAATAAAGAGATCCATGAAAAAGGCACATTGGAATTTCCCAGGGACTTTTAAGAAACATTAGTTTCAGGTGTCACATAAATTAATTAAATTATAATCTTTGTGGTAGAAATAAAGAATTATTATTGTTTTTAAAGGCACTGAAAGTAACTATAAAATTCCTCATGTTTGATAACACTTGACCTCCTGCATACCTCCAAGAGAGAAGACTGGGTGTTTTAGTTTGAAGCAACTAAAATTGAGATGTATGTGCTTGTCTTTATAATTTTTTGGAGCTTTTTGATTTCTAAATCAACCAGTTTGAATTATTTATTTTAACTGGCCTTTTGAATTTATAATACATATTTTCCTCCTTATACTTCCACCTATAGATTTCCTTTTTACCTTTGCTTTAATAGTATTCATGCTGTATGTTTTCCAGAAAAAGCCAAGATGTACCTGGATTGCTACCTGTGGTCATCATAATTAATGGTCAGTTCTGGCAAAGTAGCCAGACACTTCATATGACTAAATTCTGAACCCCAGGAGGTACATTTAGTCTTTTAGACAATAATTGACTAAATGTGGTCTTGCCATAAATCAGTATCCATCGAAGCTAAAAAGCAAGTTCTTTTATGATTTAACCCTTCCTTAAACCCCAAGAAAAAGGTTGTTCTAAAATATAAGACCATCGGGAGTGATTAGAAAATCACATTTTCCAGTAGGAGGATGAATGGCAACTAATGGAGTTACCTTATGAAGGGTGTATTTCAGATAAAGAAAACATTCAATCCTGTCACAAAAATAATTCCAAAAATCAAAGAAAGACTACTTAAAATAATTCGATTGGCTTAATTATAAACGGCTTATCATTTGTGACCAAATATAAGCTGATGGGAACTACTTTGGAGTTAATGGAGGCTAATTGCCTTATTTCAAGGGTTCATATGCAGAGTCAGATTGGGCACTGCAGAGCAGATGTCATGCTTTGGTGCAACCTGAACCTATTACCACGATTGCCTCTCAACTGGATTTGGTAACCAGATGTACAAGTCATATACTTTGAAAAGCAAAACTGCTAATTTTCGGGACACATCTAATGTTAAAGTAATGGCTATATCTTTGGAATCAGTTCAAATTCTTCCTAAATAGTGCTTATTAATAGCCACTGAAAATTCAAGGAAATACAGCTTTCAAATAAGTCCCTATGAGGTTTTGTTGTATTCACAGAGAACTGGGAGGAAAGGAGATGAAGTCAGAGAATTTTGTATTATCTCTCTCTTAGTTTCACTGGTAACTTCTGTGCTGGAATCGAATGGGGAATTTGCTCTGATTGCAATATCCAACTGTGCTGAATTTCTGAGCGATTAAGACTTGTTAATAGCGGTGAAGATTCAATAAGGCTGCTCACAGATTCCAAAGGCAATGTTGAGCAGTCAGAACAAAAACTAAATTATTTTAATGAAGCAAATTTGATTCACACATAGTGTGACAGCCAATGTCAGAAGAAAGTCTTTCATTACTGTTTCAGATGGTTATGTTATTACTTGGGTGATTTGACAGAATCCACCATGGCTTATGCAAAATAGGACATGGCATATGTCAGGGCAGAAGAAGATGCACATGTGATAGCATTGACTAGAGTTTTGCCCTTGAGAATTGCACGGAATGGTGTTTTCTTCCTGGTAGAGGTATCATCCTAATGTTCGCGTTCTGACTGGGAGATCCATTTCCTCAATTACATAGACATACATACTGTTGATGTTGCATTATATTATTTTACTTTAAAACCTAACTGTTTAACTTTGTTTTGAAGGAGGATTTTTGTGTGGCCTGATCAAAGTATTTACTCTGATTTGTGGGGGCCATTTTCAATGACATTTTAACATATTAGAAATAAGTTTTGTAGTAAATTTAGATCACCATGTAACACAGACTATAAAGAAAGCATGAGGAAAAACAGACCATTAAAACAATGTTTTAAACATTATATGAAACTTACATAACACACACATGTGTAATGGATGATACATGCATCGAGTATTTATGTCATGCAAGATAATACGTATACAGTCCAAATAGTTCAACTTAGTTGGTCCTCACAACTCAATTGACTAAGCAGGTATGATCTTTACCTTGTTATAGAGGAGGACACTGAGGATCAACATGCTGCAAACTTGCTAATAATCTTTCAAATAAATTGTAAAAATAGGATTTAAAGTCCTTCTTATGGAAAAGAAGTTCATACATTTTCCATTTAGCTAAAATGGACTTCTTCCCAGTCTGCTAAAAATTCTTATAAATACCAGTTTAGGTAAGAAATATGTCTCTCTCTGTCATAGAACATTTTCTTTTACTTTACTACATGATTTATGCATGACTACTGAAAATAAGACTGGAATCAGATTGTTTATGGGCATTCCTTTCAGCTTCAAAAGTTTTTAGAAATTTTTGACATGGAACTGAACATATTTTCTCTCATTTTTGGACATTTTTTGAGTTGTGCTTTTAAGTAAAAGCCAAGTAATCGATTATGGACAAAGCAAATCAAATAATCCCTGTGGTTGATGACATTTTTAGGCCAAGCAGCTTTTTTAGTAGCTGGAAGAGACCACCAGTGAAGAAAGAATTCCCTTTCATTCCTGTATATAAATAGCACATAAGTAGCTTTAGCAGACTCTGGAACAATAGCACTACCTCTCACAGTAGCACGCAGAGATGAAAAAAAAAATGTGGATAGGTTAAATGTTCTAAAATGTATTATAAAATTACATGTCACAGCAGCTGAAAGCCAATTTCCATTACAGCATAGCTTCACTGCACAAAAGTTGAGTCATCTCTATTTTGGTAACTGTTCTTTATCACCAAAGATAATTCCCAGTATATTTTCATCCTCATGATAGAGGCAAGAAGATCACACCAAAGTTTTGACCTATAAAATTACACTTGACAAAGTAGGTTGAGGAAATGGTGATAGATACTCTGATGCTTTCACTGATTTTATGGTTTGAATTTCAGTAGACAACATTTTATTTAAATGGATTACCAAGCAGTTGTCTTCCCCACATGACTACTTGAATATGACTTACTTTATGTTTATCAATTCCTGACTCTTCGTAAACAATGATAAAAAAATTACTAAATAAAGTGGTTAAATGAGAAGTTCTAGCTGCTCAAATTGGTATACAGTAACATTGAAATATATGTAAGTAAAACTAATTTTCATGTCATTTTAGAGAAACTTCTGTATATAAACATGTATAATTAGGGAACTGAGAAAATGGAACCACAAATATTTTAACATTCTCTGTTATTATTACATAACATTTGTGAACTATAAAATTAAGGTCCTATTTTTATTTTCAGTGTTGGAGCTCAGACCTGGGGCCTCGTGCATACCAAGCAGGTATTCTACCAGTGAGCTACATCCTTATCGCTGGTCTAAATATTTGACTCCAACTGCAGTTTCAGTCTGTATTTCAAGCCATTAGACAATGTTGCCCATCTGAAGCTACAGTATTTATATAGATCACTTAGGTAGCCTTTGCTTTTAGTACAATTAAATATATCATTTAGTATACAGAGCATACAATTAAATGGGGTATTGAATTCTTAAAGTACAAGTTCAGTCCATCTTCAAAAATTTTTCCTTTAGTGTTATAAGATGCAACAACTCAAGGGATTGATCATAGGTCTAAAAGGGGATTCCATCTGGAATACAGGCAACACGAAGAGGACAGTTCCTGTGGTGAAGAGCCAATTCATTGCCACCAGAGTGTTTATGATTAAAAATTTGAGAAAATCAGGATAGTGGAGATGCAGTTAAAGTAGTTGAGAAAGCTCCAAGCACTCTGATGGACATATCAGAGAGGCCCTTCCTGTTTCCAAGAGCTAGAAAAGTTGTTGTAAATAAAGGTAACACTGAGTCCTTATAACCAAATATCAGGTTTCTACTTCTACCACTATCTGTAAAAAATCTTTTAATCTGAAAAAAGTCTGACAGGAAAACAGGATGGTACCTCTGTCTACTTTGGAAATCTACTGGAATTTCTCACATTTATATTTTTTTTCCACGTCTTTTTGTTTTTAACTGACACCTGATAAATGTTATGCTTGCATTTTAAAATTATCCTTGCGCATTCCCATTGTACATTCTTCCCTCAGACCAAAGTTGTTTATAAATCATTAATTATTGGGATCTCATAAATATCACCTACTGGTTTTATTTTATATATGTTATGTATTACAGAACTGGGGATCAAACTCAGGGCCTTCCACGTGCTAGGCACATTCTCAACCCTGTTTATTTTGTTTTGAGGAAGGATCTCATTAAATTGCCCAGGCAAGGCTGACCTTGAATTTAGGTTCCTCCTAACTCAGCTTCCAGGTTGCAGGGATTACAGGTGTGTGCTACCTCACTTGGCTCCACTGGTTTTCTTATTATGAAATTGCCTTGTCTAGTAAAGTACTAACTTTGACTAGATGTTCTACCTCATAATTTTAGAAAGTCATAAATTTTATGGGAATAAATGTGAGAAACATCAAAAAAGAAAATTCTCATTATAAATGAGATCTATGGAAAGAAAACGAAAGGCGATGTGGATCATATAAACTGGGCAAATAAATGCATCTGGTTTTTAGATTATGTTTTTACAAGCCACGTTCTGAAGGCAAACACAGTTTGAGCTAACTCTGACATCTCCCAAGTGTTTCCACCATCCCCTAAGTCAAGGCACTATTAATCATCAAACAATATAAGAACAACAACAAAAAAGAAAATTGTTAAAGTATTTTAACAACTTACAGCAGATTTTTTTGATATTTCTGAATTTGTGCTGTATCTTGGAATCAATGACATCTTAAAATTAATTATCTAAAAATTTTCAGGGTGAATGAAATGGCATCTCTGTACAATGTATAATTGATGGCAAAGTAGAATCAATGAAATGCATTATTATTAGCAAAACTAGTTCATGGTAATATTCCGTATTCAGAAATAATTTGTGTGAACCCATGAATATTTGTATATAAGACTGGGAAATTTTCTTTCCCCACATTTCATTGATTGCTACCTGTTAACTGGAGCATCTTTCCAGTTTCTATGGTAGCAAAATCAGCCAACACAACATGTTTTTTAACCTTTCCATAGTCACTTGTTCGAAAGAGTTCAAGGAGTTTTAACTGCCACCTTACTTGTGCCAGATAACACTTTTGCATTGTTTTTAAAACTCCTCAGTGTATTTTTAGCTGGCTTGGTTACTCCTAGGCATGCTGTTAAGTTTGTTCTTGCTGCTCTTGGTAGTGTTTTCTAATGTCACCCCACAATTAAGCCTTTTATCCCTTACTAATGCACTTTTGGATTAAAGAAAGAAAAAAAAAATAAACTACTTTAAATGAAGAATGCATCCATTTAGAGGAAAATGCAGCAAGAGAGAATCATCTATGAGAATGAAATTTCAGTGACACGACTTTTCAGAGCAGGACTAGTGATTCCAAATCCCCTTGGAGTGACCATGTACATGAATCAGGGTGAATCAGAGTTCCAGAAAGAAATGGCTTATTCTGGATTATTAAAACAGCTAATTCTGTGAGAAAGGGTGATTTATATCATTTATTGCAAGTTTGTGTTTTTATCTAAATGAAATGACCTATATCTAAGAACCTCAGGGAGTGTTTTGAATTTTAAATTCTTTTGAATGCTGATCTTTGCTATATTGAAAATGGGAGTTAAAAATTTCAAAATGCTACTGATGCAAAGTTTCAAGTGTGAGTCTTAAAGACTAGCTTTCATACATTTTCAGTTCTATCTTTGATGAAACCTGTCTGACTATGAACATTCACAGCAATCTGTAGGTAGAAGTCTTTTCCATTCCACCCTCACTGTGGGCTTTTTAAAAGAATACATGAAACTTTCACATATTCCTAAACTAAATTAGGACATGAAACAGTCACCCTTTCAAGCATTGCTTTTGATTAATTTATTGCTTGAAAAGTCAAACCTTGACTATTAAGATATTTTCTTAGCAATGTCTTTTTATAACCTTTCATTTCTAGATGAGCAACACAAGAAGCGGCAATGCAGTCATTTAGATAAAACACAAGCTGCCTGGCAGGGATCCTGGGTTTGTTCCAATTCTCCTCTTAGGCAAATCTTTTATCTCTCTTTGATACAGACTAGGGTTCTGTAGAGTACTAAACTAATGAAAAGGGGTTGTCTTTTTCTCTAATGTTATGACAGAGAATTTAGATTTGAGTTTACAGAATTATAGTGGTGAAGGTGGCTTATATTCATGTAGTGAATCTTTTCATGTAATGTACAAATTCCAGCTCAAGATTACTTGTGGCCTTATTCAGCCTCTATACATAGACATATGCATATATGAAACCCATAGTTTTAAGAAAGCCTATTTATTATGGGACTTCAGTGATAAAGCTAAAATCTACTTTTATTTTATGTGTTGTACCTACTTGTATCCTCTGAAAGTAAAGTGCATTCAACAACATTTCTCCAATTTCTACCAAAATTTTGAAGCTGCTGATTGTGCCCTTCTTTCATTGTAGATAGATACAGATGTCACATTCCATGTGTATTTTATACTTTAATTTTGGAAATCCTGCATTGCTTTTAAAATCTGATATGCAGATTTTGTATGGGCACAGGGAAACCCATAGATAGAGTGGCTATATAGCAGAATACTTTCGAAGTTTTGTTTCTCGTGATTTGGATACACAATCTGTGAATTTTTCTTTTGAGGTGCATCACTGAAATATCTTACAAGATGTCATTTTAAACTCCAGTACACAAAATGAGTATGGCAGAAATTCAGAAAACATATAAAGTAGTCAGAATACACTTCCTGGATATAATTGGACTAGAAAAGCAAGGGATGCTTAGACTTTTAAATAGAAGAAAAGCTCAGGAGCATTTTCCCTCTGTCTAACATAACACTTTGTATTGACTGAATTCTTGAATTTCATGGACTTCATAATACATCAAGGTCTTCAAATATTTTTTATCTATACTTGGTCATATATTTAAAGTTAACTTAATTTTTCTAATGCTATGTTCTGTACTTGGCATCAATTGCTATTAACTTCATCTGGTTGATTTTAATCCACTATTACAGTCTGTTAAAATTACTTTGAATTTTTGCTGTTATCTGCAACTGTTATATACATGATGCCTTCTATTAGACACACATTTTCTACATCTTAATTTAAGTCATTGTTTTAAACATAGTGAAAATGAAATATCTTTGAACTGACCTTGAAAGTAATGCAATATCATTTTTTTCATTGTTTCCATAGATAAGAAAGTCAACTTAAGTTTTCAAACTCTTTGTTTCCCCATACTCTTCTAAAACTTACCAGTAGAAATTTCCATCATGGCTACCTAAAGCTATATATCTATATCTATATAAAGCAACTTGATAGACATTTAAACTAGATTAGACATTTGAGTTTTATAATCCTGGTGAAAAGAGAACACCTGGTTCCTCATATCAGAAGTTCCAGGTAGGCATTTGATGGTCCTGGTCTGAAAATCAGGTGGCCAAATCTGCTGATAGATGATTCTGCAGGTGCTAAAGTGTACTGAACATTGGTCTGTCATCAGAACAATGAAGCAGTTATGAAAGTTATGACAATACTATGGAACTGGAATCATGCATTTATTATATCTATAATCCCTGTCTCAGAGGCACTTGTTTCCAACAAAATCCTAAACTGTATTCCAATTTGCAAGTGAAAGTAGCTAGCCTTTTGGGTAGAACCTGAAATTTGTAATGACAATAAGATGAAAACACATACTTAATTTCTTTGAATTTTATTTATTGGCCCAACTTTTCTGAACTATTCCATTTTTTTTGGTACATTTTCCCGTTTTTTATTAATGCTTTCTAGTCAGTGATATTGAAAAATAATGTTGCCAGAATTTTTTGAACATGAATTTTCTATCTGCTTTTCTCCTAGAAACAACAAATTTATAGGTTTAGAAATCAATATGTCAAATGTTTAGAAATGCATATAAAACAATTGGAAGAATTTGCTATTTGAAATTACATAAGATTAGGAAATGTAATTGTAAAGAATGCCTTATTTTCCTTTCATAGAATTTTTTTTTCCTCTGAAGCAATGAAATAGTCATAGTGAAGTAAACTGTCTCCCATAATTAGTGGAAATAACTTCATTTCACATCCATCTCAAAACTGACGAGACACAGGACCACAGCCACATCTTCACTCCTTTTACAATCCCTGATTTGTGGTCAATAATAACATATTGGACACCAATGGTCCAATTATGGTTTAAAAATGTAAGTCTGAATTTTGTACTCCATTAGAAAGTACATATCTTGCTCACACTATAAATATATAGTCATCCATTTGAATCAAATATTTAAACACCTGATTTTTCTTTTCTCTTGTTTGTTCATTACATAGTTTCATCTAGTACCACTTTATTATTTTTAATTAATATCTTACTTAAGTCTCCTCACTGAAAATGCATCATAGAATATGAAAACTATTATTATATATTTTAAGCAATATACCATTTTGGAGTATTATATCTAATCATTTTAGATATTCATATATGAAAAAAGACTAAAGAACTACTTTACTACATTTAGAATTCAGGATGTATATTTTATATGACAATCAACTTATAGCTTTGCATTTTTGTTTTGATTTTAAACAGTCATCTTTGTAGTGTTTTGTTTCTAGAAGCAAGATAGTTTCAGATATACATTAAAATATTCTTTATTGAAAAGCAAAGGCTACATTTATCTCTTGTTTCTGTCTTTGTGTGTGCAGAAAGTAAAAATGCTCATTCATAATAAGAAAATGTAAGTCTGGTAGGCACCAAGGTTTTAATATTTAATTTTCTACATTATAAAGCAGACTCTTCTCTGCCTTCCCATAAATGCAGAAATGGAGAAGATTAATTAAACATTAAACCATTATTCTTCATAAAAGAAAAGTCCATTGCTATCATGTTTGATAGATTTTATTTCCAAGGTGATATTTCCCAAGTCTAGCTCTCATTTCTTTTTAAATTTTTAAAAATAATTAATAATAAGGAATGTAGTTATTTTTGTCTGTTATATTTTTTCTGGTACTATTATGAAAGACTTTAATATGAACTGTGGATTGAACCCAGAATAGATTATTTTTGATATTATCATACCTAGCTATTATCTGCTTATTTTGTGGTAGGAGTATCTGAGAGGATAGGAAAAAAAATATCTTTCCTAGGTCTTTTAGCTAAAGAGAACACACACACACATGTACACACACATGCACATGCACACATATTTAATTCTAGAGAGGAGTAGACATTTGTGCATTTAGTAACCAGTCGTGTTGAGGTTCAAGACCGTACTATTTAAACCAGTGACTCATATTGATAGTATAATAAGTTCACAAGGTTAAAAAAATGTGAAGAAGTATTATACTCAAAATGTACAGATTTAATATTGATTTGAAACACAAACACATATGTTTTTCTTTCATATAAGTTCAATCATGTACTGTTACCTTTTAACATGCATAAACCTACTCACAATTGCTTCCACTTTTAACATACGCATAATTACCATGAGCATAATTATAGCATTTGCCAGATTCCTCTTATCATAAGGAGGTTTTCTTTCATTCACATTCCATTGCCCCATACCAGGGATTGAACCCAGGGACAGTTAACCACGGAGCCACATCTCCAGCCCATTTTATATTTTGAGACAGGGTCTCACTGAGTCACTTAGGGCCTCACTAAGTTACTGAAGCTGGCTTTGAACTCATGATCCTCCTGCCTCAGCCTCCCCAGCCTCTGGGATTACAGGCATGCACCACCACGCTCAGCTCTTATAACTATTTTTAACAGTAATATCACAACAGTGTTCTCAGAATTTTAACTTTTGTGGCCTCATGTAAATAAATAAATAAAAATTTCGGTGGACAGGTGATTAGCACCAGGCAGGAAAATAGGTCTATCCTCCCAAGGGTAGATAGACCACGTTCAAATTTACCTTTATGGTCCCTTCTCTGGCCCCTCTTGAGAGCAAGTAGCTTCAGTAAATCATTAAACCCATGTATTACTAAAATTCTTTGAATAGGATTTTAGACTGGCTGCTTCATCCTTCTCTCCCAGGAGGCACCTCATATTGTAACATAACTGCAGAAGCTCAAGATCCCTTAGGGGAATTCAAGCAATGGAAGCAGATGTAACAGGATCATTTACCTCCAGAAGCTTCCCTAGTAATAGACTCTACTTTCTCAGTTTACACATTAATAGGAGCAAAAGTTTACAACAAACAATACAAACTAAGGGTGAAATGCCAGAGGGGAAGAGTAGAAGGGTGATAGTAATCCCACTGAGTGATATGACTTAAATAAAATTAATAAATAAATAAACTAAGGAAGAGCTTTTTTGGTACCCAACTGCCATAACTTTGATTAACCCTGCTGTGTTTCAGCACCAGGTCATGCAAACCCTTTGACACTATTTCTTTGAGATGTCAGTCACATTTCAATAACTTTTCAGCATGGGCTTGTAAGTCCTGTCTCTTCATTGACTTTGAATGAGGAAGGTTGCTTATGAATGCAGCTGAAAGTGTCACTCAGAGATACTTACATTGTGTTATCATTGATTGGCATGTCTGGAGGTTGTGGAAAAATTCCAGCATATCCAAATGTGTTTCTCTGAACACTAACTATCTTTACATGAGTGTTTTCTCTAGGAGAATTGACTCATTCATACACATATGAGGAGGATCTGTTATTGCAGTGTTCCCACTTGCTTCAGATGAGGTATACCTAAAGGGGCAAGTTCATGGGACCTGATAACTCAGGCTGTTTACAATTTTGATTCCCACAAGCTTTTGGGGCTACAATTTAACTAATGGATCACATTAACTGCCACCTGCGGAGCCTATCTAGCAACCCAATTACTTTGATGAGAATACCTGTGTAATATCCTCCTACTTGGCAAAAACAAGTGGTGCTAAAAAGATCCCTAAACATTTAGTTCATCTGGAAAAAATACTAAAAGCATTTCCTTCATTAACAAAATTCTAGACATATTGCTGCTTTGTGAATTATCCTATGGACAAAGAAATGCTCATGTCCCAAGTATTGACTCCCTTACAACAGATGTCACAAGCTGTTGATAGACATATTAGTGCAGTTAGAGAAGGTATGACTTGATATGAAGACAGGAAATGCATAGGGAAACTGACTCTGGAGATGACTGGAGTGATTTGACATGTCTCAAATTCCCTTTCCCACAGCACAAGTCATTGTTCTGCTGTAATGTAAATAGGGTACACACGCACATACAAATACATAAACATGCACGCACACAGACACACACAGGAATCTGCAGCATTCTGTGTTATCTAGAAAAGATCATTACTAAGGTCCCCTAAGCTCCCATCATCCCACAGGAAAGTATGCTTAGGCTGAGCATAGGTAGACCACTCATGTAGGAAAAAGTACTCCAGGAATGGGTTCCTTACCCGTAAAATGAAATTAGGGAACAAATAACAAAAACATCTAGACAACTAGGTACTGATAGAATTTCAGTAAACAACGTGCCCTTGGCATGGGTGCCTTCACAGAGCTCCCTGCCAGCCTGTTCTTGCACTGAATTTATTAGCTCAGCAGACCTGCCCTCTTTTAAGGGTACCAAAACAGAGAGAAAAGTCACTTCCAAGGGCCTTCTAGATTTGTTTCTCTTTAGGGAGAGATCAAATTCAATATATTTACTAGTAATCTCAGGACTGTCTTTTAATAATACAAGTATCTCTGGGATCAACATGAAGAAACTGTAATTTATATATTATTATTCACTTAATTGTATTGTTTCTCACATAGCTCCAACTACAAATTTTGGCCATGATTGAAATTAAATATCATGGTCTAAGATAATTTGAGGATATGAGAGATATTCGACAAATAACAAAGTCAAATTTTAACTACGTTATAATTCTTGGGGGCAGTTCTGGGGACAAACCCAAGGCCTTTCACAAGTGTTCTACCTCTAAGCTATATCCCTTGGTTCCAAATTTCAACTATTTCATACTTTTGCCTAGTGTCGGCCCTATTCCTTATAAAAATAAGAAGGAAATTTGCCTATACTCTTCTTGCCCATGCCTGCCTTCCCATTGGCAGAATACAGGAACATTAATTTCATAATTAATGATTAGATAATTAGTAATGGGTTAAAGAAACTTCTGCGACCCATTTAATCATCATGTATTATTTTTATATTTAAACAACTGATCCACAAATTAAATTTTGTCAAAACTGCATTCATAAATTGATATTTTGGTTAAACTGGATGAATACTTATTTAAAGAAGGTTAAGTTTCAATCTACTCAAGAATATACTAAAGTTTACTAAATGAGGCTTGGGTTAAAATATCTAAAGTAACATATCTTCACTATTGTCATCAAGCTGTTATAGTGTACATGCTAAAGCTCAGGCTCTGGAAACAGATGGTGAGATGAGTAAGGGATTAGTGATATAGGTTCAAAAAAAAAAAATCCCCAATTCTTATCTCTGTCTGGTTGTACATCATGTCCACAGTTATGCAGCTTTTTTTCCCTGTAGTTTAATATTTCTGTAACAAAGCAGAGAGAGCCTTCTTCCTTCCAGAAAATTTTCCCCTTCTACCCCAGATAAGGTTAAATTACAGAGCTCTAGTTTTAAACTACCCTTGCATATCCACAAAAGTTATGGGTATAGGGCATATGGATTAAGAATAGAAGAAAAAAAGGAAACATTTAATTATTACTAATAAATGGTATTATCTTTCCATTGACAACACCCACATGCACACTCCAAAGGAGCTGCATTTATCAGACAACATGGGTGTAAAGCCACGTTTCTATGAGGCCCAGTTGTACATTGTAGAAAATATTGATCAAGAAGCTAGGAAGGCAAAATGGACAAACATTTTATGAGTGTCTACTCTGAGTCCCACTTTTCATGCATTATTCTACCAAGTTCTTGCACACCTGTGAGCATTCCCTCAGTGGAGATACTGAGTCTAAAGACTTTCCCTAAGTCAGAATTTACATGAGTTGTTGATCCAGGATTTGACTCCATGCCCAGGCTCTTCAAACTCCTTCCACATGATCTGGGTTTTAATTCCAGGCTTGTCAGAGGCTGTGTTAAACTAAGCAAGCTCACTCTCCCAATGTGGTAATTTAGAAAGTTGTTCCAGGACCAGTCTGGATCTTGGGAATAGCTAACTTAGAACAATCCAATGGGGTGAAACTAAATACATTTGTGTCATTAACAGGAATGTATCACACAAAAGGGACACAGAAATCTCTTTCCCAACACCAATAAACCATTCTATCACTGCAGTTTAAAACTTCTTGAATAACATTCCTCTGCCAAGGCAGCTGGAATCCACTCTAGACAGCAGAGACTGTGGGGGCAGGGCAATGACATAAAATGAAAGGGAAACCAAATCTCTTTGGCTCCCACTTGTTCTAATTCCCTGTGCATTTCAAAACACAGCTCTCTCTGCTTTCTCCTGTCTCCTCTTCCTCCTTCAATAGTTTAATCTCTCGACAGAAGAGAATTCCTGCCTTGGGAGGTCATTTGTTTTATAATCTATATCAACAATGCTACATGCACACAAAATAGGTAAAGAGACACACTAGTAAGTGTTAGGTTATTAAATTCAATAAAGAATAATGTTGCTTGAATAGTGCTTTGGGTCTGTCATAAATTAGTACTGGGCAGGGAACAATATGTTTATTGTTTTACAGCAAATAACTGATTAAGGAGCCCCACAGGACCTTCCACCTTGTTTCGGAATTCATCTTTAACATGTTTTTCTACTCCCTAAGATTGTAAGCTACTTGAGGAAAGAGAATAAGTTGTTTATTTACTCTTATTTTTCATTACACATTTAATATTCTTATAAACTCATTTAATATTCTTGTATTGGGAATTAACTAAATATATATTATATTGTTCCAATGAATATATATGCATATATCTACATTTATCTGGTTGAGTTTAAAGTTTTCATCAGTGTTATTTGTCATGAATAGCAATGACCTGAACATATTTAAAACTCAGTTTGATCTTTGTCCCCAGTTGATACAAGCATGGCACATTACAGATGACATTGATGAACAATATTTAGTAGTTAAGGAGTACATGTTTCTCATACTTTTGAAACCATGAGTTACTTCTTATTTAGTATTTTTTAAAAACAAAGTTATAATTCTAAATAATTGTGTAAATTGCAATAAAATATTCATATTCAGTCATGGACAGAAATGATAGAAAGCATTTTTGTTAATTTTCCCTTAATTAATTTTGAAAATTAATATGCTACTTGAGGAAATTCTTTGGGACTGAGTAACTCACTGATTAATCTGAAATAATTTTGAGTAACATAAAATAGGCATATAAATATCATATCAAGACATTTCATGAAGAAATAGTACAATGATCCACCAATATTTGTTTGTTTGTTTTCCCAATCATTTCTTGGTAATCTATAATATCTTCTCAATATTTAAAACTATTTAGTTCTTTAAGGCCTTGTATTTTAATTAAATAATAGTGAGATGACAAATATTAACTATAGACAAAAATCCTCTACCCACGCTTTCACAGTTTAATAATCTTACTAACCAATGATGGATATCATAAAATTTCTGTAGTAAGACACATATCTGAGTACAAGAAAATGAAACTAAAGTAGGGCTTAACGTAAAGCTTAAAAATGAAGATTTCTCTTCAGATAAGTATATGTTTATAAAAAAAATGAAAAGCATCTTCCTTTGCCTTCTGCATATAAATGAATAGAGTCTTATGTCAGGAGAAATCAAGTCTTGATTGGCTCTAACTGGGAAAAGGCTGGTACAGGAAAGGGAGGCGCCCCAGGTGATTGTGTCCTTAACTCTTCTTGTAGGAAATGAGCCACCTAGTATGCCCCTTTGAAAGTAAGAGTCCACAGCAATCAGTATGCATTTGCTTTCTGCTCTGGGAAACCTAGCTTTTCTGAATAAAGTAGGTCAGGAAAAAGGTTCTTTACTACAAGATGTCTAGAAAGATGAATAGATTTTGTTCTCCCAAGTTCAAAGGTAGGGATCAAGTGAGTTTTAAAGTGATTGTCTTAATACATTGATGAAAGGATGAAAGAATGAATGAGAAAGATTAGAAAAAGCAGGAAGTTGGCATACTGATTTTGGTTAGCTCTAATAGTAACTGTTTTGAATGTCTATGGCACTTACAAAGTGGTGACAGAATGGTATCTCCAAAAGTGTAAAATTAGTTTCATGGGTGAACCAAACTACATACCAAAAAGCAATGTTATTTATTACCCTAGAAGACTGCTACGATAAAGTCATCTGTCTGAATAAGATTCCTTGCTTGCTAACAATTAGTTAACACTGAGCTTCAACGTTTGCACCTGTACATGCAGTTAATGCGTACCACATGAGGTTTTTATTAGGAATAGACAGAAATACATATAAGAGGCTGAAGAGTTGAAGGCATTCAACAGATATTGTTTTCTTTTCACAGGCATCTCTACCATAAGAGGAAAATGTTTAGTAATTACATTTAAGTGCCTGAATTTATTAATACAGACACTGGTTTCCTTTATTGCAGTTGAAATTGTCACAGTTACAATTTAGTTATTCACAATTAAGAAAAATAAAATAAAATAAAATATCACTATCAGTAATGTACACCAAATAATAAGCCTCAGATAAAGACCTAGTCAGTAAATTCAACTTGGCCATCTTAAACTTCATGAATGTTCTTCTTTGTTTTTGGAGTGTATTTATCATAATTCATCTTACCATGGTGAAAACCTGAACAAAAGAAACAAACAAAATAGCTGAGGATATTGAGGGCCAAAAATGTTTAATGACTTCTGTAAGACTGCATACACTTATTTAATTGCACAACCCAGATAGTGCAGAATCTCTTGTAATATCAATCAAAAGACTGCTTTCCACTTTATAATGGAGTTTTTTTCATAAAGACAGCAATATTCATATAATCTTGCATTCAAGAGTTGTTATTCACTACTATTATATGAGTACTGTTTCTAACCAAAAATTCTGAAGGAGGTATACACATAAATGATATTCCCTTGAAATTGCCGATAATATGTAAAAGATGAAAAAGTGTGATACAAAGGAATATGGGAAAGGGCAAGGAAAAATAATTTTTCTGTATGTTGGGGGAAAAAAAAGCTTAAGATACCACAACAAAGACATTAAAAGTTAACATTGCTCCAGGCAGCAATATGTTGTAATTCTCTGGCAGAACACAGAACAGATTTCCCCAATTGCAATACAGTAACTCATGGGGCCTGCAGGTTCAATAGTTTTAAATGACAGCTCATGCTCACTGTCTGCTTTTGGGACAAATAGTTGGAGCTTCCAGAAGAAGCAAGAATTGGAGAATATATAAACCAGACTACATTTATAGCCAAAATAAAGGATATTTGCAAAACTTAATAACATACAATGATTTGTATGTTTTATACCAATTTCCTAATTTGAAAAATAAATTGTTTTATAATGTAGTACCCTGAGGATGAAGATTATTTTACTTTGTATGTATTTATTTACTATGTCTGTGTCTGTCCCACTGCTTTACTTTGAAATAAAGTTCAAGGACTAACTTTATCATAAATTTATGTCTTTTGAATCTTGCTGAGTATATGCTAGAAAGTCAGCAGTTGGTAAAGAGATTGATACCTAGATTTTTGTTAACAATTAAATGTTCCTTATCGAAGAAATGCTGCCTCTATTCCAATTTCCTCTGGAGTAGTCCAAGTGATTTCTTCAAAAATAAGATATTTGCAGCTGTTTTTAAACATATTCTGGCTATTTATTACAAAATCTATATTTTTACATCATTAATATATGAAACGTAATTTGAAAACTTTACAATATTACATCAATGGGGAGAAGTGCTATCAATTTATTTCAGCAAGTATTTAAAGAGGACCTAACATGTGACACAGAGTATTCAAATATTAATGAGACCTAATCTGGGTCATGTTGGATGAAGAGTTTCTGTGACTAAATTGAGGCAATGTGATTGAACTATACATAAAGGACCATGTCAGCAATAAGAGAGCAATTGAGTTTGTTGTGAAGGAAAAGAGAGATAATTACAGAGAATGTGATACTTTAAACTAGATCTTTAAGATTGAGTGGTAGAAAGATTAAAGGAGAGGACAAAAGAAGCAAAGAAAGAAGGATTGGGTAGCTATGCAAAGCTGTTGGTGGCAAAAAAAAAAAAAAAAAGCAAAACTACATACACTCCTTTCAAACTGTATATAATTCCAGGGAGTATCCATGTGGCTAGTAAGGATGCATATCCGTAAGGACAGTACCCACTCCCACAGGGATGTCCTGTGTGCAAAGAAAAATTTGTTGTGTGTTTGATTATGAATTGCATAAAGACCAAGACGAGAACAATAAAGCAAATATAAACTCCTTTCCTTAGATACACTGTCAGCCTTCTTCAAGACATTTACATAAATCCTTATATCATCTCTTAATTCATGAGTACATTATGCAGTATACTTTAGTAGACTTGCTTTTAACTCATATACTACATGTACATAAATTGGCTTGAGGAAAAAAATAGAAAGTCTAAAGTTCTTCAAGCACTTCAGTTATTTTCTGTTCTTAGGGATGGCATGGTATTATTAAAGAAATGACACATGAAGTTATAAAGACTTGGATTAAAAGAACATATATTTGTTGTTTCTAACACTTATTTACCTTTTTCTGAAAAAAAAATCTATGAACAAGCAATGGAAAATTTAGCTATGTAAAACAAATGCCACTAAAGTGCTTAAAACCCAGTGTTCCTAGGCCAGCCTGCTTGTTACTCCAGTATCTTCCTTACCATTCTTGTTCCATTCTTTGAGGTCCTAAAAATGTCTATCTGGTTTACTCCTGCATGCCACATCCTAGTTGTTTAAAAAACAATATAAATCATTACTTAAGTATTTCCCAAATATGTGAGTTTCTACCTCTCAGGATAGATTGCATCACTTGCCAAAAAAAAAAAAAAAAAAGCCTTGTTTTAAGGGCTACTCCTGGAACCTTAAGAAACAAAAGACTTTGCACCATTTTCATGACTAAGTAACCCATTCTTCCAGACTACACAGCCTTCCAGGGCTTGCTTGACCTTTAACTTTTGTCTGTGCTAGTTTGATGTTGAATAGCAAGTTTTGTACTTATACCTCTTAAATCAGACTATATCTATATCTATCTATCTATATGTATACACACATACACACACACACACACACACACACACACATATATACACATATATATACACTAATTTAATATCCAAAATTTTGAAATCATATTATTTATTTACTTATTTTAGTGCTGGGGATTGAACTCAAGGGCACTCAATCACTGGGCTGCACTATTTTTATTTTGAGATAAAGGCTCACTAAGTTCCTGAGGCTGGTCTCAAACTTGTGGGCATAGCTGGGATTACAGGGGTGCCTCACATTTCTGACCATATTTAACCCTTAAAAGGTACTGCAGTTGATATGAAATTATAAAAGCATTTTCTTACATACTAATGCTTTGATAATTTTCATGATGGAGGAGGAGGATGTATTGATCTTAACAGTTACAAACCTTGATTGGTGACTGCTTATGGCAAACACATAGATATGGCATCTATTTTATTATAGGTTAAGATCCAGGATTTCCAAACCAGTTGATGAAAGGATGATGATAATAATAGCAATAATACTAAACAACAAAATCAACACCCAAATGTCCCCCCACCCCCCAAAAAGAAAGCAAACTTTTAAACCTTGCAGTACTTGAGGCTCATAGCAGGTTTTAGGATAGAAGCCTCTTATTTTTCCATCTATAGCCTAGCTGAAAGGACATTCTGCTTCTTATGATGTATTCTAAACATGATCTGACACAGTTTGTGCTTTAATTCAGTGTTATAAACCACCTGCTACTACAAAGAAGATGTTTTAAATCCCAAGCACAACTAAATTAATAATCATATGATGCATGCCAGGTCATATAGCTTTTTTTTTTCCTGAGCAAATAAACTAATTTAAATAAGTTACTTGTTTTACATTTGGATGCTGACCCTAGTAAATTGTGGTGACATCCAGAAAATTACTTGTTAGGAAAAGGTATTTAGGATAAATAGGTTGTAGTGTGAAGGTGCTGCAGTGCCATAGACATAAATATTTAGGAACTTGATTAAATTTTGATCCTGAGTTCAGGCCAATCTCCAATTGAATACTATCATATGCTGGCTTTGCTTTGCAAAAAGCTATGGGCCACTTGGAAAGTTAATTTAAAGGTGGATGTGTGCATTTCACCTTGCTTGGCTTGCAGGAAGTCACGATTATAATAGATCTTACACAAAGAAAAGCTGGGAGCTCACTTTAATGAAGCACAGACAAACAAAATCCATTGTGCCATATGGCAATTATGCCATACCATTGAATTTATTACCAAATAAAACAGTTAGCTTTTGCATTTCACAGTTTTTAGTATACATATCCAATGCTTTTTAGAGTTTTCTGTAACTCTGCTTACCTGTCCAGAGTTCTGCAAAACAAAATAAAAAGAAAAATTTTTAAAAACATTGTCCTTGTTTCAGGAAGTATAAGAAAATGAAATCAAAGGAGAACAGTGAATAAAAGTACAAGCTATTTCTCTCAAGTCTTGTTATAACTGCCAGAAGCAAGGGAAACATTTAACCTAATGAATGTAACATTTTTCTGTTGACTTGGATAGGTGTATTTCTGTATCCATTCTTCACTGAAAACTTTTCTGCAGCATATGGTCTTTTGTTTTTAAAGAAAAAAGTAGCTATTTTTTTACCTTAAATTGATTTAACATTGACCATGGGAACTGTTAACTGCCAGTTAGGCTGCAAAATTTTATTGAGTTCAGACTATCTCAGTGTTGAAAACTTAACATCATTTTTCATTTATGGAATGATATTATACTTTTCTTAAAATTTTATGTATTCTAACCGTGACCATCCAGTCACCTTACCACATTCCTCATGGGAATTATGCTAACACATATTTTTTGGGGGGAAATCACTGAACCGTTCTTGCATTTAACATGGATTATTTTAAAATCCTCAAATAAGTTATATTTGAATTCTGACATTTTTATGATCCAAAATCCTTTTTAATTTACACCCTTAATTAGGTCACATTAAGGAAAGTGCTTTAAAAAAAATCCAATGCATCCATTCATCTGTGACAGTGGACATTTATATTATTACTTCAGATAAAATTGCTCTCTGTGGTTCAGAACCCTTGATGCATGTAACAGTGCAATTTTGTAGCATGTATACATAGACAACATTATAAATAGAATACAGTGTAACTTTTATTCTGACTATAAATTTGTACTTTACTGTTTTTCCTTTCTTTACCTAACTTTCGTGTTTCCCATTTTCCATTAAGCCATTCTCAAAACATACTTAAAATATGATGCTTAGTGATGCCTATGTATGGAACTCACCACAATCCCTCCCCTAGAGCAATGCTGGATGTGAACTCTCTTCGTACTTCCACTTGAATATGCAGTTTGACTTTCTCAATGAAGTTGGCAGAGATCCTCAAGGCTGAAAGGGAAGGAGGACAATAGTGCTTTTCTTTGGCAGTAGGAAAAGATGCAAGAGAACACAATTAATTCCGTACTCTCGCCTTCAATGGTTCAATTCAGCTGGGCCCGTTCACCAGCATTTTTAGTGATTGGCATGGAAAGGAGTACAGAAAAATGGATCTACAGATTTGCTCCTCACAAGAGACAACTCACTTATATATAACCTGTCAAATTTGCCACCAATTAGTGTCAGTATTATAAATTCTTTACAAATTGGTCAAGGCACTTATTTTTCTTTTCTTTTTTTAAATTGGCTCTGTTCTAAGAATATATCCTTAAAGCTCATCCTCTTTGACTATATTTCTTTCTTTTTTAAAATGGATACTGCAAAAGTATGATAATATAAACTTGTGAATAAAATTTGGCCTAGCTCATGTGAAAATGGAAATTCCCTGAGAGGCAACATTAATAATGGGTTGGCACAATAAGTTTGCTAGAATGGGTTTGACGCCTTGATTGCATTTCTGAGGTACATTTGTTGTTGCTTTGGGGAAAGTATGTATATTGGGTTCAACAGAGCATAGAATTTTGAATTAACCTCTTAGATTCCCCACCCTGAACATAATGATTGCAACAGGATCTTATTGTGTGTTTATTACCTACAGAACAAAGGGATAATCGGTTGGATTTTATCAATATTGATAGCCTTATTTCAATAAGTTGAACTCAGAGAGAAAATAATCAGTGACTGCTCACCCATTTGTTCTGGAGTATAGAAGTTAGTGGACTTAAACCTCATTCCCAAGATTTCTTTTCTTTTTTTTTTTTTTAACAAGTTGAATTCAACAATAACTAAACTATTCGGGGAAAATAATTAATAATAATTATATAATTATATTGCAACTGACCTTTTTAATTTTTTCCTTCTTGATGAAATAGGTAGAAGAACCTGGGATAATCACTAGCTTATTTTCAGGAGTTGTAGCAAATGTTGTCAGGACTTCCTTTTCTCAAGAGCACACGAGATAGGAGCTCATAGTATTGCCATTATGTTTAGAGGAAACAAAATCTTATTCATTTTAAAAATATGAGAAAGTTGTATTATGAAATAATCCCCCTCCCAACCCCTTCAGCTAATGAAATGGATGCTTGGAGAATTTAAGTAATGTAGCCAGGATCACATAGCTGATGGCAGACTCCGGTTTCAAAACCAGACAGTCTGACTAGTGCCTTTGGTTCTAAGGTTGTCACTGCTTATTTAAGTTGGTAAGTGATAAAATTTGAAAAAGTAGATATTATTGTTCTTATCTAAATATGAAATGAAAACATGCCAAATATTTTATGTATTAATTCATGATGAATTCAGTAAACTATTGCATCTGATCCAAAGGAGATCCCAAAATACTACACATTCAAGTCAAATAAGGAATGCTGAAATAAATTAACAACAGATGCAGAACCATCAAAACAAGGCAGTATCTAGAGGGGTACAAACAATTGCATTCCACTGGAAAAAATTTCCATTTTTAGTAATAGAAATTATTGGTAGTAGTAACTATACTAAATAAAAATTAATCATCTTAAGTGTTTAGTTGCTGAAAAGACAAAAACTTCTTTATTCTCATGGGACACCTGTGCTTCAGGAAAAAAAAATAAATAAAAATACAGAACAGGAGCAAAGAAGGAATTGCATTGGAAAGTGTCTAGAGACATGAGGACAGGCTATTTTGTTCACCCACTCTCAAGTGGCTTGCACAGGACATACATGGTCTCCAGGACTCCAACACCAACACATAGGCAAAGACTCTCTACCAGAAAACCCAAGCTCAGGTGAGAGCTTTACTTTTCATGTAGGTATTTCCTAGTTATGTGACCAACATTCATCTTTGAAAATGCACCCCAGGCTTTATCAAATCCAGATACAAATCATAAATCTAATTTGAATTACTAAATAATGCTCACATTATAAGAAGTTCTATTTAAAAACAACATGTAGACTCATAGTTATAAAATATTGTTTACTATGTTTAAAAGATTCTATAGCACTGGGTAAGTAGCTATGGAGATTAGCATGTGGTTAGTCCAAACCAGCCAAAATTAACCCATGCCAAGTATTTTTTTTTTCTATTATTCACGTTCTATCTGTACAAAGCTGTAACAAAAATCAAAATAAAATGAACAAAATCTTAAAGAAAAGCAATAAAATAACAAAAAGATAAACCAGATTGGTGAGCGTCAGAGCATCAATCAAAATTAAAGTCTTTCACAATTTTTTAAAATATAGAGTGTACTCAACCTTATAAGGCAATATCTACAAAACACAAGTCTTACCAAATATAAAGTAAAAAAAAATCCAGACATTTTTCTCCCTTAGTTTCTATCTAGCACAAAATTTTCTAACACATGGACACATGTATTGACTTTCTTTTTTTCTTCCCTTACCTTTTAAAGACTTTCATTTTACAAAGTCCAAATGCACAGAAAGGGACTGTTGCTTAGTTCTGGAGTTAATTTTGAACACTTCTTAAGCATAGTTAAGTTTTTTAGGTAATTTGTATTTATTAATATCTTGTCCTAGAGAGTAACTGTGCAATATATTACTTTAGACATGTTTACAAAAATGTTTTTCTGCTTTTCTTTATTTGTCTCATTACTTTCCTTTAATTTCTTCAACAAACTATGAGTGCAGGTAAAATTATATAACTGCCAGATGCTGCAAAATTCCTACTTTAGAAAATATATTTCTATTGTAGAAAATAATTTGCATTAAATGAAATATGCTTTCATTTAATGTAAATAAAATTTTACCATAGTCCATGGAATAATAAATTAAAACATTGATGACAATACACAGTTTCACCTACCTTTGTTTTTATACTGAACTAACCAATTGTTCTGTTTTCACAATGAGTGAACTAGAACTTTCTGCTGAGTTATGATGAAATTATGTTGTGTTCTCTAATTTGATATAAATAAATAAATAGAACCTGGGTTACATTGTAGAAAGCATTATTTTTTTGTGATGTACCAAACTGAATACCTTAACTTTCAATTATCTCTATCTATTAAAACAAGAGGGTTATTGCCTACCTTGCTGATTACATTTCTTCATGCAACTCAGATGTTCAATGGGCAAAGTTTTAAGTTACTGTATCAGAAGAAAACATGGTTTGATAGTACATGAACCACTGGTATCACATGGAACAAAAGTAAACATTTCTAATAGTGGAGGTGGAGAGCATATATATGACTAATAGTTTTTTGAGGAACATTACTTATAGCTGACAGTGTTGTAGTTGAAGTTATAAAGTACGGAATATTGGAAATCACCTGAATTAGGAGTGTATAACACATGTCCCTTTGCCTTTTCTAGAGACAAATGTAAAAGAATCATAGTCATAAATATTTTATGTGATTTTTGCTTGGATAAAGTCATATTTACCTAATTAAGATTGCAGGCTGCTTTGATCTACTTCACTACATCTGGGTGCTATGCTTTTACTCAGTATTATATTATGAATCCAAAATTAATTCCAATAAAGTTTCAACCAGAGGCAAAATACTAATAAGGAACTAAAGTCTAAGAATAGGAAATGATAATCACATGAAAGCCAATGAAATAATTTTATCTTCAATATTAAATGTTGTAGTGGGATTGGGCTTAAAACACAAGGAAAAGGAGGCACACATAGATAAATGACATTATCTTAATGAGGCCTTAAACATATTTTACATTTTAATCAAATGATGAAAAGTGTGTTACACAGTTTTTTTTTTTTTTTCAAGTTTGGAAAACTCATGGCTTCACTTCTTCTTTTAATTCTCGATAAAACCTTAATTAGTTATTGTAGTAGGCATGGAAGATCCAGGGAAAAAGCAAAACTCTTCCTGGGAGGAGTGGAGATGCAGAGGCTGAGAGAGAACATGGTACACAGGGAGTTACATGAGGCTGCACCTACTGTGGATGAGAGCAGCAGCACATGGGTTCACATATAACACAGGTTTACATATGAATCTTCCTCACAGTAGCAATGTGTCTTTGGCCAAAGTGTTTCCTCACTAACTGAATGACAATGGTGCTCTGAAGGCAAATACTCTCAAGCATTAACCACCCTGCCTGACACAGAATAAGTGCTCAGAATAAGTTTAATATTAGAAATAAAATGATGATGATAATGATGATGATGATGGTGGAATGGTATCCATATATCTGTGTCCAGGGCATTGTTAGGAGTACTAAGAAGGGCACACGTGACAGTTGGAGCCTAGCTCTATTAAGTTTGTTGCAAGTTAAAGGTAGACAATGACGCAGGTTTAATCTAAGTGTCATTATTCTGATGCAAAATTGCACTGTGAAAAATGTGTACAAAAATAATGTGCTTACTGATAAGGTGAGGACAGTGGCATGAGACAACTAATGGTTGGATAAACTAAACACATCTAGCAGGACATGTGAATTTCCTGAAATTTGTTTCCATTCTAGGATAATAATGCCGTTACTTATGTAAAATGATGAATTTTTCATAAATAAATGACAATGGAGGCATGGGAGGATAAACTAAAATGAAAAGGAGTAATTTGCATGTAATTCATTTTTTTTTATGACTATTACGTTTTGTCTTCTCTTTCATTGGTTGTATGTATGCCACTCAGAATTGAGACTTAACATGCTAATTTTCAATTTTTTTAGCCTGCCTTCACTGAAATAGTTTTAAATTTATGCCTCTAGAAGAATGAGTGATAAAAAATAATCTTGGGTAATTAAAAATATATAACGTAACAGTGAATTTTAAATTTCTCTCAGCTTACTTTTAAAAACTACCTCTTTGGTAGCATGTTAAGGACTTAGTAACTTTTTTTAATCATGTATAATTATTTGATTGGTGTTTTTTATTACTTGTCTAAAAGAGTAACATAGAAAATGTATTGCTACGGCAGAATGATAATGACTTTATCTTAATAACACATGCTACCAAAATAATTACTTCTCTTATTTTATATCTCAGTTTTATGCACTAACTTTGACCTGTTATGCATACTTTACAAAAAATGACTTGAAATTATATAAATAAATACATATGTTATATGTCAGCATACAGTGTATTATATAATTGTGTATACAAAGAGGGAGACAGAGACAGGGGGAGGGAGAATTACAATTCACTTTGGTTAAAGAAATATTATACTAAGAAGTCATTTGGAAAAATTGTATGCATTTTGTTGAAGGGGGCATAAGAGTCAGTCAATGCTACCTACACATTTGTCCTGACCATCAGTCAACCAATAAGCATCCAGTAGTCTCTGAGTTCTAAATGCTAAAGATACAGAAGGCATTGGATTTGGTAGCATTTTGGCAAATGAGACTTTTATTTTGTCACTTTTTTTTTTTTTTTTGCTTCTGTGATCAAAGGAACTGACAAGAATAGTTTTAGAAAAGGAAAAGTTTATTTCTCAAAACTTCTTTTATAGTTTGCAGTCTACAGATAGCTGCAGGGCCTTAGGTAAGGCAGAACATCATGGCAGAAGAGTTGCAGTGGAAGAAAGTGGTTTAGGGTAGTGCACCAGAAAGAGGAGACAGAGGCTTCACTTGCCAAATAACCTCAAAGGCATGCCCCCAATGACCTACCTCCTTCAGCCACACCCTACCTGCCTTCAGTTACTTCTCAGTTAATTCCTATCAGGGGATTAATTGAATTTTCTCAATACATGAGCTTTTAGGGGTACAACTCATATCAAAACCATATGAATTATAAACCTTTGAACAAATAAATGCTATGATTTCAGACTGTAATGATTACATAAAGAAAAAGAAACAGGGAAGTAGACAAGAAAGAAATGGATGAGAGTACTTTAATGATACTTAATATGTAAAAATAGTCATGAGCCTAGTAGCCATTTCCTAGACAAGTCTGTTACTTACATTCATTGAACTTCTCTTTCTTTATTTGAAAAATAAGAATCACACCAACCTTGCATTATTGTAATATTGCAAATATTGTGTATATAATGCCTGGTACATAGGATGCCCTCGGTAATTTTCAGTCATAAGAACCATACATAGAATGACACATAGATCTTTTATGTAGTTGTTTCTTTTCTATAATGTCACTTTTAAAAAAAATTGCTATTTTAAAGACATTATAAACTAAATATAGTCAGGTATTTATATTTGACTTTAAATTCTCAGAGAAAATAAAGTAATTATTCTATGTTCATGGAGCTGTGCTCCTCTCAAAAAATTAAGAGAGTGTGCTCATATGCTCACAGGGTGTTTTTGGAAATAATTATTCTGTTTACCTTGTCGAAGTGTGTCATTACTGGCTTACACTTCGGAGGCCCACCTGGTTTATCATCTGCACAACAACATGCTCTGTGACTTTAAAACGTTTATGTTCCTACTTTAAAATTTCTATAAATGAACACTTTTGCATACCAATTTCAACAGGGTGAGCTTAAAGCCATATTTTTATGACAAAATATTCACTTAGATATTGCTTTATCAATTATTTGTTATTGAATTATTTCATGTATGTATAAAGCCTTCTCAGCTAAATGGTCAAGTCATATCAAGGGCCCATCTACTTATTTAAAATATTTTGAAAATATAGTATTATAATAAGGGTTATATATGTAAAAAGTGCTCATGTTTTATAGTTAAATCTAATGATATTATATAATGCACTTCAAAAGGCATATTGTCCTTTTACCAGAGATTCATCACAAATGTTTTGACTTTTTTAATCTCATAAATTTAAAAACTCAAAGCTTCAAGATGCAAAAGAGCTTGTCCCAAACCAAATAAAGAAATATAATAAATATCAAGTCAGTTATTTTCATTAGCTCAAAGAACTATTCTGATCTAAAATAAAATACTCTACTATTTCTAAAAGTGCTTTAAAGCCAATTTAACCTAATGGAGACATTTTTTAAAAGAAATTATTTTGTCATTAAGATGCTAAATATTAGTATTTTCTAGAGACATTTATTTAAAAGGTTAGCATAAATATTGATTACAGATTAGAAAGCATTAGACACAATTTTTAGAAAAACCTTTTAAAAAATCAGTAGTGAAGGTTTATGTGTGCTTATGAATTAGGGAAGATATCCAAACTTGGTCTTAGTCTATAAGTATACCAATTGACAGCAGATGCATTTGAAAAATGAAATATGCCAAACTGTGTGGTTAGGCTACATTACTGGCTTACTTAGGAAAATGAATTTGATCATTTTCATAACACAAAATTACCTAAATCTCATTGGCAATATAGAACTTTAAAATAAATCAAGATCATAGCTGGTAAACTAATGTTAGGTTATGAGCCTAAAGCAGAGGAAAAAAGAAGGATAGAGGGAGAAAAACCCAAGTTCAATCAATTAAAGTTCCTTTTTTTTTTCTTGTGAGAAATGATTAATCCATCTTACCTTCCCTCTCTCTCTCTTTCTCTCTCTCCTTGTCTCTCTCTTTCATTACCAATTTTATACATTCATATCTGTGAGAATTTGCAGTTAAGTCCTATTGAAAAAAAACTTTATAAAATGTACACGTACATTTTTGGTCTGCTTATATTTTACATTAATATTTTCTAACATAGACCACATGATTTTAATCAAAATGGATGACTGTGACTTGGCAATCATGGGCCTGAGTCCAAGTGCTGAAATCATGGTAAAATGTTTTGGTGGCCTAATTATGGTTTGCCCTGTGGTTTCATCCTGTAATATTATTTTTATGACATCATTAATATGAAAAATCATGCCTATTTACTCAAAAATGCATTATTGGAAGAAATTTAATATATGCTATTCAAATTTATTCAGATATTCAACTTGCCCTACCCCCCAGTTTTTTAATATGATACACAATTTTATTAAAATAGTGGATTTGTTTGATTTAAGAATGTTGATTTTTATGTTCAGTGTGCAAATTTAATCAGTTTCTGCTATATTCTTGTAGCTTATTATTTATTTTTGTAATAAATATTTGGATTGGGCTATATACTATAGAAAACTAATGGTACAAATGGAGATTAGTTTCTTCTCTAAAAGTGGCTCCTTAATTTTCCTTAGGTAGTATTTTCTATTTTGAAAATGACATAACAAGTTGTTTATCATTTTGGCATGGGCAGCTTTTTTACTGCATCTGCCTTATTCTCATTAACTGTTATGATTGAAAACATCATGTATTGCTTATTATGCATAATCTTCAGTTCCATATAGCTGTGCTATCAAGTTACCAGCTAATGATCTGTGTGTACCATTTAGTTATTTTAATTATTTTAAATGAAATGGCGCCCTGAATCAGAACTGCATTTCTCTAAGTACACCATACCAAAATTAGCATTTCAGTGTGGCCAAATTAACTTCCATGATAAAAGATGAACTCAGAACTGACGATTCATCTTTTGCATCTCACTTTAGGATGATATAATCCTTTATTAAATTAAATACAGAACAAGTCTGAATTTAAATTAATGCTTTGAGATAACCTTGAATATCTTATATTTTCTTGTATTTTATATAGAACAGTTTCTCTTTTAACATCAAACACTTATATACATCTAGCATATGACAGGTATTTAACATGTCTATGTTGGATGAATGGATAGATTAATAAACAGCAAATGTATAAAAAGCAGAAACCTGAAAGCCTTTTATAAAATATCCAGCATAATTCTTACAATGGCTTTCAAATGAGATTGGGTACAGTTAGCAACTGCCTTCCACAGAGGATGCACTTTACATATTTAATCTCCCTTAATTCTAACAGCACTATCTACAATTTTCTCATGTAAAGATATGAAAAGTTGAATGACTTGGTCCATGATATCACTGTCTTAGTGAATGGATGAGTACTGACCAAATTTGTATCCAACTCAGAATCCCATAAAAACTTATTTGCCCATACCACAAAGTAAAGTATAGGTATAAGCACAGATAGATAGACATAAACATATATATGCAGTACATTTTAAGATAAAGTTTCCTGAACCACAAGTTAACATATATAAGCATATAGATAGATAGATAGATAGATAGATAGATATAGATATACATATAGATATATAATTTCTGAGATTATTAGTTTCAATGATGTAGATCATTAAATATTATGTATCTGATAAACTAATATCTTTAAGCAATTGTCAAACTATTACCTTTGCAAGTTAATAAACATTATTCTTTAGATATGTGTAAATTTAATAGACAAAAAGAAAAATACAAAGATGCATTAAAAAAAGTAATAAAGAAAAGGAAAAGGAAAATTGCATTTTTATCACTCACTTTGAAAAGAAGCTGTGTCATTCCAGCTCTCACTCAGACCCTTATACCAACTGTGCATCATCAAAAAATCTTCAAAAAATAATATCTTCTTTTAAAACCCAAATTTTAAAAAGTATAAATTTATTTCACAAATAGGCAAGTTTTACAACTTCATGTGCTCATTTTGTTTCTGGGTTCACAGAAAATTTGTGGCTAGAATTATTTATTACAGGACTTTCCAGTCAATGATGCATTCTTTTCCAGTAATCTTGAATATGGTTCTCAAACCTGTAGCCAAAGAGTATGATATTTTATGGGCTAAAATAAAATTTCTGCTTCTGCTTACTTATTTCCAAAGATTAGAATTCCTTTTCTCAATGGTATTACATTAATTTAACCTTTTAAATTTATCCATTTTACTTAATTTTATTTTACCCCCCCCAAAAAAATTACAATCCCCTGTATGTTTTATCTTTTGCCAAATAGTATAAGCAATTTCATATCATCTCTCCAAATCTAGTTGTCATCCAAATATAAAAATGTACACCACATAGTGAATGAAACAGAAACTTCAAGGCCAAGGAGTTTCAATTTTAAAAGAGTATTAGTGACAAGATATATGATTATAGAGTAGCAGTGTTACAAAGAGGGAGAAAATTTGTGTTCAAAGATAAAAAGATTTTGTAAAGAAAAAAAAAAAAAAAAAAAATATATATATATATATATATATATATATATATATATATATATATATATATAAACAATTAGGGAAGAGGAGATGGTTTTTATGCCAGTGAAGTGGAACTCATTTAAAAGTGAGTCTGAGAATTTTATTGGAGAATTTGGGGGTTACACAAAGATTAAAACCATATCTCAGGGCATGGTAGTTCATACTTATAATCCTAGCTATTCAGGTAACTGAGTCAGGAGGATCACAAGTTCAAGGACAGCGTAGGCAATTTAGTGAGACCCTGCTTCACAATTACTAATCAAAAGGACTGGAGAGTTAAATCAGTGCTACAGTTTCAATCGCCAGTACCACAAAAAATAAAATAAATAAGTGAATAAAAAGTCATTTTTGACCAGATATGATTTATATGTTTAGTTAATTAAAGGGTTCATTTGTAAAGTATTGTGTTATAAAACTTGAAACATTTATAATCACACGTCAAAACCTAAATTGTATATAATTGTTAAGGAAGATGACTCTAAATCTCTAAAGGGATTTAGAGGAATACAGAACATCAAAGTTGATTCAGCTAGTCTGACAGTTCTCTGAACATCTAAGGGTGCTTTAAAAGTACATGAGTATTTATATTTTTTATAGAAATCTGAAATACTTGTGTTTCCAACTGTTTAGTGCTAGACTCACTGGTTAGAAATAACAGATATCCACATTTCTTGCTATCCTTACTGTTAAATGTAGCCTGAAACCAACAGGATAAGCTTTAAAACACCAGAGCCCAGATTGCAAAAGTGATGCTATAGGTTGGTTCCTCACATGAGCCACATGAATTTCATGCCCATTCTTTTGATGACATACAGACAGGGGAAGACAGAGCTTAGAATGTGGCTGCAGCATATGGCAGATAACAGCAAGCCCTTACTTTGAATATATATTTATTAGTTAAACGTGGTCCTATTATCTAGAAATTTCTGATGTTACATTGTTAAGACCACTAAATTCTAACCTCTACATAACTACTGTAATTTGATGGCAATTGGCCTCTCTGCTATTAGATGCAAAGCTGTTTTTCACTTAGCCCTGCACTTAGCCACCAAATTGACTATGTGAATTCCCTGCTTGGAGAGCATCAATGGCTCCCCATTGCCATGTCAGTGATAGAAATTCCTTAGAGGGCATTGAGGCCCTCTGCATTCCACCACTCCTGTGTATTCTCCTGTGAGCTAAAGTATCCCATATTGTCCATGGTGCATCATCACGATTTGTATCAAGGTAACTTGTAACAATTTTCCATAGTATATAAGCAATATAGTGGGAAAATTGGGAAAAGGAAGAACAGGAAAAAAAGAATAGAAAGCCTTTGCCCTTGTACTTTTGAAGAAAATTTATATTAATTGCTAACGTCATTTACAAGATTTTAATTATTTTTATAATCTTCTACTACTACATATTTATGTTGTCAGCTTTTTGTAATCTTACATGATTTATACATTTGTGTGGGCATCTCTGTGTTACTTATTAATAGTTGAAAGTATAATTGTTGAATCATAAGACAGAAAGATCTTGAAGCTTTTCTAATAATACCAATACATTCTCCTTCAGTCACACTGATTTAATCTCACAACAAGCAAGAATTCACTAATCATTTTTGCCGATGTGTTGGTATTTCATATTTTAAATTTGCAGATATTTATACATTCTTAATCCATTTTCTAGTAGTATTTTTGTATTCTGATTGAGCTTTAAATATCTCAATATATTATATGTATAACATTTTGATCATATATGTGACATTTATGCTAGTTATTTATTTAAAAATTTTAATTGTTATTAACATTTAAAAACATTTGTAGTAGAACTATTTCTTTTCAGCTATTCTTATTTCTTTTGCTATAATTCTTAGAAAAGTGTTAGAAAAATATTAGAAAAATTATTTTTAGAAAATAGAAAAATATTTGGAAAATATTTACCTATATATTTATATATGCATTTTAATAATTATTATTATGTTATTGCCTTACTCTGTAGGAAATTTATTTTTGCATGTGTTGAGAGATAGAAATAAAATGATATTTTCTTTCAAATTTTTCATTTGTAAATTAGCTTTTTTGTCACTAAGATTACAATTTAAATTCATTTATTTGCTAATCTCTGTATTTTCATTTTATCACTTTTATCTGAAATTTTTATTTCAGTAGTTCAATGGATTTATAGTATGCTTTACATCTAGTAGTCCATGTCTAATCAATACCTCTCTTTTTTAGAATGTCTCAATCTTTTAGATTATTAAAAATTTTTGATTATAATCTCTTTCTCATGCCTGGTTAGTAACACCAGGAAGTGAAAAATGGATATATTTTGCTCATTTTAGGAAGTATAAAGGATAAATAAAGATAATAATTTGGATGTTCAACACATTTTTTTTTCTATTGGAAGTGTTTTCATCTTTTAGAAATCCTTTTGACATTTCTTATTTTACATGTATTTGAAAACTATTTTGGCAACAAAAATATTTTTAAATATCAGTGTTTTGTATTTTGATGTGTAATTTCAAGTTTAGAATGTGCTGTGCATTTTAGCTCTAGTTTGCCCATTTGACAGATGAAAATCATTGAGGCTCAGAAAGAGGTTATGAGTGCAAGGTCACAAAGGCACTAACAAAGGAGCTCTTGTATTGCATGAATACAAAGTCTTTGAATATTTTTATTCATAAGCTGTTAAGAATCAAAGACCTAAGTTCCGATTCTAACAGTTTCACTATCGCACTGTACAAATTCCCTTACATCCCCCTCATTTAATGCATTGTAGCTGAAGCTTTGAAGGACATACAATTTTCTGATCTTTTAGTGTAGGAAAATAACTGTTGAAAAGAGCTTTCTGCATCTTTATGATAAAGAAAGCTTACTAAAATTTACATTTATACTATGGCTACTATAGAAAGAAACATTTTCACAAAGACTGAGTATTGTGGTTGATATATTGTGAAGATTTAGAAATCTTCAATTATTTAACAGCATTGATATTCTATGAAGGAATGATTCCATTGAGGAATTCCATTGCATCCCATAGCAACATTGTTACTCTATTTAACAGTGCTAGTTACCATTTGTTGTTGTTATTCTTTCTGTTTTTGCTTTCTATGTTATTCATTAATGTTTATTGAAAAAGTAAACTTATGTCATAATTAAAATATTATAAATCTAGATTTTAAAATCACTCTGAAGCTAAATGCTCATGCAGTGACACACAGAGAAATACTTGTTGGTGTTTGCACATTAACATAAAAAGACAAACAAAAAATGTTACCATGATTTAAATTGCATTCCTCTACATTGGTACATTTTTCAGTTTTATGGATACACATAAAAGTAAGTATACAGATACACCCAAACGCAAATGGGTGAAGAATTTATATCCTACTTAATTGTCAGCTAAGCAATCTACTTTTGAATGTTTAAAAAGAAATCCTGTTAATGACTGGATTACATTGGATCTTAAAGAAAATCTGAAATACAAAATTCTAGCAATTTTGTTATCCATGCACAAAATACTTTCCCTCAACTTCCTTTCTTCTAGATGTACATAGGCGGATTCCATGAATGATGTTTAAGTTGTAGTACATATCACACATGCAATTTTTGGAATACAGGTTCTTGTTTATAATCAGGTTGCCCTTGAAGACTTTCTTTCTAAAGACGTGGTGAATGAAAATATAGAAATCAGAGTTTGCTATTTTGTTTTATGTAAGAAACTTCCATTGCTGGGTAAAAGTGGCAGGAGACAGGGGAGAGAAACAGCACTGCTCTGGGAGCTGACAGACTCTTGACATCTATGGCCCAGCTTTCTGCGGATCAGCAGTGCTTTGGTGGCCTCATGGACATGGCTAGGTGTCTGTAGATACTCTAAGGGGTGAACCAGACATTCTATCCATGAGTCACTCTGCACTCTCAAAAAAAATGTACCCATTTTTGTGTGACTGCATTTCTTTCCCAGCAGTTTTCTCACTTGGCTCTCTCTGTGCTTTGTGCTGCTTCTTCAGAAGCCTTTTCCATAGATATCCTGTGAACAGCCTGAAGTACAGATGTTCAACCTCAACTAAATAGGTTGAGGAGGAATGAAGAGCTTAGAGCAATTTGCAAGCAACCAAGCAATGACATTCTCGGTGTTTGCTGATAATAGAACACGATAAGTGGAAGAGGGAGGGGAAAAAAAAGAAAAGAACTATAAAATGTCTCAGGAAGAGCAATTAAAGGTCTTTCTGGCAGAATTTTTGGCAAAGCTGAGGTAAGATAGAAATTGCAGTGATTACTTCTTTGTACTTACTCATGCAGTTTCCAGTATTCTTGCATTCATAGTTCTTATGTAAAAGTGATTCATGATGGAAATATTTCCTCATTTCAGTAGTCTGTACAATAATGACGTGAGAATGATTAAGATATGAATATTTCCTGTATGTTAGTAGGTTGTATTTTATGTGTGTAAGAGTTGGCTATTTTGTGTTTTCCAAGTGCTTTTGCTTCTTTAGGAAAAAAAAAATCTAAATAATCCATATAAAACTATTGCATAATCCCTAATACATTCTGACCACTCAGTAATTAGCTTATTATTATTTTAGTGCTATGTTTAGATATTTTTAAATGAATGATATAGCCATAAAAAAGTCAATAGAAGAGGAATCTATTTAATGAATATGCTATAGGTCAGCTGGCCTAAAATGCATTAAAAACTTAAGCAACATCAGGTTCATCACAGACTGCAAAGGAGTGTTAAGGAAGATGTCAACCACTTCAGAGGCAAGGGTAAAAACACACAGACTTAGTGACATGTCTACTCTAATGTTTTCTTTTATTTTCTTTTAAATATAGTTCAGTGATTTAAAATCACTAGGAGGAGTGTTTTTGAACTTTTGGAGATGTGTAATAGATGTTATACGGTGCCACAGAGCACAGGGACCCATTATTATATTTCATTGTCTCTTTTATTACCTGAGGGTAAGTGCAGGCAATAGAACAAGGTGTCAAACTCACTTTTAACCTTTGCTAGAGGAAGAAGCTAGATGAAGGGTTGAAAGGTATTTCGAAGTTATTATCCTTAGAGACTCCTCACTTGCTGTCCCTTTGCAGCTACTGAGCATGAATGTAATCCAGTCTGAGGTGTCAACCCCTCATATAAAGTTCCATTCAGTCCCGTTGTGTTCTCCCAGGAGCCTGTGGCCTGAGTGCCTTTGCATCATAGATGAGTTATCTCTTCCCACTGTGTGGTCTAGTCAGATGAATTGTGCTTAAAAGCACAATAATCTCCATTTCTGAATGTTTATAAAAAGTATACTTTATATTATTCCATTTAGAATATTCTAGATCAAATGTTTGATTTATTGATTGTAGTGTACTTTTGTAAGTGGAATATAGAGGCCAGGTAATAAAAAATTAACATTGAAAATCATTGAAATTTACTTCATTCACTTGGTTTTTACAAATTTAAGTCCATTAATTTTGAATTGAATTTTTTTTTTTTTTTTGCATAGACCATGTTACTTATTTGTCATGGAGCGTGGTCAGAATACAATTTTTTTCTATTTTGTTCTGACTCATGCTTGTATTATTTTCATTAAGTTTCTGTATTCTAGCACTTTTAGTTTATGGTGACCATGTAAACTATAAAGCTTGAGACAATTTTAGGTTAAATAAATTAAGTCAAAAACATACATTTAAAGTGTATGGAGAGTGGTCATTTAATCTGTCAAGCCAGACCTCTTCAGCCAATTCTCCAATAATCATTTCTATGACAAATGGAAAACTGGAGCATCAAGCTGAAGTGCTAAAAAGCAAATTAATGGCAGCTATAGTATTGGAAGCCTTTGGAGAGTCATGTAAACTGATTTTATTTTTGATTATTGTGGTGTTGCTTTGTAGGCCAGAATAATGGAGCAAGAAAATAAAAATGTGAATTCACAGATGTCATGTAAAATTATAGATTCAAGGGACTCAATTTCAAATATGTATTTAAAGGGATTACCTGTAAAACTTCTTGGTGATTTATTATGTACCTATTTCTCTTCTAGAAATAACTTGAACAACTAGTCTACCCAAACCATTCAACTTCTAATCAGGATTCAGTTCTTTGTTGTTTTGTTTTGTACTTTTTAAAATATCATTAGTTTTGGTTTATCTTATTTTTATGCAATAATCAGCCTTCTTTATTTGCATTTCCACAAATATATATATATATATATATATATATATATATATATATATATTAACAATCCTACACTATCCCATAATAATAACAAAACTACTTAATCATGAAAGAGCAAATTGTGAGAATACAAATTTTTCCTATTTCGTTCTGAATCATGCTTGCATTATTTTCATTAAGTTTCTGTATTCTAGCACTTTTGGTTTATGGTGACCATGTAAACTATAAAGCTTGAGACAATTTTAGGTTAAATAAATTAAGTCAGGACTTAGCTAAATCCTGTCCAATTCTAGATGTATAGAATAATAGATCTGGACCATGCTTCAGAGGTCACTTAATTGCTTTACATAACAGATGTGAATGCTCATAGCATTTCATGATTCAGAGATGATGTAAGTGCTTTAACATTCTGCAGTTGATATTCACTTACTACACTATTCAACAGCATTATTTAATTTAGTTTCTAGAGTAATTTAATCTTCCTCTATCTTTTATTGTTGTTGTTTTTGTTGCTTGTTTGTTTGACTTAAATCTTGGTAATAAAATTATTGTTGGTTAGTGGTATGCTTCAGGCCAAAAATTAATTGTGTGACTAATTCAGTGTGTATGTGATTATGTGTGTTCATCTGTGTATTCAACCAAGTCTGCAAGAATAGCTTTTGAAGAACTGTTTTAGCTTCTGCAATGATTCTTAAATGTTTATTCATACATATCAAAAACACTTTTCAACTTCACCAGGATGTTATTTGAGATTAGCTCATTAGAAAGTACTTAGCACATTCATATAGCACACCTGATGATGTGCCCCACAACAGTAAGCATTTTAGCTCTTCAATTGTTTTTCTCATTTCTATCAGGTCTACATGTGTAGTTTTTCTTTATATCAAAAAATTACAAGTGATTTTTTCACCATAAATTTGCTTTAGTGTGGGATCTAAGATGTAAAAATTAAATTCCGTTTTCTTCCTTTACTGAAAAACATTAACTGTAGATCAAATGGCTAAAAGAGTAGAAAGTTCAGTTAATGGTAGGTTATAAAAATTTTTGCACAACTACTATCATGAAGAACCCAATTACAGTCATTACAATAAAGAGTCCCTTTCTCTCATGGTAAACAGTTTACCAAGTAAAGTGTATTTTCCACTTTTCTGTTGCTATACTTTCTTCCATCCCAGCCCTGCTTTGATGGTTATGTTTAAATTGGTTGGTACATGTGCATATAATTATTTTGTCATGCAGGTAAAATGCTCAAATTGGCCATACTTTTCACCAGGTTAAATAAGAAGAGGGATTAATAGATTAGCTTTTAGTTAGTCTTGAATTTTTATTTTGCAATTATTTCAGTAAATAAAATTCTTAAAATATTTCAAAAATTATGCCAACCAAACATTTGAAAATGAAAGGAAAAATTTAATACCAGAAAATGATGTTATATTATTTTTGCTACACAGTTTTTAAAAGACTTATTTTTTAGAACAATATCATGTTCACAGCAAAATTGAGATGGTGTGTCCCCTTATACTCCCTACGCCCTAACACATTCTCCCCCACCAACATCCTCCTGCACTCGAATTTTACATATACTACTAAAAGAGAAAACAAAAATGCACAGATGAAGAAATAATACAGTTACAAAATCTTCAGCACTGCTATCTAACATATGGATGTGCCATTGTAGTCTGTGGTTCTTCTTAGTGGTGTAAAAGAGAACCTCTGATAAGAACAGTTAAAGAAATGTGAACAGCTTCTAAAACTTGTCCTTTTGCCAGCCTTCTGTAATTAATCATGATCCCATTCCTTGAGCTGCTGAGTATTCTTGTTGTGTTGCTGAAAACTATATCCATCTAGTGGCAAATTATCTGGAGAAAATTCAGTTTTTCCCTCTCTTGGTTGGTGCAATGAAAATATATTCTAGGGATAGAGGATTTAAATGAAATGAATATTTTTAGTAAATTCTGAAATAAACTCTTCTAAATCTAGGAATCAGAAAGCTTTTGAAAAGACATGATAGATCTTTGTAGATTGTTGCTTTGTCACATTGCTATGTGACAGTTTAGTTAATACAATGACAGCAATGCTGTGACTTGAAAGTGTCCTATGAAAACACTACACTAAGACACACACACACACACACACAGAGACACACACACACACAAACACACACGCACACACACACACTTACCAAAATAAAGTCTCTATTCTAGTTTCTCTTTAAAAGTATGTTCTGTGAGATATTAACTATATTTTAGCAAAAATGAAAAGGTTGCTCTTCTTTATTTTTACCAATATAATGTGTATAAGGATAAAAATTACAGCTTCAAGTTTGGCATGGTAGAATCAAGTCTTCCTTTAGTTTCCATTTTATTGTTACTATTGGTGGAATGCAATGATTCAAACTGCAGCTGTTTTGACCTTGTGTTATTATATAACAGACCAAGCAGTTCATGATAAAGTATTGTCTGAGACCTTGCTTTACATTCGTTTGGTTGGGCCAGAGAACTAATCGTTTCTTTATGGCAGGCTCAGAAGGTGACAGATACTATGATAAGCATTTTATATATATTATCTCATTTCATCATTTCAATGAGGCACCCATTAGAGGAACTGAAGAGCAAAAAGCTAATAATGCCTCTAGTCACACTGCTATAAATGACAGAGGTAGAATTTGCAATATTTATAGGCCTAATGATTAATTTGATAGGCTCATCTCTGTCAAACCTGTGCCCTCTCTTCTGCTTATTAGAGAATCTGTGGTCCTGGGCACTTTTGTCTGACATTGTTTTGCAATTCTCTATCCAGATAATCATATGAACCAACTGTAACAATCTTAATTGTATTATCTCTTTTTTTAAAAAAAATAAAAACTTAAAATATTGTCTTCATTTGGTAACACTTTTAGGTAATTCATACTTTTGGAAGTAAAAGCTTAGAAACTCCCTGAGTTCAGATTCAAACTGGAACAGTTAACATACAATCCAACTGGATTAAACTGTGGTATATAGAGATGGTTAAGAAACTCTGAAATCCTCTTGGACACAGCTGTATTCCACGCTGTCTGAGTAATTGGAATGCAAGTAACACTTGATTGAGTCACACACAAGCCAAAGACTAATGCCTACTTCTGTGCTATTCATGCTTCAGTGAAGGTGGTAAAAATGAACAAAACAATTTGAAAGAATATTTGTCACTTGGAAAAAAAATCTCAGGCTTTTAAATCAAAATATATATGTCATAAGGAGAACCAAATGTTTCACAGTTTTCCTATCAGCTAAGAGAGACAACTAGATTTTCAACCATGGTTGCTTTTCAGTTCTTACAAATATTATGGTTTCTAGATTTTAGTCTGAGATTTTGGCCAGTTTCTGGGGATGAGGAAATAAATTGTAAGTCTGTTGAAGAAAATGCAACTACTTTTAATTCTACAGACAACATGGAAATGTGGTTGAATTTTCCCCAAGAATGGAATTTAGAAAATTTACAAGATTTGGAAATGGGATGGCAGATTCATAAGCTAAAGAACTGGTAAGAAAGAAGGAAAGAAAGAAAGAGTGGGGGGAGGGAGGAAGGGAGAAAGAAAGAGAAGGAGGGAAAGAGAAAGGGAGACAGAGGAAGGAAGGAAGAAGGAGCTGAGAATGTCTGAAGTCTTTCTTGGTAGGTGGCTCAGCAGTGCTGGAATGGGATTGTCTCTCAGCATTCTACTTCACTTCTGACACCTGGTGCATGCTACTATGTGTCCCTCATGTGTGACATAAAGATATGCTACACTTTGAATCTTGAATGTCCCCCAAAGTCAATGTATTGAAGGCTTGTTTCTCAGCCACGGCACTATGGGAAAGTAATGGAACCTTCAGGAAGTTGGGCCTAGTGGAAGGAATTCAGGTCTTTGGCAATGTGCCCACGAAAGGGACATTGGAAACTTGGCCACTTCCTGTTTCTCACTTTGCTTCCTGGCCACAGGAGAACAGTTTCTTGTGCCATACTCTACCACCATAATGCACTGTCTCATCACAGGCACAAAAGTAATAGGCCAACTGACAGTGGACTAAACTTCTGAAACTGTGAGCCAGAATAAACTTTTCCTCTTTACAAGTTGACAGTCAGGTATTTTGTTACAGTAATGGAAAGCTACACAGTTTCTAAGGCTATGAATCAAGGTGAAGTTCTATAAAATATATATTGCATAGAACACATTGAATATACTCCATAAATGTCAGCTTCATTCTTTTCCTCCCCTGCTAAAATCATGACTATTAACTCTGTTAGCAAAGCTAATTGACTGTGTTAATCTGCTTCCATCCTCTGCCTGGAAATTATATTATCAAGAAGGATTTTTGTTATAAAACTGTCCAAGTTATAGGAATGGGACACTGAAAGATGAGAAGAAAATAGTAGAATATATATATATAAATATATATATATTTTTTTAGCCAAGCATCCTCACTATTCATGATTAGAGTTCTCATCATTGTTCCAGACTCCACTGTGAGGACTGTCTTGTTCTGTTTGTAAATACCCAGGGAAAGTTCTGACTGCTTCTTCGAAGGTATACACACATTCCTTATTTCCTACAATTTTATATCCCAGCCATGGGAGTTAGAGTATAGAGACCATCACTTCTATCAGCCAGCATATTGTTCATAGTCAATAGGAATATATAAAGAAAATCAGAAAACTCTTGTTTTGCTTTTTCTTTCATATCAACCTATACATTTCTTATCTGGCAACTTTCTTACACCTCATTTTCCAAGTGACCTAAAGTCAGAAATAAATTTACCAAGCCAAATTACATAAATAATACTTGAACTAGTCAGTAATGTTGTCTTGGATGAGTTCATAGGTCCCAAACTGTGTGGCCATCCTTAAAACACCATACTTTCTCAGTGTCACTCCCAACACATGTAATGGCCAAGAGCCCCAATACTTTCTAACTGTGCAGTCACTTTGCAGGCAGATATCAACTACATTAGCCAGGATCCTTTTAAATCTTCTATATTTAAGAAGAAGCATTGGTCTCCTAATGAGAAACAGAAGCAGGATATGCCAATTTTCCGAAGCATAATTAGAATTTTCTATTTTTTTTTAAATCTAAAGTCTGTTACTCCAAGGTATTTTTATTTGGCTCAAAGCCCTGAAATTATAGTTGATGATCTTAATTTTGCTATTTTAAATACAACTTAAACAATTATATTTTATTTTTCAACAACATTATAACATTAAATATCCCTATATCCTTATAGATTTTTCTTTTGCATTTCAAATGGTAACAACTGGCATTTCTCTTTGAGGGTTGTATTGTCAGTCACATGCTATCAGTGTGATAACTGATAGTTGCCTATCTGCTTACTTTAGAAGTTGCCAAGATCCCTCTTCCCCTCCTCCCCCCGCACCCTTTACCTACTGGCATAGAAATCTGCATCATTAATAGCTGAGATTCTGGTCAATATGTGAATCTGAAGGCTGGTTGGGTCTCAGTAAAACTTAACCCAACATGAGAAAGTGATTCACATTGCACACATTATTATTTTTCTGTAAGAAACCTAACGATGTTATAAAACTCAACATTACAGTTGGAGAGTAAAAGCTCTGGCTCCAAGAATATTTCTCATTGTGCTTTTTATGGGAAATAAAATGAAATAACATAGGGGAGAAATCATGTGGTTTAGTGCTGTTGAGATGACAACTTTAGCAAACAAGGTACTTTGCCATCCAGGAAGGCCAGAGCAGCATTAGGCATTGAGATGTCTCCTCTGTCAGGGGGAATAAACTACAAGGGAAGAGTTATGATCCTGGCAGTAGTTCAAATCTCTACGGGCCCTTAAAAGCAAATTTTTTGCTTTTATCCCTTAGATTTTTGCCTGAATTCTATCAGCTAAACATGTATCCAAGTGATTGTTGAATAATTTCCTTTACAATCCAGTACAGGTTTAACAAAGAATTAATACCCAGCTATGTTATTGAAGTTTTGCTTCTGCTAAAAATTGAGTGTTATTAATTCATAGAGAGAAAAATACAGAAAATAATAGTAATTTTAAAATCTGCGACTATTGGAACATTTGCATTGATTTATATGTGTGATATCATAAGCCAGATGTATGCTATTAAAATTTTTGATGCATATATTAAGGAATTTTAAACCATATAAAACAATCTTAGAGCAGTCTTGTAAATGAAAAAGGGGGAGGTGCTTTTTGTTACCTTAAAATTAAGGTCAGAATGAAAATCCATTTATCTAAAACTGGTAATCAGCATAGATCAGAAAGTCAAATCAAAGAAGAAATTATGGAATTGGTTTTAGGACATATCCAAAATCTTGAATCTTGTAATTGTATTGGATTTTTTCACCTATGGTTTACAAGTAAGTATAACAAATTCCCTTTAGGGGATAACCTTAATATCCACACATATAAAAATGTATAATTAAAAAAATTTGAAAAAAATATGAATCGAATTGGAAGAAATAATACAGGAATTTAAATATATTTTACACTTATTTCTTAAGGGTCACTTTTAGATCGACACTATGAATAATCCAGGAAAAGGAAAATTCGTGTTTATTACACACCCAAAGCAATATAAACAGTAAATTGATGCTATGATATAAACCACGCAAGAATGTTCATCTATTGACTTATACATATATTTTGTAAATTTAATGCTTATATGAATATTATGCATATCAGGCAACAAGTAAGGGGTAGAAAAGGATCAGCTATGTGAGGCTTCAAAGCCATTGCTCTCACAGCAACAATACAGTGTGTCCTTACAATAAATCCTCAACAAATTAAAGGGTTGTGACTGCTATCTCATATTCTTGGGCATGTGCATTAAAATCTGCATATAACAGTAAGAGAACAACATTGGCAGCAAGGCCTACAAGTCCTGGCAATCCGCATATTCAAAAAAACATGATAATATTTGTAGTTGGAGTTTTATAAACTTTAGCTTTTGTAATTTATGACAGTGTGGCTTTAGGTTTGCAAAATCTTCACTGTATTAACTTCATCTCTTGCATTTTTCATGTAGACTTTTGTGTAGATAAAACATAGATTTTATTTTGCACTTCAGTTTTACTTACATTTATAATATTTAAGTCATTTAAATAAAGAACATATGTGAGCTTAAATTCCATTGCACCAAAGGGATGTAGAATTCATTTAAATTAATACTTGAGTTCAAACATGATATGAATTTACAAATTCATTGGAGGAGAAACAAAGTGTAACATTTTAAGAAGCACTGAATGGAGAAAGACATTGAAACTGAATCATCTCATACCCACTGCCAAATAGAACAAGAAGATTTAAAGAACAGTACAATGAAGTTCTTCAAATGATAGCATACTTTTTGGATCCATAGTCTCTCTAATGTTAAACAAAAATGATTTTGGTGAAGATTGGAATGAGACAATATGAATACTGGTTCTACTAGTTTCTAGCCATGTGATCTTAGATCAGATCATTTATCCTAACTGTGATACCATTTCTTCATCTATAAAATAGTACCTGTCTCAGATCATGTACAAGTTAACAAATATAAGCATGTAAAATATGATTAATTCAAGTCTTTGTGTGATTGTGATATATTCTCAATGTAATACCATACTTTTTTGCCTTCATATTTTCAGAGAAGCTTAATAATTTTCTTCATTTTTATTCTTCAATACTTCAGAACTTTATAGCAGTTTTGCACAACTTTTGATTTTATAGCTGGTAAGGACCAACTCATTAACTACTATTTTTCCCTTTTGATGTTAAGCAACATTCTTTTTTCACTCTCCAAAATTTAATTTCCCATTATTTAATTTTTTGTGCCATATGTTAAGAATATTGTTAGCACTAAATGAAGAAACAAAGATGATTATTATTTTTAAGTTCAATACAGGATTATAACTTCTAATAGCATTTTAATCTAAAAGTTTATTGCCTGAAAACATGTATTTAATAATGTAATTTTATAGTAGCATCTTAATGCCTAGCTATTAAAAGTGCTTTCTGAAGACTAACATTAGCATCACCTGGAAACTTGTTAAAAATGCATACTATCAGGTCCCACATAATAGACATAATAAAGCAGAATCTACATTTTCACAAGTTCCTGCAAGTGATTTATATAAGTATGAAAAATTTAGAAAAACTACCTTAAACACTTTCATCCATCTGGCATCTTCCTTAGTGATCATTTAGTCCATTCATTCAACTGCTATTAATGCCCATTTTAGGGTTCCTGTTATTCTTTCGTTCTAAGGTTTAGATTATGGTCAATGCCAAAGGGAAAGGGTGGTATTGAATGACCATGGTAGGGTTCCAACAGAAATCACACCATAGCTTGGAATAGGGGAGAAGTTGAAAAACTAAGTAAAACAATGTAGGGCAATACTGTCTATTTGGGGTGTTATTAAATTTGTATATTAGATGTGACTCAGTATAGTTACAGTTACACTAAAAGTTACCTCCAGGAACAATAAGGAAGAATAAAGACATGACACCTAATACAGGATTTGTGTTTTTCCCAGGGATATCTCAATGAACATATGAACAGAGACAATAATAATGTTGGAATGAAAGCAAATGTAAGGGAAGATATTCATGAAACTGTGCTTTACTCTTTGACCAAAGAGTTCCTTCTAAAATATGAGTTCCCTTGTATATTTAAAATAATTTTTATAACATTCATAAAGCTAAATAATTCTATCTTGGAAGCATTATTTTTGGTGACCAAATATGATAACTTTTATAAAAAAAAAAACACAAATAGCTGGGCTTGATGGTGCTCACCTGTAATCCTAGCAACCATGGAGACTGAGGCAGAAGAATCAAAAATTCAAGTTCAGCTTCAGTAATGTAGCAAGACCTAGTCTCAAATTAAAAAAAAAAAATAGAATGAAGATATAGCTCAGCTGTAAAGCACCCCAAGTTCAATTCCTCATCAAAAAAATGAAGAGAGAAAATATATAGAAATAAAAATAAAACAATTATAAAATGCTCATGGTACTCTACATGACTTGAAGAATAATACAAATTTGTTTATCCTTCAATATACCTATGGCATTATTCAGCACAAGTGTATATCTTTAAAATAAAAAAGGAAAAAGAAAGGAAGGAGAGGACAGAAAGTGGGGAGGTAGGAAGAAAGAACAAAGGACAGCTAGGTATATATTTATTCAATATAGAATGAATGGAACCTGAATTAAGTTGCTGGATTCAATCATCAGAAGCAGGCTTGGGATGAATCATTGCTATATCACCAATAAAGAAAAATCCACTGAGATTATATTTCTTGGGCTTTGTTAATAACTAACAAATAATTAAATAAAATAAAAATATGTTTTTTTAAACAGGCAACCATATTTTATACTTGTATCTAATGAAAGTGAAAAAAATAATATGTAAATCTCTAATTACACTTCCCTACACAATATATTCCTCCTTGTTATAGTATTTTCCCTCTGACTATGTAATTAGATATTATAAAACGATATGGACAAATTAGTTAATATTTGTTAAGTATTCCAAATCTTAAAACTTAACAGGTTGAAAACATTTTGAATGAAGGCAATGAATATAAAAGAAAATTTTGAAAGAGAACAGACTGTGTCCAATTAAATGCTTCTGTAAAGATGAAATTCCATCATCTCTGTAGTTATGTTTTCTAATATCATTGCTACTGTGCTCAGTTTTCTACCACACCACATTACAAATTAAATATGATTCTATTAATTTGAGTGTCTGAGACATACACTACAAACTACAATTGTCCTTTTCTTGCAGTGTTTCTTTTCTTGGAAATAAAAATAGAATTGTGTACTGAAATCGCTCAGTAATTTTTCAAGGACTTTTTTTTTTTTTTTTTTTGCAATGCAACAAATCTTAGAGTTTAGAGGTAGGAAACATAAGTACTCTGAGCTCTGATGTCACATTATGCTTTAATTCCATGAAATACTTTATCCCTTGCTAAATGAAGTAACAATTAAACTATTTGCCTATGTCTTCCTAAGACCTCCTAGGGAATAGTGATGACTCCTCTCTTTAAGGGAGAACAAGATGGCCCAGTATCTCAGAAGTTTAAGCCTCATTAGCTGGGATACTTAGTTCATTGTTAGGATTTTCTTATGACTGTTGCCAAAAAGGCTAAGTTATTTTATATAAACCTCATAAGTAAAAATCTAGGAGAAGATGTCAGGGTGACAAAACTGTTTTGTCACTAATCAATTCTCCCTGGAAGATGTATGACTGGCACATACTAGATGCTTGATAAAACTCAGTGAATGAATGGATGACCTGCAACACAAGTCCTGATTTAGAATCTCATTCGAACTTGCTGGCATAACCACTCGTGGAAGCTGGGTAAAACTAAACTGCAATCTAAAATGATGTGAGATCCAAGAGACATGGGTTAATGTAATGCATTAAACAACACTATGACCTCATTCACAAAACTAGAGATAAATGTCACATCAAGCCACTCAAGCAGAAATTCTTGTTCTTCAGGCAGTAACTCTGAGAGACTAAAAAAACCTATGAAAAAAGAGCAAATCCCCCATCTTTCACATTGCAAAGTAGCAGCAATTCCTAATAGTGAGGCTCAGCAGCTTTTTGGGCTGATCAGGCTATTTTGGTGCTATATCAAGAGAAAATTTTGACAGTCTTGGCTCGCAATTTAACCTCCTTCAGAACGGTTACAATCTGGTGGGTGAATATCCATGGAATACTAAACATCTATCTTGTTTTAAAACCAGCCATTCTCTCATAAATAATAGCTGTATTTCATGCATGATCCTCTTTTTGTTCTGTTGCTACAGAAGCAGCCAACTAGGCAACAGAGGAAGCAAAAGTAAACTAACATATTCCCAGTTCTCTTGGCATCGCTGATGAAAATGTCTATGATGCTTATGATGATCCAAAAGAAACCAGAAGAAAAAACATGTTGGCTTGTGTTGTATAAGTAAAGTGTGTGTAACAGGAGAACGGGGCATGGACAGCCAGTGTTTGCCAATTGAGAAGAACAAAGCTTGGAGGGAGAATGTTTTACAGCTCTGAAGCGTGCTTCAGTTCATGGAGACTAAGACATGAGCTTTTAAAATATTTTTAACACTCAGAACTTGCTTTCACCATTTATCTCCTAGTAATGGTTGAATTACTTACTATATTAAAATTTATTTCTTAAGGAAGATTAGAAAGTATAAACCTTTCTCTCTGTAGATTAGAATAAAATGGGGTTTGTGTCATATTTGTAAAATTGGTACTAAGAAGATTTATTCTTGTATCCTTTAATCTTTGCTCTCATGGAGCATATCAAATACTTTTCTATGGCCTAAAACCCAGAAGCCTAGTGGAGGGTTTTAGCACACAGGTTTTCTTGAGGGAACAGTAAAGCTCTTTTGAAATACAGGCAGTCCAGGTGTTGTGCACTAGAAAAGGACCTTAAAAATGACTGTGCATGCTGAAACTGTGTCAAGAGATCTTAATAGTCAGTGACAAAAATTAACAATGTTTCTGTGACCTTCTATTTTCTTTCTACATTGAAGTTCTCTTCCTATTTTTAAAAAATGTACAGAAAAATGAACAAATAATAAAACTATTTTTAGTATATTGGAATATACAACCTTACAAATATTGAATATGGTTTAGATCAAAAGTTCATTTCTAAAAAAAAAAAAAAACACCAACTTTATTCTCTTGTTATGTATCATGTGATATGGAAAGTGCACCTTTCATAGGCTTCGGTGAATTGCTGTACCCTTTTCTTAGTTTGGATCAGCTTGCATTATTTCATCACTTGCAGTTCCCATGTTTTGAAGTATCTCTAAGAATTCCTTAAAGATGAAGACTTTCGCCAGTGTCACTGACCCTGGGATGTCATTGTCTTCATCATAGCCACTTTCCTCATTTACATTGACTACTGGCCTTCACTGTGTTCTTGGGCAGTAGATCCATAATCTCTTGGACAGGTACTGTGTCAACATCCTTACATTCACCTATTTCTTGTATAACAGTTATATTCCATTCAAATTTTACTTCTGATGCTATCACCTTTTTCTTTGCTGTACTTTCATTTTTATTGGCCAATTACCTATTTTAACTTTCCATTTTTGTAAGGTATCATGTGGATTTCTCACTGGGATTCAGAATACAGCAGAATTATACCCTTTGCTGAGTGTGTACTTCGAAAGAAGTGCCAAGGTTGTTCATTGGTATTTACTTAGCAATTTGTGAACTGAATAGCTAGCAGCAAAGTTTGTGTTTTGAAACTATACGAACCAAGAAGCACCCACAGTTAATATACCATGGTAGATGAAATTTGAGCTATGTTGTTGGGAAACATGTTATTTAAACCATGGTAACTAAAATTCACACATATCAGATATGTGCAAATGAGGCCTGCTTTTACAGATAATTTCTTATTGAGTCTTATCATTTAAAATGCTTTACATCTAAAGAATAATATGCTCTTAGATCTTTATCAAAGAGCACAGAGAGTCTATAAGAGATACATGGTTTATATTTAACCCAAGTTACATCTGTGTAGTATTTCCTGAGTATTAATATTTCTCTTATTTATAAACATAACTAATGAGAAAACTCTAGGCTATATCAAGCTTGGCTTCACAGGAATAACAAGGGGGTCCCTTTCAGTCAAGGATTTTTATTTTTTAATCACTTTACAGATTCTGAAGTGTAATATTATCAATTCACCTGTGATTGTGATGAAGTTGTGCAGAATTCATTCTTGTTAATTTAGCTCATCAGAAAATACCAATATATATTGAGAGACCTGACTATCCTCTTCTCAACACTTAGATAAACTCATTCTTTGCCCAAAGTCAAGATTGTTCAGGCATGGGATGAAATTATTTATTGGAAAGTTGCTTTTTGGCCATAGAAATAGAACACAGAGTTGAATCTCAAGGTATTTTTTAAATTCAAATAGACACATTCAATTTGTCTCTCGCTATTTGAGAAATATTTTTCTTAAGATTATAGATGCCAGTTATAATTTGAGTATAATGTTGAGTGTGCATTTAAGGAGTCTGTTGGTATGCTTTTCAGTTTCCAATGCTCATTTGTCAACACTGCTCATAAGTGACCCAGATTAATTTATCTTATGACATTTCCCTTATAAATACTTGTACTTTATAGGTAGTATAGTAATGTTTCAAAATATCTTTAAAATAATATATTTTAATATATTTATAATTTTAATATATTTAAAATTTATTTTATTAAGTAAAATATATTTAAAATAGACACAGGAAGTGAATATTTGATGTTTCTTTATCCTTCTTTTTCTTACCATTATTTATTTTGTTGTTTTAGTTATCTGTCTTTAAGGATATAATATTGCTTCATTTACAGATTATAAAGTTTAGGATTCTCAGGGCAATAGTCATAGATCACTATCTTGAGTGTTTTTGTACTGGAAATATTTCCCCCCAAAAAAGTCACCTTAAATTATTAGCTGTAAAGCTTCATTCATGGAATGAATATTTCCCTTAAAGGAAACAGAAAGTAAAATTTTCTAATATTTATTCCTTAACAATTAGGGTGTATGTTAATTAGATGTGTAATTTCTAACTAATAATAATACTGTAAGATTAAATGACAACATATATCAGAAACTAGTGGGACAAATGTCATATTTATAAACTTTCAATCCATGTTTTAGATTTAGAGGAAATTTGGGCTGGAAAATTAAACCAGAGTATAAAATCTCTTTAAAACTAAATTGTTAGCCACTTTCAAAAGGAGTGTTCCCACCATATGGTAATAAATAGGTTATGTCAAGTTTACATGTGCAATCTCAAAAAGGCAGTTTTTTTGGAACAGTCTTTCCTGGAATTTATGGATACGGCTCTCAGAGTATCTCGAACAACATGATGGATATTCCAAAATGCTCCATTTCAGAAGTCCTTTGTGCTCAGTTTTGTGCTGTCAATTTCCCCCCAATTATTTTCACCTTGTCACTAGAACAATGCCTCTGATAGAAAAAGAAGAAATTAAAATATATGTTTATGTATGTATATATATAATATATAAACATAAATATATATAAAATATAAATATGTATATATAATATAAAATACATGTATACACACATACACATACACATACATATACTAGACATAGGAGGCCTCATATAGATACTTGGTAATGTAAAATTATTTTCCTCTTCTCTATTTATATATTTTATATATTATATTTATATATTTTCAACCATCATATTTCCTTTTTCCAGTTGAAAGTTGACATTTTAAATTAATATATAGACCCTATCTATTCAATAATTATGGTGACACTTTTTTGGTTACTCTAATGATTACTTAAGGCTGATGTAAGAACAGTTTCCACTAGACATCACCAAATATGCCCAACCTAGTTATGTTTCCAGAGTCTTTTTGTTACTGCAACATGATTAAAATGCCACATTAAATATGCAAAACTCTATAAAATAGGATTCAATAGATAATAGATGCATATTAATAATATATAACATTAATCTTTATTCTGGTTGAATGCAGCTCAGAATATACCTTCAATTCTTGGAGATTAGCTGTACCTTTTATAGTTATTTTCTCTACTTTAGTTAAAAAAATTTTTTCATGGTCAATCAGGACACAATATCCGTCTATTAATTTATTTAGGCTTCATAAATTAAATTGAAAAATCATTTGATAGAATGAAATTTTCAGTTATCCTAGTGTTTTTTTAATTTCCAGTTTCATTTAACAAATAACAAGTAAAAATCAATATCAGAAAAAACAGAGTGTCATAAGTTTGCTATTAATTTTATTTAAACAATATAAAATTTTTTAATCTCCTTATTTAGGAATCTATACACAGGTAGAGCTCTAAACACAGATGTTTTGCAGCAACATGAAAACAGGGTGCAAATAAGAAGTACTACTTGTCTATATAAATTTAAAATAGGATTTATTTCTTAAAATGATTTTTTGAGAGAAATAAATGGAAATCTAGAATAAGAAGTTACAGAATATAAAGAGATTAAAGTAAGCAATACATGTAATTTCAGCTTAAAAATTAAACCCCAACTTAGAGTAATATTACTCAGAGGGCATGAATATATAAAACCTAAATTACATCTTGTTGGAGGCCAGATAGGATCACTCCATGAAAGAAAGTTAATAATTCCCAAAGGCCAAGATATGGAAGCAACCTAGATGAAAGAATAGATGAAGCAAATGGATCATTTACATACACCAGAATATTACTCAGTCTTAAGAAAAAAAAAATCTTGCCAATTGTGAGACAGGCCAAATCCAGAGGACATTATCCTAAGGAAAATAAGTTGGACACTGAGATAAAATATGCAGAATCTGAAAGGGTGTACTTTATAGAAACGAAGGATTCTCAGGGCAATAGTCATAGACCATTATTTTGAGTGTTTTTGTACTGGAAATATTTTCCCCCAAAAAAGTCACCTTAAATTATTAGCTGTAAAGCTTCATTCATGGAAAGAATATTTCCCTCAAAGGAAAACAGAAAGTAAAATTTTCTAATATTTATTTCTTAACAATTAGGGTGTGTGTTAACTAGATGTGTAATTTCTAATTAATAATAATACTCTAAGATTAAATGACAAAATATATCATAATCCTACAATGGTTGTTGCTGAGGTCTGTGGTAAGGGTAAAGCAGTGAGGTAGATCATAGGAAATGAAATTTCAATTATGCAAGATGGTCAAATCCAAGAGATCTACTTCAAGGCACAGTGTCTACAGTTAACAATGCTGCATTGTTTACTTAAAGATTTGATATAAAGGTGGACCTTAAATGTTCTCATGACACATACAAAAACTAATAACCAATAGCATGTGGGTGTCAACTTTTGGAAGTAATAAATATTTTTATGGTATAGATTGTGGAAATGGTTTTAAGAATGTATGTCTCCAAACTCAGTGAGTTATATAGTTTTGTGCATTATAAACACATTGTTTTTTTTTTTGTATTCTAATCAGACCTCAATAAAACAGTTTAAAATTTATTGAATTAAAAAAATACAAAGTTAAAAAATTAATAAAATAGTTAACTCCTGACTCTTGCTAGTCAGTGTCTGGAAAATAATTAAAATCAGGTATAAATGTTATATTTCAGATACTAATAACAAATGTAACATAAAGGTAAGATAGATTTTATAAATTTTATCAATTTAAGAACAGAAGATTTGCAGCACAGGAAAGTGATTTTAGAAAATATTCATAGGCTTTTAATATATCCCAAAATTAACCATATAAAGAATCATTCTGTTCTGTCATTAAACACAGATAATATTTGGTTAAATGTAAACCAAAACAAAACAAAAAAGCAAATGTTGCAACATTGCTTGAAGAATCAGCACCACAAACAACCATTTATCCCTTGTGGTTATCAAAGTCCTCTATATGTCTGTCTTGTATTGAAGTCAGTTCCCTCACTATTGTCAACAAAATAAATTCTATGTTATTTAAAGTTTTAACTATAGGACAAGAATATATAGGTATTTCTTTTATTTCAAATTATATTGAACATCTTTTATACCATCAATACTGCTTTAATAAAAAAAACCTCGATTACTATTTGGCAAAAGTGTAATAGATTCCTAATCAAAAAAATTGTTCATGGTGAACAATTTTTTAAAAACCCATGGATCTTGGATTTTGTCCACTACCAAAGAGTGACATTTTTCTACATTTCTCTAGATTCTCATTTGTAGATCAGTTCCAGACTGGCAACTTCAAGGCTGCATCAGAGAATTGCATTGGGATTTATTGGAAAACTATGAAAGAATTAGAAATGTGAGTGAGGGCTATAGATCAGAAACATCAGTTATTTTGATATCTCAGTCTCACTCTTTTCTAATAAAATTCCCCTTGACAGCCTAATTTATTAAATTTGTATTGAATCTAAAATTTCTAAGTTGTTCCTTTTGTACATTATGAAAATAAATAAGATGTAGTTCTTGCCATCCAGGGGCTTAGACTCCAAAGAGGATGATATATTGTGCAGGAAGAACTTTAATCAAAGACTTTTAAATAAAAGATGACAAGTTGAAAAGATCACAGAGGGGATAGATATGAGGTACATTTGAGATTCGAGCTTGCTATTATATGGCCAAGTAATGTTTTGACAGGTAGAAAGAGACAACATGAGAGGAAGAGCAAAGTTGGCTTTGAAAAACATTAAACTTTTTTTGAGAAGCAATGTGTCAATTCAAATCCTACAATAGGAAAGGGTGTAGAGGTAGGAGAAGGCATACAAGACATTTATTGGAGAATAAATGGGAGGGAACTGTGTAACATGGGGGAACTGTGACATTAATGCGGGTCTTGTATCTTTGAAAGAAGAGGAGATCAAGGAAGGATCAGATCAGAAAAGGTCTAGTAAGTCTTGGTCACGCTGATGAGGCAGCTGAGAATGGAGGCACCAGCATTAATTCTGGAGCCACTGTCAACCTTTGTTTGGGAAACAGCCTGGGGAAACATGGGTTCAGTACTGAAGGGTTGCTGCTGACGTCTGTAGACAACTATGCTCCTATGATAGGTTTGAAGGAAATTTGAGTGGCAGATGTCCATAGACATTATGTCTATGTGAAGAATTACCGAATAGTTCTATTTGACTGGAAAATGTAGAATAACACAGGGAAGAGACTTGGACAACTTCATGAAGGGCCTGAAGTATATAGATTAGGAATATATATCTAAAGATAAGACACTGAACACTTTCAGACTTTTATACAGAAATATCACTTTGAAAGAATTATCATTTAGAGATATATATAAAATATGTGGCAAAAGATAATACAGAAGATGAAAAAATGTAATGATAAAAGTTCTGAGTGTAAATCTAGACTTTTCAATGTTCATGTCATCCATTCATTCATTCTAAAACTATTTATTCTATTATGTGCTAAATATTATGTTAGGTACTAATGATATGTCTAAACCAAAAGAGATAAATATTTTTTAAAAAGAGAGAAGACCAAAATCCCTTTTTTAAAAAATGAAGTCTATATCTGAATGTGGTAAGACTGAAAAAGAAAAGTAAAAATTGTATCATGTGGTAATCATAGTTATGTGAAAAAATAAATCAGAGTATGCAAGGAACACGGAATGCCGAGGAAGTGAGGGGAGATGAGGGTTACTTTATCCAGTAATGAGGGAAAGCAAAGAACTAGAAATAACTTGAAACCCATTAGTAGATGTTACCAGTTTAAGGGGTTTCTGAGGGACAGCAACAGAAAGAGGAATCTAAAAGAACAAAGGCCCTGAGGGAGGGGGCTTTTTTTTTTTTTGAATTTCTGACTTGCCCAGTAACAGCAAGGAGATTGGGGAATTTGGAGAAAAGAGAGTGATAGGGAACAGAATAGGAGACAATTCCAGAGATCCCTGCATGATGTTGGTTAGGGACTGGGGTAGGGTATTCTTTAGAACAATGCCCAGTTAAAAGTTGTCTTTTGTTGTTGTTGTTGTTTTTTCAACTTATGAGTGATATATTCTATCTTTGATTTTCATTATGCTAGAAGGAAAATAGATTGTATGAGAGTAAGTTCATAAGCAGGACAATTCCATATGAAGCTCTTCCTTTAATGATGAATGTGGTGGGAAGAATTTAGACTTTGGATATATTAATCAGACATAGTGAGACATTAAAAACTGCTACCCTGCTATTATTGTGTGTATTTAATTCTCAGAGTTTGGAACAATCATAATAAACATATGTCATATGTTACTATGAGTAAGAAAAATAAACTCTGTTGTACATACATTGAGTGAAACGTGCAATATTTCTTGAATAAATAAGATATTCTATTGATCTTTTTGCAGCAGTCTTAAGAAAAAGAGTTTTGCTGCATGAAACTTTATGACTGCTTCTGTTAGCCGTGTCATAGAAATTAAAGAGGAATTTGCAAATGAAGATTCTTCTGTCAAAAATGCTACTCCTTTCCCTTAGAGTTGAGTTCTCAGTTTAAGTAACACTTCAGCTGAGATATCTTTCCTGACTGAGCACCGCCACATCACAAATTTCCCTGTGGCCACCTTGTGCTCCTGTGGCCTACTTGTGCTTCTGTGGCCCTCTCTGAGTGGCCTTGCCATGACACCAAGTGCTTTCCAGTTCTTACTGATTTAAATTTCTCTCTTTTCAGCTCAGTACCCCTTAGCTGAGCAGCTTGGAATGAGATTTCTTCTTCTGCTTCATTATACAGCTATTTGATTTACCAATTAATGATGCATGTTTATAGTTATTCACATATTAAAAAGGCATAGCTTCTCATAAATTTACTGAACCTTATCCATTATCACAAATTCATATGCCCTATTATGCTAAATCTCCATACATAAACTCTCTCCCAAGTAGAATTTTTTATTTATTACCATCTATGAGAGATCTGTAACTGAAATAATGAAAATAAAGTACATAGGGCAGATTCTGGCACACAAGAAGTGCTCAACATATCCAGTCATCGTTTCTTTGTTGAAATGGTTAGAAGCAGAAATGTTATAAGTGCAATACTTAAGTGATAAACATATTTGCTTATTTTAATTTTTCTTTTTATTTCAATTTGATTAAAGGTTTTATATAAAATTAAATGTAAGCCAGGCATAGTGGCTCATGCCTGAAATCCCAGTATCTCTGGAGGCTGAGGCAGGAGGATCACATGTTCAAAGCCAGTCTCAGCAAAAGCGAGGAGCTAAGCAACTCAATGAGTCCCCAGCCCTATTCTGTCTCTAAGTAAAATACAGAATAGGGCTGGGGTGTGGCTCAGTGGTTAAGTGCTCCTGAGTTCAATCTCTGGTACTCTCCCCCCAAAAAATTAGGTGCCTAGGAGTATAGCACAATGACAGAGAAAGTACTTAGCAAGTACTTTCAATACTTGCTATACCTAGCATAAAAAATTAATTAATAATATATTCCAAATATTTTTGTCAATTATTTTCAAATTCTTCCTATTTCTAATTTTATGCAATTAAATACTATTCCACATATAATGTTAGCAGTATGGTTTTGACATATGATATTATGCTACTATTTTTATTTGTTATTATAATTATTGCCATTCAATTATTATTTCTTGATAAGTTTAAAAAAAACACATTTGGACAATCCTAACTAGAAAATTCATATGAAATATTTTACATTTATATAAGGAAAGGGATGAATATTGTTGCAGGGGTTTTGGAGTTTTTTTTCCCATTCAAATGTATTGGGTTATGTATAAAAATGCAGAACAAAGGACATAGCTCTAAAGTGTGTTGGAATTTAATTCAATTTGAAAAGAGAGAGAGAGATTTTAGGAGCTTTTCTGGGAAGTGTCTATCATAATTAAGAGAGTGACAATGATTCTGCTGTCCTTCCGGGAAGAATGAGTTGTTACAAGGGAGAAGTTAGAGCAGGAGATGGACAAGCAAGGTTGAAATTCTAGGTTTCACACTTATCTAGTTTATGAAAGTCAGATTTTAGAAATCACTTTTTTTCTTTAAGAAAATTAATTGAATTAATGTAAATGTTATGCTATAAAAATGTGAATTGAAAAGTGATGGCCTAGAATCTTCCTGTATCCTACCTAGTGAGCACTAATAAAAAGTCACTTGTCTGTTTCTTTCACTTTTTGTTTATGTCAAGTCAGACCATTCCCTGCTCCTTTCTTCTTTATTCATTCTTTCAAACCTGACCTAAATAACCTTCATCTATATGCACCTACAAGAAGAACAATAATCTTGTTCCCCAAAGGAAAACAATTGTACAAGGTTTAGGATGACTGAGAAGTTTGAGGCAAAGCAAACTATTTCAAAAGAAACAAAGAAATGTTGAAAAATGATAGATAAAGTGGATTTTATTCCTTGGTGTCATGAAATAGTTTCATCGTTTGGCCATCTGCTCCTTAGAATTTTATTTTAAACAAGAGTTTACATTGTGTTTTCTTATCCATATCACACTAAGACACTAAGGGATTGCAAATAGAAGTATTCATGACAACTGATTCATTCCCTGTTGGGAGGACACAGGCACCTAAAGAATGTGTATACTTAGGAGAGCAAATCCTATCTCCCTCTCCATCTTACAGAGTGTCTGGTAAGAGACCAGGGAGTTCTGCTCTCAAGTGCAAAAATATGGTCTGTGGATTCACTTAGAGCACTTGCCTAGCAAGCAGGGGGCTCTATGTTCCATCCCCAGCACTGCGAACAAAGCAAACAAATAAAACAACCCCTAGCATAAAAATAAACTAATATATGAACCAGAGTCCCTATAGAAACACTTTAGGTTATTTTCTGGAGTTCGAAAGAATATTTTGCATGTTAATGGTAATAAATCTATATGTTCCTGTAATTCATTTTTACTCTTATAAATTGCTTGTTAAATGCAGATTGGACTATAATATATCCTTTTATATTTTTTTTACAGTTAATAGAACTATTCCATAGCACTTGTTGTATTTTCTTGCCCCAAATAACATTAAAAATGAAAGAACTTCCTGAAGAATACTTCAGGAAATAAATATCCTCTTGAATTTGTTTCAGAACAAAACTGCCTTGTATTGAATTTACTCTATAACCTTTGCCACTATAAGGAAGGAGAAAGACAGAGATAGAGACAGAGACAGAAAGAAACAGCCTTTCAGACCATTTCAGCTGGTATAACACAAATATCATAAATAGGGAGGCTTAACAACCAAAGTTTATTTCTGACAGTAGTAGAAGTTTGGAAGTTCCAGGTCTGGTGAGAATCTCTTCCTGGTTCCTAGACATGTGATTTCTTGCTGTGTCCTTACATGGTGAAAGGGCTGAGGAGGTGCTCCCCCATCTTTTAAAAGCATCAATCGGACTCATAAAAAGAGTAATCATGAACAAAACAAACCCCATCCTAAAAGCATCACAGCAGGCAGTAGGACTTCAACATAAAAATTCTGAGAGGACATATCAGTCTATAGCATGTAAATAGGTAGAGAATTTCATTTTAATGGATAAAGTTAGAGATTCAGGCCTGAATTTGCCTCAGGAAGGCAATAGCAAAGCTGCCGTGAACCAGATGGGTGAGGCCTCAAGTTTTACCACTAGAAATTAAAATTTCATAAGCAATTTAAGAAAAAAATTACATTGAAAATTATTCAGTTCATTATTTATTAAAATTGAAAGTAGTAGACATATAGCTAGCATTGAAGAAAACTTCACATCTCAAAACTAGATATATTTACCCAATATATTTTATTACACATGAGATAGTTTGGGACAAGAGATTGGTTAAAGCAATAGTGTAATTAAAGTTGAGAATGTGAAGAAATGATTCACTGATTTTCTTTGCCAGAAAGTTTAATATTTTAATGCTATCCTGAGATTTATACGTACTAGTTTCAATTGACAGCCTAAGTTAGATATTCTACAACTTTACATCAAAGAAGTTGCTAACAGTTTTCATCTTTTCCCTCTGTAGCTCATATTATGCAATGTCATGATTTTCTGTAACATTCCTTTTTTTTTAATCCTAAAAATTCATTGGTGGTGATGGGGATTATGTTAATCAGTCATATCATAATCTCCAGGATGGTATTTTTGTTCTTCCTTGTAACTTCTCTGCATTTAAATTAATTGGACACATGCATTTTAGTAAAAGCAAATATGAAGTGATTGACAGCATGAACCAAAGATGCTTTTATTAACATGGGTATTGATACTTACTGTCAGATTACATAGAACAACATTCATGCATGAGAAGTAAAATGGTTGTCTGTGGCAGATATTTGTCAAAACTAAATTGGTCAACATTATACTGTCTCATGTACAAAATAAACTATTTTGATTACTTTCATGTGTGTTCCATGACCATACTGTCTTTGGATTTTTGAAACTCTTTGATACTTGATATACAAAATTACATCATAACATTATTAAAAATATTACTTTAAAGGGGCAAGTCAGTGAAACTATGACTATTTTCCAGAGCCATTCACCTTAACTTTGTACTATAATGACATTTCACAAATTGTGATTCCTAGATCACTTGCATGGAAATAATAATGAGTAATTTGTAAAAATTCAGATCTTTAGGCCTTATCCCAAAATATTTGGGTATGTATACATAGCAATTAGCTGTTTTAACCAGCAATATGGTGATTATTAAGTGTTAAAGTCAAGGTACAGCTGCTGTGATTGGATTTTTGAAAGTTAATTGGGCATCTTTAAATATACTTGTGTAGAACAAAACTATTTTCAAGAAAATATGACAGTCATTTTGCATGTTGCGAACCATTATTTAAGAATTTTGTTGTTGTTGTTATTGTTGGAAGAGCAAAATGCACTAAAATTATTGACCCCTGATATTCATCTTCTATATCTTAATTGGATCTTTCCAGCAGTAATAAATATTTGTAAAGCAATACAAATACTGAAATTCATTTTTAATTTTAATGTTTTCTCATACGTTACATAATGGAACATATGCTATAGTGTAGAAATTTTGGAATACTTACCACGATGCTACCACTATTTTTTTGGAAATATATTGCATAAGTCATTCCCTTTCTGACTTTGGTTTCCAGCATACAGAACTTCATCCTCTGCTCACAACATTTTAGAATTGATATCCTTATGTGGTCATATACAGGAGAAAGATAATACTGTTTCTTCACCCATCACAAGATTTGTGGCTAGCACTCTGTTGTGGTTTGGATGTGAGGTGTTCCCCAAAAGCTCACGTGCAAGATAACGCAAGAAGGTTTTCAGAAGAAATGATTGGGTTATAGCCTTAAACTGATGAGTGAATTAATTCCCTGATAGGGATTAACTGTGTTGTAATTGAAGTAGTTGTGGGTGGAGGAGGTGGGAATTGGGACGTGACTTTGGGGTATATATTTGTATCCAGGTGAGTGGAGTCTCTCTCTGCTTCTTGACCACCAAGTGAGCTATTTTCCTTCATCACACTCTCCACCATTATGTTAAGCCCACTTTGAGCCTCCATGAATGGAACTGACCTTTTATGCACCTCTGATACTTTGAGGTCTCAAACTTTTCCTTTTCTACAATTGTTCCGGTCAGATCCTTTAGTCATAGCAGTGAAAAATCTGACTAAAATGCACCCCTATAACAAAGATTATTAAGGAAGGGTGAACGAAGTTGTTTCACCACTGTTTTACATGGCGTGGGAGCTTTCAGGAATGAAGACCACAAGCCCCAGAGAAAACTGTATATTTTTTATGAACATCATGCAGAAGTGTGATTGGAGAACAAAAGGGTATAAAAGCCAATGGTAACGAACTGTGGGGAACTTACTTGTTCATGAGTTCTCTGTACCTCCTTGTCTTCATTTTTTTCCTCTGGGTACAGGGAAGGACTTTTCTGGAATGAGGGACCTTATGATATATTTTCAGGGTAGGGAAGTTGGATAAGTCCTTTATGACCTCAAGGGAGTCATTTAGGGATTGATCTTTGGATCTCTCAGTTTTCTGCAGCTTAAAATAGTCAGTCTTTCAAGGTGCCATATTTTGGAGTATTATATTCTGAACCTTGTCATAGATACCTAGAGGTCAGCATTTATGCCTCAGGGATACATATCAATGGAATGAAACAAGCTTTATGAACATCTCTAAAACTTTCAAAAAGAAATCAGTTATATTAGTCATATTGTAACTTTTGTAAATTTTCTGAGATTTATCAGGCTATTAAAACCCATGTTTTCTTAAGCTCTCTCTTAGTACTGAATATTTTTTTAAATTTTGTGTTGATAATTTTGATAAATTTGTTTTATTTCTATAGGAATATTAAAGTAAGTTTGCTATACAAATGTTATGACACTTTTAGCTTTTGTAGATGGATATTAATTACCAAATTACTTTCACCACTATATAAATTTATAGTTCTACCAAGTTTTTGCAAAGGATAGAAATTATTGGTCAGTTTTAAATTTTAAATTTTTGTCAATTTTAGAGTCACAAGTGATATTACATACTGATACCCATTGGCTTTTTATACTATTCAGTGAGTCTAGTCTTATATATTCTTTCTTTTGTGATTTGGAGCATGGTAACCATTCATATGGGCCTAATAAGATATCACTTTCAAGGGTTAGGCATGCAGTCTAAGTCACTAAACTATTAAAATTGATAATCTTACTGCTGTTGCATAATTTGGGTCTTCCATTTTCTCTATGGTGCCTGGGGATTGAGGGAGTGTGTAAAGAAGTTTTTTTTTTTTTTTTTTTCTTTAATGAGAAAAATCTCTGAAAATCAACCTTCCTTGATCATTCCCAGACATAAAATAGATAATGGGAAGACCCAAATTATGGCCTTGTTTGTGAAGTTAACAGTAATGAATGTGTAAACCTGAGGATTCTGATTATTGCCTCTATTTGCTTTTGTCAAAATATATTCCAGGCTGTACCTTAAGTTTAGGAACTTAATAAAAGTATGGACAATTGATCCAGACCTATTGAAATGGAATCTCTGGAAGGTAGGGACAAGAAATCTAAATTTTAACATTGCCTATATGCAAACTATGATTTGAGTAGGAATGCTTTGCAGGGGAAATTCAAGAAAACCAATTTGTATGTAATTATTAGATTTTACATTCAGGAGCCAAATTGAACAAATAATTAGAAATACCTACTACAGATCACAATGTTTTTTATAAAATGAGCTATTAAGATGCATAATTTACAGAGGAAATATACATTACGCCTGAAAATAATGAATTTGAATGTCCTCTGTATAATTTAATCGGTAGCAATTGCAATGCTTAGATGAAATAGTAAAGTTCAACCTAATGCAGTTGATTTGCTTGTTCTATGTAATCACTACAAACAAGCACAGCAGGCAGATGACTGAAACAATTGAGAGGCTGAAGAGGAAAGTTAAAATATAGTAAAGACCACTTTCTTGAAAACTGTAATGTATTAATACTTCAGTGCAAATACTACAGTGAAACGCTGTCTACTTATATATATATATATATATATATATATATATATATATATATATATATATATTTGAAGGTATGAAGGAGAAATGAGCTTCTCCTTTTTTTGCAGAGAAGTTATACTTGGCAGTATTTAATGTCAACTAGAGTTTGAACCTTATAATTGGTGTCTTTAAACTTCCTTCTGGTAGGTGTATACAATCAAATGGTAAATTTTTCTTACCTTAATCCATGATGAAACAAAGCAGTAGCCATGAAAAAACCTCTCCATGAAAAACAACTTGATATTATTTAAAGTACATGTATTTGTATTAAATATATAATCATTAATTAAGTCTGTATCTCCTGATGGCAGGTTTGATAAAAATCAAGAACGTGCTACTGCTAACTACTCTTGAAGCGTTCTGGATCAGAATGTCAAATAGGAAGCTTAATGAACTCTGTCAAAAGAAGTTCTTAGCTTTTTCCTTGATGTGACACCAAGGATGAAGCATAATCACATCTCAGCCCATACTTATGAATCTGCCACGTGCCCCACTTATGACCAACCCAAGATTTTTCTGGGAAGCAGAGCAATTAGCACCACAGATTCTTCATCAATTAATTTGCTTAAACCTGTTCCCATTAGTACTGTTTATTCTTAGACTCCATAAGGGTAAAAAGGCAACACTTTAATTAGAGAAAATTTCCTTGCACTAAATAAATGTAATGATTTCTTTACCATAAAGAAGTTTTGTGGTCTGCAAAACAAATTCAGAAGGAAAGGGAATGGTTTATTATTGGGTGTGAAAATCACTAGGATGAGATCAAGCAGCTCATTCTCAGCACTGGGCAGCAAGGGAGAGTTAAGCTGGCTTGAAACTGGATGGATCCTTTTCAGGCAGGACATAATCCTATCACCCTAAAGATTTGATTGAAGTGTTTTTTTTTTTTTAATTGGTAGTTCATAATTATACAATATTTGAAAAATCATTTTTTTAAAGGATTGCAAAGTCAAATCATGTTTTAATTATTTTTTGTTAGGTGTTATTGCCACTTAACTCCAGTGCAAAAAAACAAGGACAAACCTTTGTACTAGTTCTGGGATTTTTTGAGGCTTCAGAGAAATTTTGGAAGATAGAGAATATAACTACTATCATTTATGATGTTCTTTTTTTAAGAGAAAGCTTATTTATAATCATTCTTAATTTCTCTGAAATTCTTGGGGCCAGTATGCATTTTATATTTGAAAGATTTTATGTGTTTTGGAATATTTATATAGACTTAACTGAAAAGACAAAATACAATATGCTCCAAATATGCTCCACAATTTGAAACTTTCCAAGTTACTACTCAAAAAGTTTCATATTTCAGTTTTTGTTTTTATTTGCAGTTTAGGGATATTGAACTTGTATTAATATAATAAAAATTATTAAAATGTAAATCAAGTGCATTTTATTTTATGCTGCAAAAAGCAAGCATCAAATGTGAAGCAAGTGATTCTGTTTAGCATTCACTTTTTAAAAATTTTTTTTGTAACTGTAGATGGACACAATGCTTTTATTTTGTTTATTTTTATGTGGTGTTGAGGATGTAACCCAGTGCCTCATGCATGCTAGGAAAGTGCGCTGCTGCTGAGCTACAGCCCCAGCCCTAGCATTCATTTTTATATAAATTTTATCATAAAAATATTGCCATCTTTAAAATGTCAGGAAACTTTTTTAAAAATTAAGGAAAGAAGCTTTTAATAGAATTATTTTTTTTAAGTTCTTTCTAATAAGATAAAAAAATTCATTTGAAGAAGAACTCAAAGAATTTAATAGTTTGGACAAGCTAACAAGACAGTGAACACATTCTGTTAGGATTACTCATTATGCTATTTTTATATAATGGAATAGTTTCACTATTCAAAGTTGTATTTCTTGATTTGACATGCATACATGTGCCATTTGGGGAAATGTTTGAAAGGGAGTTACTCTTTTTATCTGCTTTAATTTTTTTGCTATGATTGCATTTAATTTGGTAAACTGCAAGCTGTAGGCCATTCAGAAATGAATTTGAGGCCCTGTTCTAATGGTAGCTTTGCCCCTTACTTGTTGAAATAGACACAGATCATTTCATTTTACAGATTTTCATTTTATTCATAAGAAAAATGTAGATAATAATATCCAAAACTTAAAGATCTCATAAATGAAGGTAATTAATATGTAATGCCTAATTTTCTAAGCACAACACATACATAGTTCTCTTTCTATTTTGTTAATATTTATTTTATCTTATTTCTTTTTTACTTTCAAATTATGATTATTAAGATATTTTATATTATATATGTATATATATATATATGTCTTATATTACATGGTTTATATGATTATTCAATTGAATAGTCTGTGTGCAGGATTTAATTTGCCAATTGTGGGTTTTTGTTGAGTAACAAAAACATCTCTCATAATTAAATTGAAGGGAAATATAAAGTAGGCTGGCTAGATATAGAAATGAAAATATTTCAATGGAATCCTGGATTAAGAATGAAGAAGCTACACAGCAAATAACCCTGGTACACATGACAACCCTAGGTGGCTTCCAACCTCAGCCACATGTCCCAGTTCAGCACCACCAATCAGCAACAATGCTATATGCAATAATGTGAATATGTTATGGCTACTCTGAGTGTAATATTTAAGTGACATTTTATAAGTGCATGTCCTTATAATCTGGGGAAATGTTAAACAACCTTGAGCAAATTGCAGCCAACTTGGACATATTGAAAATGTTCATATAGAAATAAAATCTATTAATTTAGACAATTAAAAGGTACCTTATTTTATGTTAATTGTATCTTTTCTTCAGCAGTAGAAACATTGATAAAATCCCTACTATTTTAATATAATAAAAAAAGAAATTTTTTTTCCCCAAAAGACCTCATTTAAGATTTTTAAGTATTCATTTCAGGCCAAAAAACCCCAAATTAAGAAAAACAAATTTCAGCATTTGTTGTATAAATTAACAAATTCTGTTTGCGTTTTAAAACTGATCCAAATTTATGGCTTGCTTTTTAATAACTGTTAATATTTCACAGAATTGATTAGCTAAGGATGTGTGATTTATATCTCTTTTTTAAAAGACTATGTGGAACAACCCTTAATGTGTACATCAAGCACATGTCTTATCATTTTAAAAAAATTCTTAAGGTAGAAACAATGAAATTAAGTAAGTATTTTAATATGTGATTCTTTTGGCCATATTCTCCAGAAAGGTTGAATTAGTTTTACTTTTACCAGAAATATAGGGGGCTGAATTTTTTCAAACCATGACTTTAAGTTTTAGTCTTTAAATACATGTACTACTTTTTATTTCCCAACCTGATGGCTAACTATTCTAATTAACAGGTGCTTTCTAAGCACAGGCTTCCTTTTTTCCCCCCAAGTATAAAATCAATGTATAACCAAACGATTTGCAAGAGCAAAGTTTTCATTTTTTTTTTAAATCAAGGGAAAAAGCTTTTCCTCTGGCAGTCATGAGGCTTTACAATTTTCATGTCAGTTATTTATGTCACAGTTACCTCATTTCTAAAGCAGGAGTGAGTAGACAGTATTCACCAGGACAAATTTTGAAGTTCAGTATTAACAATGGGTTAACATTGTGCATCAACCATACCATAATTGGTTGATTAGTGGTACTCTTATGCATACATGTGGTTATGATTAATCAGCTTACAAATTCAGTACTATCTCACTCAGTTTTACTGGAGTTGAAGTACAGTTCATATCAAAAACTAGTGTGATTTTAAATTTTAAAAATTATTAAAGAGTAATTATACATTCAATTGAAAAGTAAAAATAACTGCTTGTTTTTACATATTGTTTTAGAATTAGACTAAGAAAAACTGTTTTGATTTGTTTTTGTTTTGCAAGTGAATATAGATAAACTATTAGAATCCATTCGTTAGAAAAACAAAGTTCAATTATGAATGGGAAGAATACTTGACAGCTTTTCTTTTCATTCCAATCTGACAATTCCTAATGGGCTTACAATAAAGAAGGATTGGTTGCATGATTAACATCATGTAAGCAAGCTTCACTCCAGTTTCCTGACAAGATACCAAATCCTCTGAGTTTTACGTGAGAAGTAATCCCAAGATCCAATGTCAGCATAATTCCCCCAAGACAGCTTAAATATTTATCATTTTCTCCCAAATCAAGTAATTCCTTAGGTTCATTCAGATTCCATTTACACACTCACAAATGCACAAACACACACATGTACAAGCAATCAAAGTCTATCTCTATCTACCCACTTATCTACCTGTTCACCTGTCTCTTTACACAGAGACATGCACACACACACATACACACACACACACACACACACACACACACACACACAGAGTCTATTTGTATCTATCTACCAACCTATCTGCCTATTTACCTATTTCTTTATACAGGGACACATACATACACACAAATGCACACACACAAATACACATATATATATATATATATATTTTTCCTGTTGAATACCCTAAAGGATTGCTGAAATGTATGTCATTTGTTTCTCTTTATAGCTCTTTGATGAAATATATATTATAGGCAAGCAAGGCCATCAAATTATATCTTTAGGAAAGTCTACAACTGGAAAAGATATGAAGGGGAGAGACATTTATTGTGATTACTAGTCTAGAGTCTCAATAGGCTAGGATTATTGTAAGTAAAATTGATTTTGTCCATGATTTGATTTTAATCTAGTTTAGCAGAATCATATTCTACAAGGAACAGATATTTAATTTAGTACATTATGATGAAAAGACTTCAGTTCAATGTAGTTTCATGCATTTGATATGATAAAAGCACTAACTGATTATTAGGTTTTTAAAAATAGTCATTCCTTTTTATTCTATTAAAATTTAAATAATGTGCTCATAATATTTATATTGAATCTAGAAAATATTTTAGGCTCTTGTACTGATACTCAAGTTGATTGTCTCTATAAAACACATCAATTTATGAAGGGATAAATAGGATTTAAAATTTTCTGTACAGGTTGTTTTTCTGATCTAGAGATTTTCAGAGAAACCACTTGCCATAGAATGAGTTGGAGCTGTCTAGTTACAAGCTACAGTTGTAAACAAGGGTCTATGGAAACCAATCTCCTGTAATTTTCCAGTCTACTGTTTTCCAATATCAAGGAGTTAGAACACTTGGCAATTTTGAAGATGCTGCTCAACAGAGGTCTCTAGCACTTTAACAGTTGGGACCAGATGGCATTATTTTCTAACTTTAACACCGACTCCAGGAGAACTACCCAAGCAAAAAGAAAAAGCCAAGAGTGAAATCAGAGGGTGGTGTATCACATTTCTTTTTTCTGCTGAAAAATTTATGCAAAATTTTCTTATTCTATCTCCATTGTTTCTATTAGCTAGGCTCCTGACACTATAAAAATATCATCATATTTCCTATAGCCCCATAACCTACTTATTGTACATTTTTGTGTTACAATAAATCCGAATAATATATACATGTGTTTGTGTGTTGAGTAAAACTGTTCTTCCATTTTCTGCAAATGAATGACGAAAACCAGTTTTTAGCTCTATGCCATTATGTTCTTTCCAGACATTTCATAAGATTACAAAAGTTTAATCCAAATGACAGTATATTGATATCATGCTTTTAGTTATTGTTCTAAATATGAAGAATTAAGAACTATGTCAGACCTAATGGGCAAATTAGCAGCTTGGTATAGAAGAAAGGAAGATGACCATAGACAAACTGTAGTAGTTTCTTTTTCTTTCTCCCCCCCACCCTTTGGGAAGCATCTTTAATTCTATGAGTATCAGATTCATTTAGTAAGTTAAATGGAACCTTTATTATATCTACCTGCAAGAGATATTATGTATTAAAATTATGCAAAGTAGGTAAAGTCCTTCCCCAAACTTAGCACAAAGTTGGCTGTTAATAAATGCTGCTTCTGGTATTAATGTGTCCGGGTTCCCTTGTGATTAGATAGTCCCTTATGAATTGTTATGAACTGTACACAGTGAGTTGTCATTGGAAGTAAGGTTTATCCCTGCCAGTCCAGAGCATGTAATTACCTGTGGGAGATTGTTCAAAACTTTATACTTCCTTATGCCATGGCAACCAGCAAAGTTATGGCTAATACTTGATCTATAAGCTAACATCCTAAAGTGAAACAAACAGAATAGAGCCTTTAGCTGGGCTGCCATGTACCCATAATATGAACAATAAATACACCTGTTTTGCTGGAAACCATTATAAATTTGGGGCCATTTACTGCAGCGTAATCTAGCCTACTCTGATTTGCATACCTAGTAGGTCTGATGTGCTATGCGAACATAATTCTACTTCCTTGACTCTAATCACCACTTTCTCTGAAGGCTCCCCTTCCCTTTTAAAAGAAAGGCGATGAATACTGTTTGTCCTTTTATTCTCAGATATGTTAGAAAAGACCACATTTATATCATCATTTTAATTGAGCTGAAGCATGTTTTACTAATTTCTCCTCAATTGTCTTAGGACACAAATTCATTCCTAAATACTTCTGATTTCAGAAGAGTTTTTAATTCACTAGATTGCAGTATGAAATATAACTGTGTACAATTTTGCAAGTATTAAAAAAAAGGGAACAATTCTTTAAGATCAGTGCTCCAGATGTTGTACAGAACACACAATTGTTCATAGTTTCCGATGATTTCCTTTTCTTTCCTTTTCAACGTATATCTGCCTCTGCAAATGTGAGCTAACAATGTGCAATGTGCAATATGTAGTCATAGAGTGAAATGGCAGGAGATGTGCTTGCCTTTTACATTATCTAAGATGGTTAACATTTTGAAAGAAATCTCGCATCCTCTGCAAATTTCTCTCCAACCATTCTTGGGAACTGCGAAGAAGGCTTTTCTTTTGTCAGATGACTCAGTAGCCTGCTTGTGCTCATTCAGTTCAACACTGGGATTTTTCCTGCAGTATGTTGCAGGATTTGGGACGCAGGTCACATGTTTGAATGTGTTGTGTTTTTTCGTTTTTTAATCTATCCATCTAATCTCTCCAATTTCTTGTCTGTGTTCCACTATCTATTTGGGGCAAATAAGATTGATAGTGGCACCTTGGTTTCCTGTCACTTGGGGTCGGGTGAAGCAGTGTAAGACACATCGCCCAAGCTGAATCAAGGGAGCTCCCCTTCAGCCTGTGCCTTATCAGTAATCATTGACTTCCACCAGCTGGAACTGCTGGAGCGCTCCACTCCATCTCCTCCCTCTTCCAGATTCAGGAGTAATGAGAATTCCCCAGCCTTTACTGCCTGAGAGTCCTGGACTGAGATTACATCAGCTCATTTAGCTGGAGCTTTTCAGGCACTCTTTGGCAGGAATTGATTTCCTTATTTTGGTTTCTTTGCTTTTGGATTCTGCCCAAAAGACAAATTCAAGGAAGTGAATTCTGCCCTTACAAGGTCTGTTTCAGATAATTACCTGAAAATGTTAGAGAATGTAAGGCAGAAGGGAGGTTGTCTTTCTTTATCTGTAAACCCACTAAGAACACATCTATAATGCACCTTAAAAAGGTGCCTTTCTTCTTCAGAGTTTGTTGGGAAGAGGAATGGAGAGGAATGAGAAAGTTAATTGATTTGCTTTCAAATATTTTTACTATGAATATTCAAAAAGACTAAATGTCCTGAGATTATATAACAAAAAAAGTAAATTATACATACATATGGATATACATATATATTATGTATTTTTAAACCAATCCTTTCTTCATCAATCATGATGTCATTTCAAATATGCTTCTTGCCAGTTTTCAAACCACAGTTTTAGTGCATTTGAATTTAGTTATTATTTCATAAGTATGCTAGATATATACATAGATATAATTAAAATATTGTTCTAGCTCTCAAAGACCTTGCAGTTCAGCTGAGGCAGTCAAATGAACAGAAGAAATAATACCTGCTGATAACTGCAATGATTGAAAAAAGCCCAGGGTGTGATGAGGCGCTTCTGGCTTGCTTATTGTAGGGTCATGGGAACAGTGGAAGAACTAAGGGAATATAAAACACTTGTTTGAAGGGGAAAGTTCAGATTTTGTTTTTACTGCTAATAAACACACAGTTATGTTTCTTTCCTATTTTTCTGACATAATCTGATTCAACATGAGTGAAAAAAGAAGTAATCAAAATATAAAAAGTCACTGAAATTGTCAACTATGCAAAATGGAGCTTTGATTCTTTCATAATAATTTTTTTTAAATAGAACAAACCAGACCATATTTGCCAAGCCAAAGAAAATGTTCTTATTTCCTTTCTAAGTATTTTATGAAAGAGAGTTCCATTCTTTAAGGAAAACATATCACAGAAGGTTCAAATACAGTCTTGTGCCACTTAATAACGAGGATACTTTTTTAAATGCGTATTTAGACAACTTTGTTGTGAAAACATTCAAACATTAGTAGAGTGTACTTACACAAAAATAGATGGTATAGCCAGCTCCACTGTGAGCTACCTGGTATAGCTTTTTTTGCCCAGAAACACACATAGCAAATTATGGTACTGTTTACTATAGGCAATTGTAATACAATGGTAATTATTTGTATATCTAAACATAACAGGAAAAAATACAGAATGAAAGATAAAAAACGTTACATCTGTAACGTTGCCACAAATGAAGCTTGCTGGACTAGAATTTGCTCTGGGCAAGTCCTTGAGTAATGAGTTTGAATGACTAGGAAATTCCTATACTTTCCAGTAGACTTTGCAAACATTACACACTCAGGCTACACTAAATTTGTAAAATGCCTTTTTTCTTTCCTTAATAATAAATTGACTTTGCTTATTATAACGTTTTACTTTATAAACTTAAAAAAATAATTCTTGTATAGTAACACTTAGCTTAAAGCCTAAGTACATTACAAAAATATTTTGTTTTTAAGATACATATTCTACAAGCTTTTTGATTTTAATATTTTTCTTTTTAGACAACATTTTCTTTGTTAAAACTTAAAACCCAAACCCACACATTATCCTAGACTTACACAAGGTCAGAATCATCAATATTACTGTCTTTCACTCCATATTTTGTCCCACTGGAAGTTCATCAAGGGCAATAACATGCATGGAACTGGGAACTGTCTTCCCCTGTGATAGCAAGGAATTGGTATTTCTGGAATACCGCCTGAAGGACCAACCTTAAACTATTTTACAGTTTTTTGTTTTTTTTTGTAATAAGAATGGGTATGATCTAAAATAACAATAAAAATGTAGTATAGTAACTGCATAAACCAGAAACACAGTCTCTTCATATTATCAGGCTTTACATACTCTGTAATCCCATGTGCCACATTTTTTTACAACTGGAAGGGCAGTAGGTTTGTTTACATCCACATCATTACAAACACGTAAGTAATGCACTGTAGTACTTCATAAGGATGGCTGTGATGTCACTAGGCAATAGAAATTCTTCAGCTTCATTGTAGTTTCATGGGACCTCTGTCTTATATGCAATCCATTGTTGATTGAAAACATTGTTATGTGGCACGTGATTGTATGCTGATCCATGAGGAATTATGGAGGGAAATTCTAGTACACATCATCTAGGTGGTGATTGAGGAGAAGATAGAATAGCTCTATGTTACTTTTTATGTTCTATTTGGTTTTGAATCTGTGAATGTTGCTTTCAGCGTGGTTTATGGGTACTAATTTAGGTAATGAGGAGGAAGCATAAGCTAAAAGGAGTATTTGAAGTCCATCATATTTCTGTTACATCGTGTTTATTGTCAGAGCTGTGGTACTGGCTGTGAGGGTGAAAATGAAGGGTTTAATAAAACAGTCATTTCAAAACAAAGCAAAAACAATATGCAGGTCTTAAAATGATCAGATATAACAAACGAGTGAGAAAAAAATAAACTGTTTATTTCTAAAGTGTCACGACAGAGTGAACACAAAAAGAAATGAAACTAGAAACAAACAAAACGCGCAAGTGTGGGTGGTTACAAAGTTGCTAGATTCGAAGTTGGGCTCTCCATTTGTAATATGTGAGAGTATAGGGAAATTATTTCATTTTCCAGGACTTCCATTTCCTCCTGGGTAAAATAAAAGTAATAATTCATAGAGCTTAAGGCTATTGTAAAAAAATCACAGGGAACAAAGCACAGGACCTAAGCATCATGTATGAGAGCCTTTGTCCTATGGAGAGCAAAGTGGGGCTCAGACACTTCGCATGGCTGGCCTTAGGAAGTCTTTCCAACAACATGTTGATAGGTTTGCTTCCCTCATCACTTACAACAGAGAAGGTTCAGTAATGTGACCAACTGCCTGAGTCAAACAGATAATGAGTGGCATGCACGGAATTCATAACCAAGTTTTTTACTTCAGAGCAAAATTTCCTTCTGCCTAGCTCACACTCAGTAAACGTAATTTTTCCTCTCTACAAAGTGTTCATCAGACTTTTTAAGGACATAGTGAATGGAGTGGGCCGTCATCCCAGCAGAAAAATAAAGCAAAGCAAAAACAAAAGCAAATAAAACAACCAGAGAACATCCATATATAGACAAAATGTTTGTGTTATGAATGCTCTTGGGGCAGTAAAAACCTCTGAAAAGCTGATAGCTAATCCTGTTGGATTCCAGTTTTTCCTGTTGAATTGAAACACTTGAAAAAATATATTCATTAGGAAATCAATGCAGAGACAGAAATGAAGGTATCCTTTCATTCAAAGTATTTTCCTCTGTTAAGCTTCTAGTGCTACCTTGTTTGATTAGGCAAGTATTGGGTAGATCCATTTCTGTCTTGAAAGGACATTTAGACCCTCTTGGGCCCAGATCCTCTTTTCAAGATAGCTACATGACTACACTCTTTCATGTAGAATTCAGGTGTCTAGATGTCAGAGGTTATCCTTGACAGATTTATCAACAATAGCTCTCTCCAACATATTGCATTGTACACCCTGTGGTACTTCTCCTTATAACGCCATAATTATTTGACAGTAAATGTTATTTTTGCATTTTTTTTTTTAAATCTCCACATTGGAATGGGACACCTAGAATAAGGCTGACACACACTAAGTAGTTGATATCAATTTATAAGTAAATAACAGAGTTTCTAGAAAGCCCGATATGTGCTTCATGGTGCAGTTGTACTTACGGTTTTAGGTAAAGCAGAAAAGAACAAAAAGAAGAGGGTAGAATTAAGTGAATTTGTGGTTCAGGGTGCTTGAGTGACCCCATGAGAACTTGGACTTCCTGGAGAATGAGAGGAAGACAGAAGTAGAACAGAATTAGTTGTGGTTGGAACCACAGCACAAATGAGATTATCTAGTAAAATGCCCCTTACACACAATTTTCTCCAGAAATGTTGAAAGGCCCCTTTAAAACAAAACAACAACAAAAAACTACACCTAAAAAGAGGGAGATTTTATGTGTTTACAATTATCAGAAAGTTGTCATATATTTGCAGGTTAGCTGCATCTGGATAGTTCCAGAATTACAGGCTTCTCTGTACCCAAAGATGCCTTTATCTCCAGCTGAAAGCACTTTTCAAAAGTGTGCTAAGGTACAGAAAGCTATTAATACAATTATTTGTTACCATTTGACGGTCAGAGGTTAGCCAGTTATACAGCGTTCCTATTTAACATTGATCATAGACATGCTGTTATTGCCATTTTGGATTACCCATGTTCTTCAAAGCATAAAAGTCCGTTGCCCTCATTTATACTGATACTTCTGTAGTGGGAGGAGAAGTATGTGTAGTTATAAGTTCAATTATAGCTACAGGTTTATCGGTGGCAGTGTCCTAGACTGGACCACGGCCCTGACCAGGGCAATGCAGTGAAAAATGAGGATCATGCCGAGTACAATGGAAACTTAAAATGAGATTGGGTTTAAATTCACAGCTGGGACTTGCACACTTGGCACAAGAGAACATAAGGTCAGTATAGTAAGATAAGGAGTGTTCAATCATATCCTGCTGAGAAGCTAAGATAGTGCTTTGTACATCTGTTTAAATGCCTAGAACTTTTCCTGGATGATGGACAGTCCATACGTGAGTGTATATATATACATGCACAGATGCACAGGTCTATGTGTATACTGAACAAATGAGCTGGATTTACATGCTGAGAAATAAAAATCCTGAAGCCATAAAAATTCATTTTCCAGTAACATAACAGTCTCTTAAAATGTATTTTTTTAAGAGAAAATACCAGATCATCTAAAACAAAAAGATTTAGATACAATGTTTCCTTGTGAATTTAAAATATTTTGTTTCAGCAGGTTGCTATTTAAATTGGATACACACACACACACAGGGAGAGAATATGCAAGAAACATTCAATTTTTATTTTTATTTGTACGTCTATAATTGCAGAGTTTCAGAGAATAACACTTAAAGTCAGAAAACAACAACATAAGATTGTAGGAAAGACAAGAAAGGAAAGAAAGAATACCACATTTTTATTGGTGGGCTTTTTATGTGCTAGGTAATAGGGAATATATATATATTGTTCAACTGCCTATATATATATATAGGCAGTTGAACAATTCATCCTCAGAGCTAATATAAATGCTAACAGTCCTCACTATCTTTAGAGGAATAAAAACAAAACAAAACAAAACAAAATACCAAAATTCCTGAGTCATTTAATAGTTGAGAACAGTTGTACTGGTAGTCAATTTTAGGAACCTTATTCAGACTGAATTTTTTGTGAATTCAAAATCTATATTTATTACATCACATCTTACCCAATGACTCAGCTCCAACTTCTATTCACAAATTAATGTCATCTTGTTTCATTTGTTTATGTTTTTTCTAATATATAATTTGCAATAAAATTATCAAAAAGGTATCAAAGAGTAAGTCCAATTTAATGCTAGGATTACAGGAAAATCCCATAAACCTAAGAAACACCTAGTTAGTAGGTCTGGTTTAAATACATTTCAGTTCTTGAATGGCCAACCATGGTGCTGATGATTTGTGACCAATAGGTTGATCATTTTAATCACTTCTGGGAGTTATCATGTTGAGAATTTTATCTCTGAGTCATTTTCTTAGCTCAGTTGCCAATGGATAAAAAGTTTGTTTGAGCCTAAAAAAAAAGGAAAAAAAAAGGTTAATAAATAAATAACAATGCTTCCCTTTGGATCTCTGTCACTTTATTTATTTATTTACTCATTCAACAAATACAGTGAGCAGTTAACTAGTTTATTAACACTATACCAGACCTGATTCTGATCCTTATAAAGCCTCAAGGTTTCTACAATTTTTTGGATACAATTTATAGTCAAGTAATATGGAGAAGTGGACATATGAGATCCACCTACAATCACTCAAAAGACACCAGCCAAATGTAAAAGGGTATATTGTAGCTGCTTCTATACATTTGGCAATTATTGCCATGCAGTGACAAGGCAGCATATTGCCTGAAATACAACTTTTCAAAGGAAGGCAAAATAATTCTATATTTTTATTTGAAATCATTCACTTTATATATTGGCACAGTTTATTTTATTGTTCTTGTTGTTTGTCTGCAGAACAAACACATTCAGCCTAAAGCCTAATACTTTGAAATGCATCTGTACAAAATATTAATGTGATTTCCACTCCTAGATACTGAGTTCCTAGTCCTAGAGGATTGAAATCATCACTGCATATATGGAGTTTGGGAGGCAATATGTGTTAGTAATGCTGTGTGTTTAGTAAGATAGTGAAACTTGTTCATTTAGGAAGCAATTGGTCATGCCAAATAAGTGCCTACCTATGGTCAAAGTAGAAAGGAGATTTTTATGAGCACTTACTATATCATGGATAATTTGTGCTGATAGTGCTCTTTCATGATACAAGTTAACATATCATTGTGCATTTTATAATTGAATTGTCCATTTTGTAAATGAAGAAAAATAACAAATGCTACATATACTGTTGTATTATACAATACATGCATGTTCAAAATAACTGCAATTCTGAAATCACAGGTGTCTCAAATGATATTCTTGAAAGGCATTGTTCAAGCTATTTGACTTTGCTGATCCTCAATTTCCTTATATTACAGGGAACATAATAATAAAAACTTGCAGAATTTCTGTGATATATATTTGAAATGACTTGGATATTGTGAATGTACTGCTATAAACATTGGTATGCATGTGTCCCTATAGTATGCTGATTATAGTTCTTTTGGATATATATGGAGGAATGGGATAGGTGGGATATGGCGATTCCATTTAAGTGTCTTGAAGGATATCCATACTGCTTTCCATAGTAGTTGTAATAATTTGTAGTCCAATCAACAAGGCATGGGTATACTTTTCTCCCCACATCCTTTCCAGAATTTATTATTTGTATTCTTGATAATTGTCATTTTAACTGAAGTGAGATGAAATCTCAGTGTAGTTTGATTTGTGTCAAACTCTAATTGCTAGGATATTGAACATATTTTCATATATTTGTTGACAATTTGTATTTCTTCTTTGGAGAAATACCCGTTTAGTTCTTTGCCCACTAATTTATTGTTTTTTTTTTTTTTTTTATTTGGTGTTAAGATCTTTTTTTTTTTTTTTTTCTTTGAATGTTCTGATATTAATCCCCTGTCCAGGAACAGCAAGCTAAGATTTCCTCCCATTCTGTATGTTCTCTCTTTATACTCTTCATTGTTTCCTTTGTTGTGCAGAAAACTTTAATTTGAATCCATCCCATTTATTGATTCTTGATTTTATTTTTTGAATTTTAGGAGTCAATGAGTTAATTAAATGAGTCAATGAATGCACCTATATATTGGAATGTTGCCTTTGTTTTCTTTTAGGATTTGCAGTGCTTCTAATCGAATTCCTAGTATTTGATCCACTTTGAGTTGTTTTTTCGTGAAAGTTGAGAGACAAGGGTCCAGTTTCATTCTTCCACATATGGATAACCAGTTTTCACAGCACCATTTTTAAGAAATACTGTCTTTTCTTCAACATTTGTTTTTAGTGATTTTGTCAAGGATTGAATGGCTGTATCTATGGATTTGTCTCTATGTCTTCTAGTCTAGTCCATTGGTCTTTTTCCCATGTCTGTTTTTTTTTATGCCATAATATGCTGTTTTTGTTATACCTCTACGTTATAATTTGAGATAAGATATTATGATGCTTCCCACATCACTCTTATTGATGAACATTGCTTTGGCAATTCTGGGTCTTTTATTCTCCCATATGAATTTTAAGATTGTTTCTTTTATAGTTCTATAAGAATGTGATTGGTATTTTAATGGAAATTAAATTAAATCTGTAGGTCATTTTTGGTAATATGGCCATTTTACAATATTTATTCTTTCTTTCTAAGAACATGGTAAATATTTCCATCTTCTAGAGTCTTTCTTAATTTGTTTCTTCAGTGTCCTATAATTTTCATTGTAGAGGTCTTTCATGGTCATAGTTTGATTTATTTCTATTTTTTTTTTCATTTTGGTTTGTTTTTTGTTTTTGAGGCTGTTGTGAATGGAATTGTTTTTCTGATATCTTTCTCAGAAGATTCATTATTGGAGTTTAGGAAAACTATGGACTTTTGCATGTTGATTTTTGTATCCTACCACTTTGCTGAATTTGTTTATCAAATCTATAAGTTTTCTGGTGGAGATTTTAGAGTCTTTTAATTATGGGATCATGCCATCAGCAAACAGAGACTTCAACTTTTTTCTTTTTTCAATTTTTATTCCTTTAATTTCCTTCTCTTACCTGATTGCTCTAGCTAGCATTTCAAGAACTCTATAAATAGAAGAAGAGGCACTGGACATCCTAAGGTGCTATTTTTATCCTCATTTAACAGAGGAGGAAATGGATGGAGAGGTTAACTAAAGAAGGCTTACCCACAACTATAGAACCATGGTTTGAACCGAGACATTGTAACTTCAGGACAACAAAGAGCAAGAATCTCTAAAGATAGAGATGTTACTTAAATGAATATCCATAGACACACTTTAATCAAGAAAGCTTATTGATCATCTGTAATATTGAACCCCTCCCACTCTTTTGGTTGATATAATTAATGTGTTCTGCATTAATTAGAAACAAAAAATCAAATAAACACAAAGACACAAAACTAGACATAAAGATGCATAGATATATACTATATAGTCACCTAGTTAAATAGAACAAATGTACTGATCAGATCCAGAAATAATCATGTTTTATTAGTTGGTTTACACTGAAGTTTTTTATGTGTTATCTGTTCTTCTAAACAAATAAGTACTTTTCTCCTAAATAAGTAAGTTGCAACCCTGATGTCATTTAGCACATTAGCTACCTTATAAGAATTAACATATAAAGTATATTAATATCTACAACTTCTCATTTTAAAATAGCAGTCAGTTTGGCAGATTTCACCTTAGCAAATCTGTTCATGTTTACCTGTTGTGTCTTAAAATATTCAATTTCTATTTCCTTTGTTTTTGTAATATTGCACAATTTGTATTTAAACACTATTTTTCTTAGAATATGAATTTACCATTCCAGGGAAGTGTAGGATACATAATTCTATTTGAATCTTATTTAAATTATCAGAGAGTAACATAGAACACTTAAAAATGCTCAGTGAATGAAGACTGGATAACTACCAATGGTGTCCACATTACCTGTTTAGATACACATAAGCTTGGGCTGGGGATGTGGCTCAAGCGGTAGCGCGCTTGCCTGGCATGCGTGTGGCCCGAGTTTGATCCTCAGCACCACATACAAACAAAAATGTTGTGTCCACCGAAAACTAAAAAATAAATATTTTAAAAAAATATCTTGCTCTCTCATTCTCTCTCTCTCTCTAAAAAAAAGCTTAACATAAATCATAGCAAATGTACCAGATTTTATGACAACAGTTTTATATTTATAAATTGTAACTACTCAGAGTTCATGTTGACCAGTGAGTCCCATAGCAACTGTTACTCTCATATTTAATATTTTGATAGGTATACAATAGCAATATCAAAAATCTCAAGAGCAAACAAAAAGAATTTTAAGTATATATAACATTTTCTCAAAGAAGAGAAAATAGAATCAAAATAGTTCCATGACAACATTAGTCTATTTTGTGTTAATATAACAAAATAATTGAGATAATCAACTTAAAAGCAGGAAAAATTTTGAAGGCTTCAGTCCCTGATTGGTTGACCTCATTGCTTTTAGGCCTGTGGTGAGGCAGCCCATTAAGGCAGCAGGACCCACAATTCTCTTCAAGGACATACCCATAAAGACCTCAGATTTCCTTCTAGACCCCACCTTTAAAGCTTCCACCATCTTCATTAGCACCAAACTGGGGACTAAATCTTTAACACGTGAACATTTGGGGAGAATTCCAATACAAACTATAGCAGTGACTGAAAGTAGAAATAATTAAGTATAATCTACCAAAAGGAAATTGAGTTTTATAAAGGACCAATTCAATAGTGAGAACTATTGCAGAACTTTCAGCAAGAATTCTTCCTGTCAAGTTACTTTTAGAATAGTAACATTCTCTAATGTTTTCACTAAATGGAAATATGGTTATTCTATGGTTGCCAAAGCAAACATATTCTCTTTTTTATCCATAAAACATGCATATCGATACACACAGATGTATGTGTGTATCTATGTGTCTATCAATCTATTACCATCTAATGAATACAAATTAGAGTTCTGGATAATGTGACAAATCCAGGGACATTTTATAAATGTTCCTTATGAGGGATTATGACATTTTTTAGGATTAATTTAGTCCTATTATATGTATTCTTAAATTTTCAAGCTCCTTTGATTATAACTATTTTCTTAGTATTACAAAATTGCAATATTTTGCTTCTTTTCTTTTTTGAGGTGTTGAATGGTAATATAATAACTCCATAAAAAATTTGTGTATATCTATTATATGTGCATTAGGAAAGAAAAGCTAAAACAACTTTGAAACTTTACCAATACTAAATTATCTAATTTTTGAGCTGCTAGTTATGTCTTTAAATGAATAATTTTCAGACAAAAGCAGAACATGCAGCATAATCTACAGTAATAAATCAAAAGTGTTTGAACCACTGTGCAAAAGAGCTCACATACTCCAAGAAAAAATACAAAAAGATACGTGTCCCCTTCTCTCTGTGTGTACATGTGTACGACAGAATAAATTTATGTTTTTTTCACTTTACAATATATGAAAACAGAAATAATACAAATCAAAATAACATATTTTTAACATACCTATTCTGTTAATCAATTTGGTGTTTTCAACTAATCTGAACAATTACTGTTACCTTGAAGATTTTGAAAATTAATTCAAGTACATGTGCAGAAAAAAGAAAGTGTTTCAACTTCAATGTTTTGCTCTTTTCCATTTTTCATTCTTTCCCCCAATCTGTCTTTTATTTTCCCAGTCCCGCTGCTACAACTGGTTTGGTGGATATTCCCCCCAGGGACATATGAGGAGAGATGGAGAACAGAAATCAGCAGTATCATCTTCCAACACTGATGCCTATTTAGAAGACTCATGATTTCAGAGCTTTGTGGAATTTAGGGTTTTCTTCTAATAGATTATTTTCTTTCTAATGAAGTATGACAATCATATCTAGTTCATAGGGTTGTTTTTGAGCATTCACTGAGTTAATATGTATACACCGTTTAGAATAATACCTGGCATAGACACCTGTGGTTAAACGCTAGGTGAAGTTGGTAGTGTTACTCAGGTAAATCATAAACTTTGTTTCAAACGTGGATCTGTCTAAATTCCGGAATAATAAATTATATCATCTGTGTGTCATCAAGAGTTCTGATGTGGATGACAACTTAGCTGAGAAGGCAAATCACACACTGGATATATCACCCTTGCAGTGAGTAACAAACATGTTTTGAATTGTTTGGGTGTAAAAAGATGGAAGAAGACAAATTCAGCACAAAGTCACTCTTTTTATTTATTTATTTTTTTTTGAGGCAGCCTATGAAGATCCTTTTTTCTCTTTCTCTCAAACATTAGAGAGAATTATAATGCCCTTTATGTGTATTTTAGTCTCTGCCTCCCTCCTAATCCCCTTTACATGTTTTTTAGGTTGTTCACTGCAGTTTTCCACCCCAGAGTATCTCACCGTGTTGCCTATATTCCAAAGCACTCTGCTGCTGCTTGTCCTATTTTCACTTTCTTCTGTGTCTATTTGTGGCTTCCTTATCCTTCTGCAGCTCCCTTCCATTCTGAGGTTCCTGGAGGACAGAGCAAAAGTGAAGTTCTAGACATATGTATGGCCACTGACTTGGCACATATTTTTGGACAAAACACTGCCACAAATCCCTATTTCCATATTTTACAAATGAAATGGGCAACCGAGGTGGAGATTGAAAATTCCCATTTTTCTGTCACATAAAAAATGGCACCTAACATCAGTTCTTTTGAAACAATCTTTATTTGTCTGGCCTTGGGCTCTCTTCTGCTCCCACTGGCTTTTCTAGCACAGAGCACTTCATGGCATATGACCTCAGAATCCTTTTTCAGATTGTGGGCTGCATCTCTAAACCACAACTCCTTTCAAAGCTCTGATAGAACTGCTTACTTGCCATGTCCATATGGAGAGCACCATATGGGCATCTGCAGCACATCCAATTCATCCTGTCTAAAAGAGGACAATCCTCTGCTCTGCCTGTACTGTTATCTTAGTAGAAAGCATCACCACCTCTGAAACTAGAAACCTTGAATTAACCTCTGATTTCCCACCCTTTACTCTCACCACCATATAAGTCACAAAACTTGGTTCTTTCTGCCTAATCCATACTTTGTAAATTTATATACTTTTATATAAATTTATGTGAATATCTCACTTTCTCTCATTCCACATTTACTCCCCTCCCTCCATTTCTACCTTTCTTTTGTCTGAATGGCTGCACCTCTCTCTTACCTGGTCTTCTTGTATGTACAGTAATCCAAATCTATAATTTTTTAAATTATCATTTTTTAGTTATAGATAGGCACAATAACTTTATTTTATTTATTTGCTTTTATGTCGTGCTGAGGATTGAACCCAGTGCCTCAAAGGCTCTCTACCAAAGAGCCAGAACCCCAGACCCTACAATTTGTTTCTAAAACTGCTGCTAGGGTGATCTTTTGTAATTCAAATATGATCCTTCTGTGCAAAACTTTCCATTTTCAGTTATCCTTCAGATAACCTTCCAAATCCTTAACCAGACTTACAAGGTGATCTGAGAGCTGACCCATGCAGACCTCACTTCTCTAGGTTCTTGGAGCCCATTAACCTCTCATTTCTCTCTTAGCCTAAGGGCATGCATTTCTCCTGCCAGAAATCATCTTCCCTTACCTTTCTGTAACCCGTTTTTAAAAGGTTAACTTGTACTTTCACCTCAATGTCATTCTCTGAGGATGGGCCCCTACCCCTCCTACTGGGCTCCTGGCAGTATCTACTATATTTTCCATTTGCTTACCTACATCATTCTTGTTCATTGATGTTTCTCACTATATAACATAAAGTAATTGGAAAAGTTGAATTTTGAGTCAGAAGTGCAAGAGCCTAATTCTAGTTAAGTGACTTTATGTATGTCACTTGATTTTTCTGAGTTTTACTACTTTCATCTGTAAAATATGGAAAATAATGTCATTCTTTCAGAAATGTGTAAATTGTAATAATATCATATGATATCTAACATTTCATGGAACACTTAAAAGAATGAATGCTAGTTACTAAATCTGAATGTTTTCCAGCCCCAAAGTTTTCAACTTTCCAACTTGTCATTTGTGTAGTATATTCATACTGCCTATAAAATGGGTGATTTAGCAAATAATATAATAGCTTAATGTATATTAAGAGAGAGAGAGAAGTTGAAAGGCAGGATATTTTTTGCTTTCCAATGTTGTAAAAAGACTCCTTAATTTCCCTCGTATATGCTAAAGGATGATTCTTGTATTGTTCTTACATTTTCATGCTGTTTCTGGTATTTTATACTTGAGATAAGAAACACAAATTCTTACACAGATCATTGAGACCTATCTTCACAAAAGATGGTGACAAAAGTACAGTGAGCCAATGCTAATTTTAAATCTAGCTGTCTTGTCTATTCTCCATTGCTAAAACAAAATACCGGAGGCTGATTTCTTTATAAAGAAAAGAAGTTTCTTCTACCAAATAAACTAGTCCTTCATTCTTAACTTTGTACTCCACAAATTCCTAGGATATGCTCATAATGCATCCAGCTTCTTTACACTGGTATTACAAGGATGGCCTTTACTTCAATTTCTAAAGGAATCCTTATTTCTATCTGAGAATAGTTCCCTTGTCTTCTCATTTCCTGAGCCCTCACCAGAATTATGTGTAGAATTCTGCTTTAAATTTTCTAGTCTTTCTATACTTTGCTCCTCCTAACTTTTCCAACCTCTTCCCATTATCCAATTCCAAATATAGTTCCACATTTTTAGATATTGTTAGCATAACTATCCCATTCCTTGTTACCAATTTTGTCTTACTCTATTTTCCATTGCTACAATAAAATAGCTAAATAGGCATATCTTATAAAGAAAAAAAGTGTATTACCTCATAAATTTTTGGATGCTGAAAGTCCAAGATTATGTGGTCACATTGATTTGGTCTCTGATGACGTTCCTTGTGGCTGTGCCAGCCACATCATGGCAGATGGTGTTGTAATAGTAAAAGAGCATTTGAGATGTAAAGATTGCATGGGAGACAGGAATAAAGAGAGCAGGGAGATGCCAGTTTTGCTTTTTTCTTTTGGCACCTGAGATTGAACTCAGAGGCACTTAACCACTGAAATACATCCCCAACCCTTTTTATTTTATTTTATTTTATTTTATTTTATTTTAATTTTAAGACAAGGTCTTGCTTAGTGAGAACCTCACTAAGTTACTGAGGCTGGTTTTAAAATTGAGATCCTCCTGTGTCAGCCTCCTGAGCTGCTGGAACTACAGGCGTGTGCCATTTTGCCTGGCCAGTTTTGTTTTTTTTATTACAAAACTCCACAAGAACTAAGGAGGGAACTACCCCAATTCCTTCCAAAGGAAGCACCCTAATCACCTAATGCCCTCCCACTAAGTCCCACCTGTTGAAGACCTCAACACCTCTTGACATGCCACAGTGGAAACCATACTTCCAATCTTGGGCACAGGGGAGACAAACCACCCCAAATCCCGGCACTAGCTTGATGTTTTCATAGTAACATTTTGGATTTTGTAAGCATTTTCTGGAGATAAGATGGCTTCACCCAAATGCTATAATAGTAGATATTCCCATGACAAGGAAATATTTTGGAGCAGGATATATTCCAGGAATCTCTAAGCATTCTTTGAGCAGAGTCTGACTTCTGGTACTAATGCATCTTCATTTGTGGCCATTAATACAATTCAAAAACCAAGCAAAAGTATAAGATTTCAAATCCCCCAAAGATCTATACCTATTGCTTGTTGAGCTTTTAGTTGTATTTTTATTACTAACTCTCAACAAGTTTGTATATGCGGAAGATTTCAATTAAAATAGACAGCAGGGTGATATTGAATCAATACTTGTTGTTTTGTGTCTAGGGGAAAGGAAGCAATATGAAATATGGAAATCTGAGGAATGTAAATGCTCTAGGAGATCTGCTGTGAGACATACCCTCCTGCTTGTCAGACAGACATGATTTTTAGAGCAGAGAATTTGCTGGCTTAAAGAAGACAACTTGCCAGTTTCATTAGTTTTGTATCTTCTGCTAGACAGAGCCACTGTTCCAATCATTAAAGTACCCATCCCATGCTTCCATTAAGTTCGAGCCAAATGACAGCGTATTTTATAAGTGCTTTGTACAATAACAATATGTAACTGCCTACAGCTTATAGATGAGTAAGCCTGTGATAACTTTACTATAAACTGCATTCTGCTCTCATTTCTTTTCATTCTTGCTTAAGTTTAATTTTCATTAGCTTGCCAAGAACATAATTATTAGTGCTCCTTTTAAATACTCAGTGGAGACCACACTGAAACAGTCATTTTTAGAAAAGTAGAATATTTGCAAATATAATCTAATGCACCAATATAGAAGGAATTGAGTGGATAGGATCAGCAATTTTCATTCTGGCAAAAATTAGGTTTTTGTTCTCTATCTACTCAGGACTATGTGGAGAGTCCAAACACACTAGATAGAAAGAACAATGAATTGTTTAGGAATACTTAAGGAATGTTTTCAGATAAATGCTATCAGATTGTGGGGTATCTCTTGCAATCAAAATTAGGACGGGAATCTTCCTGTGAAGAGCAATTCTCTAGTGAAGAAAGTAACATGTTTTTATTTTTCAAAACAAGGTATTTCATTATTTTGTGCCATACTGTGCATTCTACATGGTATCAGCCTGGGATTCAGAAGAAACTGCAGGAAATCTGTGACAAACATTTAAGGTCAACTAGATAACATTTTCATTCTCTGTGATTCCCTCTGAATTTACTATTGTTCATTCCAAAGTCATTGTTCTCTGAAGGCAAGAAGCAGAACAAACACTAACTGTTGGATATCTTGTCTTGTTGTCTATCTGTAGACTCTTTTAACTGCATGTAGTTCTTAAGAACATGGTAGGAAATAAAGTATTTATGTTTGTACATTTTGTCTCTTTCCTGAACATATCATTTTCTTATGAACTCAGTTTAAGTTTCTTAAACTGCTAATGTACAAGAATTTCCTAAACTGGCTGTTATTTCTTAGACTTGCACAGTAAATACCTCCTTTGTTTGAGAAGTTAACCCTGAAGAAATGATGGGGATACTCAGTGAGTTGCCACCACGTGCTTGGTGCCTTATTTAAAAGCACATGGCTTCTTTACAGTCATCCTTAGGCACCACAGACTCCTACAAAAGGTGTTAATAGGTTCTTGATATATGTACATATGCCTCCTGGGCTTACACTCCACCAACAGTGAGGAAAGAACTATAATAATCTGCCCCTTGAGAAAACTCTGTTCATTGCAAAAAGGAAGCAGCTGATTGCTTTTCCATAATGCTTGGAATATGTTTTATCCCTATCCTTATAGCTGTCTAAGTATGAAACACAGTATAGTAGAGGATTTGTTAATTTTCTACAATTTACGCATTCCTATTCTTAGCAGCATCATTCCTTAATACAGGCCTATAAAACAGTCAGAACTGCAAAAATATACATTAAGATTCATTTTAAAGCAACGCACTGGACCCATGAACTAATTAGGTCTATGTTGTTCAAATACTATTGTTGTTTTCATTTATGCACATGTTTTAATAAGCACAGAGAGAGCAGAGAATTAATACAAGCCACTTTCCATTAAAATATGAAGGACTGATTAAGGAAGGCTAAAAGTTAAACATAATAGATTATTTTTAAATTTCAGACTATTAGAAATATCTGATTACAATACTCCTATATCCAAAAAGTAATTTACATTTTCAGGGTTACTAATTTTTTTTTTTTTGTCTATAAGGCTTTAAGTACATGTTAGCACCATAAACCCTGCAGTAATTCAGAATGGCAATGCCATCTGGCTCCTGTGTCTTTACCTGAAGCTGTGATAGGCCCCTGTGTTTGTCTGCCAAGATAATAAAAGTCTGTGGCCAAAGACTCAGGTCTAGAGATGTGACATGAACACCTACTGTATGTAAAGGCTGTATGAGTCATTGGGCAGGAAATACCTGTGAGTAAGGCAGAAGCCCTGCTGTATACTGCACCTGACATAGTGGGAGAAGAACAGCACTTACTGAGCTGAGCTTTGATGAAGCCAAAGAGCTAGTTAGAAGGCCCTGAAGAACTCCTCTCAGCCATATATACATTCTGTCCACCCCTCCCCTTTTCCTGTTATTTTTGTTTTCCTATGCAGTCTGATTTCTTCCTCTTGGCCTCCTTCCTCCAAGGATGAGAATATACATCTGTGTGGGAGTAAATGCCCTGAGTCACTGCACAGCCACGCGAAGAACAAAACAGAAGGGACAGACAGCATGCTACGCTTCTAGCAGCACAGCCCTATTCTCCTTCACTCCTGACAGTGTCACTTTCGGCCCTGAGCATATGGACAAGGGCTTTTCTTCAAAGCCACTTAGAACACATATATAAAATTTACTGTACCTTCCTGGAGAAATGCAGTGTCTGTGAACCTCTTGAGAGATGGATGGATTTATCGATGGGGGAAAAAACACACCCAGCCAAGCTATGAAACACCGGTTTCCATGCCATTTTCAGCCACTAGGATATGAATGAGGAGCTCTCATGTTAGGCTATAAGATGAGCAAGTGTTTGGATTCTTTTGAAATGAATTACTTGTCAAGATCTCTTTAAAGGATCCATCAATTTCACCAGTCTTGTGTTTGGAATCATAGGTTTTTAAGCTTGATGATCAGGGATAAGGCTGTGGGCAGTCCATGTAATGACAGAAATGATAGGAAAGTTATTTTTCTATCACAGAAAAGAAGCCCATGATCAGAAATAGCCTTTTCTCAAGTAATTAATCCCTTTAAATTGATGTTCAAGGAAATCTGGTTCATAAATTTCATTGTATTTTGTTGGTAGAGAAACTGGTAACATATCCTACAGTGCCTTTGGATGAATAATCTTAAAGTATTAATCCATGTATATCCTTAAATTAACCTTCCAACTTGGCATTAGCATTCCCATTTCACTATGTAAGATATTTTTAAAATCAAGAGAGTTGGCTTTTGGTGTAAGTAGGAATATATTAAAGCTCAAGAGCTTGATGGCATGCTGTTAGACCCTGTTTTACTCAGAATGGTAATGTACAGTCTCACTAATATATTTAATTTTACTAAAAGGCATTGCACTCACTCCTCCTTGAATTTATCTATGAAGCTGTATCAAGAATGTCTCACGGTGAAACTGTGAACACAAATTGATAGGCAGCAGGGTCGGGAAAGAAACAGAGCACTCATAGAGATCTTCTGGATGTCAATTTCCAAGGAACAGAAGGAGGGAGAGTCCTTTGTACATAGCTATATAGTTTGCATAACTTAACCTTTAAAGTGTTGTGTGATTTATTTATATATAAGAAATCAAAAAGAAAATGCCACTCTTTTCTATTGCAGATGTCATTCTGGTTACAGCTATAATTAGAAATGCACAACTTGAGTATTTGGACGGGGCTTTCTTGTTACTTGGGTGGGGCTCAAGGAGGGAAGAGAATGGGGATGGCAAGTGCCCTACAGCAGGTGCTGCTTGCTATGCAACTCCAGCATTTCCTCTCACTGGAGTTTATGGGCACCATGATTTTCTGGAGAAAGCATTACAGTAGGTGCCAAGAAATGTGAATTCTAGATGGTTTTGTCATAAGTTTTGTAACTGAGAGGACATCAGTAGCCTCTACTGATTCCCTTCCCTCTCCTCCCCATTGGCACACACTTCCTATGTTGCACCTGTATTAGAGCCCAAGTATTTTGTGGCTATTCTACAGGCAAAATGATAAGTTCTTTACATGCACTGCTATATTTGAAATGTCCTACCTGCATATATATTAGGCTATATTGAAATTGTCTGTTCACGAGTTGAACTCTCCTGGGTGTCAAAGACTGTATCTTATTGACATACAGATGCTCAGTAAGATCTGTGAAGTTGAACTGGTACACATATTTCCTTTTTCTGTTGTTTGAGTTTTTAACCTGCCAATGACTAAAAGATCATATTTTCTTCTCATAAGGATAAGTAGTGTTTCTTTAGCGTTTTCTTTGTTAATGTTATATTATGGCATAGGTTTTTTTTTAATATATTTCCTCTTTGATCAAAGACCACTGCTATTTTAATTTTATATTTGTAATTTAAATGATTCATTGAGACACAGTGAAATAAATATATTCCCTCAATATATTGTTCCTAGTGAAAAACTGGGGAAAAAATTATAGATCCTTAGTTTCATGACACATTGAAACATATAGCAAAGCTAAGTTGCTTGCCAAAATGGTAATCTTTACATTGATGCTCGTGAACTTGATTTGAGGTCTTTTTCTTAAATAGAAACTATGCTTTTAAAATGTATTTTAGTTGTTCATATGATAGCCATGTTTATATGTTACTAAACTTTATCAGTTCTATCATACAGAAAAAAGTATATTTGATTGGCCAAGATTTGTTAAGTCTGTCCTTATCTGTTAATATAAAAACGTATTTTAAGAATTATTTTCTAAAGTAGTCCTAGCATATCTCTCTTAATGCTGAGTGTAAAATCCATTAGCAACCCACACTGAGGGCTAATTGCTAGAGTGTAATCTTGGCAACAATTTTATAACCACTCGTGAAGCCTACATAGCTAAGGGGGAACATTATCCTATAATAATTATATTCTCAGGGGATTTTGTTCTTAACATATTATAATAGTGTGAATAATAGCATGGGCCACTGGCCAAGGATGGAATAATAATCAGTCAGGATGAAGAGCTTCTACCAGTACAAACTACATGTGAAGTATTTTTGAGTTCATTGTTGGCATGACTGGGATTTTACAGTGAGTTAAACACTTGCCATTTTTCTTCTTGACCATTTAAACATTACAGTATCATTCAGAAGGAGGAGAAGACAAGTAAGAGAAAAATATGGATAAAGAATAAATGGAACACAAAAACAAACATAAAACAGAGACAAAAAAATTAATCATGCAACAACAATTATCCAAAGTTTGACTGAAAGTTTCCAAGGAAAGACAAAATGAAACAAGAGTTGATTCGATTTAAAACTGGAGCACCCCATCATACTCAATTAAATTTTAAAAGCATGCATGATAAGGGCACTAAAAGCCTTTAATACTTGACAAACTGTGATAGATTTTCCACTCTATAGCTAAATAATATTTTAAAATCTAGGATTTAGTGATTTTGGAGGTAATTTGAAACATTTTTTTAAAGTTTTTTTTTTCTCTTTGTTTTATTTCCGGTCGACCCCATTGCATTATCAAATATGAAAGCAAGTGATATAAAGGAGAGACCAGAGGTAGACAGAGAGACAAAGTTGTTCTGCATAGTTGTCTAGAGACATTGAGCTGGGAAGACATATTCAAGATATCATGAACTGTGCAGGGAAAGAAAAATTCCTGGGAGGAAATTGAATAATTCGCTATCTAGTTACCTAAACTTAGAATTTATGTAAAGCCTGGTGAAGAATGAAACAGTAAAGGCAAATCTGAGCCATACTGTGGAACAACTCAAAGACTCAGTTGAGAACCTTTAGCACATCAAATCTTATACCTCATTACCAAGCCAAGAAATGTAAGGATGCTAGCACAGAGTTGTGCTTCCAGTGTTATCTTGCCCAGAGCTCTGCTGAGGCTACCCCAACCCCTGAGATTTGAGTAATTTGCCCTACCTCCCTAATTCTCTGCATTTTATGCATGTCTCAGTCTTTCCCTACAATTTTTGAATTCCCAAAGGGTGACATTTCCATTTCTCTGCTCCATTTCTGCCATTTCTGAGTATACAATCTCTACTTCATCCTATATATGGAAGGATATCAGGTTCAATGTCCTAATGTTTTCATCAAAGTAAGGAAAAAAATCCACCACCAGTATTTCATATTTTTAGTAACCATGCTGAAGACTTGAGAGGCCATGCCCCTAAATTTCTTCTCCTCCATTGTTTTCCTCTCATCTCATTCAGAGTATTTTCTTCCCCTTTCTGAAGTTCTGATGCAAACTGACATCAATGCCCTAAGGGATTCCCCACCACCTTCATGAATTTGCTCATATTCTTGAATTATTAATGTTCAGCAAGATTTAGTCACAGTCTTTTCCTATCTCTGAAATGGTAGTGTAAAGTCAGCAGCCTTTGTAAGTCCCAGGATATACTTTAACATCTGCTATTCCATTTATGATACTTGATTGAAAGAATTAGACTTGTTTTAAAAGGGATGGCCTAGAGCAAGCTTAGGGCATAATTCTCTTGGGAATAAAGAAATGAGTGAGCTATTGCACTTTGTACGTGCATGTGCATATATTGGGCAGAAACACACTCTTTCATACATGTAAGAAATGCGAAGACTACTTCTGAGGTGCACTTAAATTCCATGTGGAATTGGCATTTTGGGAAACATTTTGATAGCTTTACAAAATGTGCTGTGAATTTTATATTTTCTTCTTAGCCACATTAACAGAACATTGTTGTCACGTTATATTTCTAACTAGAAAATGATGTTTTAAACATTTCATTTTTGAAGTGTTCTTTCTTTCCTTCATTTTTCTCTCCATTGAAAAAACTCTCAGGATAAATTACAAATATTAATCCAAATTCTTTCTTCAGCCAGTCAATACTTTTGATTGGTACCTAATCGTACCTGTGATTATACTCCTAATTCTGGTAGAACCATGTATTTTGGTGTCTTACATTGCCTTGATCTCTGTTTCAGAGCTGGTACATTATTAAAAGGAGCTAATTTTGTCAATCCCGTTTATATTTCTCTTGATTAGGGATGGCTACCCTAAACTAGTTTGAGTTTGCAAAGGAGAGGTTTGCAATGGCATTGGAAGCAGAGTATGAAATGCCAGCACTATTCTTTTATGGGTTATAAACAAGGTTATAAATACACAATCATAATTATTATACTAAGGGACCACAGAAGGCAGCAAATTGATGAAGAATCGACTAAAAATATATAGAAATATAAAGACAGTGGTCATTGATGGCTGTAACTAAATCAACTCTAACTTTCTCTAACTTGATTCTTTAGATGAGCCAATATCTTTTCATATAGTCAAAGCTATTGCTTTCCTTTTGAGCCAGACTGGGCAATCTCTTATTATTTACATCTCTTTGGAGCTAAGCACTATTTGTCATTGTCTTATTTTTATTTAATGTCCCATAGGTCCAGTGGGTTTTTGAGAGGAGGTGATGGTGAGAATGGAACCCCAAGCCTTGAATTTGCTACACAGGCATTCAGTTATATTCCCAGAACCTGGTCCTATGACCCACACTGTTTTCAGGTTTCTATTTCCTATATATTTAATCACTGTTATAGCATCCCCATCTACTTTGTCACAGAGAATGAAACTTTAGTTTTTTCTCTTTCTCCCCTTCCCTTCCCACATCCTACTGATCACTGTCTTATTGATTCAAACTTCTCTCAAATTTACAGAGTCCTTCTATACCTACTTCATTCTTTACATGGATTTTTGCAATAGATCTCATTCACCCTTTCAGCCTCCTACCTCCTACCCTGACAACCCATTCTTTAAATTGCTTTCAAGAGAAGATTTTTAAAATAAAATTTTGGCATGTCATCTTCCTGCTTAAAATCTGTAACCAATTTACTATTCCTTGAGAATAAAATCCCAAATCTTTTGACATTGAAAACATTTTTTTTGTTTTCTTATCCTACATTGCCTAGCTAACTGCTGTATAAATTCATGTTCCTATTATGCTGAATTCTTGAAAATTCTCTAAATATCACTTATTTCCTCAGAACCTGATGTTTTTTCTAATTCAACTCCTTCCATGTATTTTTGATATTGCATAAGATTTTTGTATTTCAAAATCTTTTTTATCTTCCAAGATTGTCATGGATTAGCTTTCTAACATTCCTTGGAAACTTTCCATTTTCTTATCTAAGTTCCCACAGTGTCAATCCATACCTCCTTTGGAGATTCTAACAAGACAAATTATAATAGTTTGTTTTCTAGTCTGTTTTGCTACTAAACTCTGACCTTTTGGAGCTAAGCACTATTTGTCATTGTAATTTTTCTGGTATTCTCATTGTGCCTGGCACATAGTGGACAAGCAATGTTTGTTTTCGAATGAATAGTGAGAAAAGAAAATTGCTAATGTAAATACTGAAGGCTATCTGTATGTGACATCAGCCTGACTTGTTAAAAAGTTTCAGAGAATTGTTTTTGTTTGCAGTTGTCCTTGTTATAATACATGGCCAATTCCATGCTTATTTGCCTTTGTTTTATTTTGTTTCAACGCAGCTACTTGAAACCTTGCTTTATAGTTTTGTATTGCTTCTGTTCTGGAATGTATTCAGTAACTAGAGCAAAGCTGGATTTGCCTTTAACAAGAATTTGAATTACTAATCAAGAAAACAATCAAAATCACATTTTTCACCAACATTAAATATTAATTATTGATATTAAATTCAGGAATGTCATGTTTATATTGAAAGACTATAGAATTCAAGGTTATCACAAGATGATGTGCTAGAGGTTACTTGTGGCAGATAAGGTGATATAATTAAGAGGACGATGTAATAGCAAAACACATTCTTTCTCTCTCTCTCTCTCTCCCCCCCCACTTCAAAATCTCAGAGACTCAAGTTTACATTTCATTTATGTGATAAGTTTCGTGCTTGTAAACACTTCCATACCACACAGCCAGTCACGAGACAGACCATCAGGAACATGGGACCTCTGCAAGGGCAATGATGTAGAAAGAGAGAGTAGAGAATTGAACAAGGGTATTTATTTGTAACCACAGCTTGGAGCTGACACTTCATTTTGATCAGAATTCAGTGGAATAGTTACATGCCTTTTCTCAATGCCAGGGACTGGAAAGGCTCAATATAGAGGATGGCTATTGAGTATTTCTTTCTGCTCAACATCTTATGGAGTCTTTGTCATAAAAGTGTCTAGAGCATCCAGTCTTAGAAAAGTCTGTAAAAATTTTGAGGTATCAGAAAAAGAAAATAAATACATGATTTCTTATTTCCAGTAGAAACAATATTGTTCTTCATTAGATATTTGATTTTTAGAAGTTCATTTATGTGTGTGCATGCACATGTAACTATATGTATAATATTATGTTCATATATACATATGTATTTCTGTTGAGTTGCATATAGAACATTAATTGAAAATAAACACAAACTTAAAAGTAACAAATCATTCAACGTTTTTCTTTTTTTTTTATTGGTTGTTCAAAACATTACAAAGCTCTTGACATATCATATTTCATACATTAGATTCAAGTGGGTTATGAACTCCCATTTTTACCCCAAATACAGATTGCAGAATCACATTGGTTACACATCCACATTTTTACATAATGCCCTATTAGTAACTGTTGTATTCTGTTACCTTTCCTATCCTCTACTATCCCCCATCCCCTCCCCTCCCATCTTCTCTCTCTACTCCATTTACTGTAATTCATTTCTCTCTTTTTTTTTTTCCCCCATTCCCCTCACAACCTCTTATATGTAATTTTGTATAACCATGAGGGTCTCCCTCCATTTCCATGCAATTTCCCTTCTCTCTCCCTTTCCCTCCCACCTCATGTCTCTGTTTAATGTTAAGCTTTTCCTCCTGCTCTTCCTCCCTGCTCTGTTCTTATTTGCTCTCATTCAACGTTTTTCATTGGGACTTTTCCACTGTGAAGTACAGAATCTGTTTTTTAGGTACAAAAGGGATACACTGGCTCATAATACTGACAAGCTCAGGCTTAGTCAACAACTATTTCAGAGCCAGCTGTGCACTCTTGCTGTAAAGAGGTCATAGGCTCTGGGCCATCTTTCCTTTCCCATCTCTAGACGCAGGTCTCTAGTTGAGCTTTATTTCTATGTGGGTTCTTGTCACATACTGTTCTGTGTTTTCTGGCCATTTCTCCTCCCAACCTGTTATATTCTATCTCATTACAGGTGAGGTTATTAGGAGGATTATATCAGTTAATATATGAATGTGCTTAAAAGAGGGCCTAATACTTGAAAATCATTGCAAGTGTATTAGTTATTGTGATAGGTAATTTTTAAAAGATTTCTATTGGTGCATAATTATACATAATACTATAATTCACTGCAACATATTCATATATGCATATAACAAAATATCAAATTCATTCCTTAGTACCTCCCCTTGCCCTCTACTCTTCCCTACTTCTAATCCCCTTTTAATTACTTTTCTCTACTGGTCTACCTTTCTGTTTTTATGAGATCCTCCTTTTCTCTTTATTCTCTCTAGCTTCCACATGAGCGAAAATATATGACTCTTGGGTTTTTGAGTTGGCCTTATTTTGATTAACATGATACTAAATATTTGTATCTGATTTCCTGCATATGACATAATTTTGTTCTTCTGTATGGCTTAGTAAAACTCCATTTTACACACATACACACACACACACACAAACACACACACCCCTTACATTTTCTTTACTTATTCATCTGTTAATGGACACCTAGTTTGGTTCTATAACTTGACTATAGTCAGTTGTGCTGCTATAAGCATGGTATGCGTGTGTCACAATCGGTATTGCTGATTTTTAACTCTTTTGGATAAAAATTGCAGAGTGTGATAATTTTGGTTGTTAACTTGACTGGATTGAGAAACACCTAGAAAATCGTTAAAAGTACAATTCTGGAAGTGTCTGTGAGGGTATTATCAGAGATGATTGGCATTTGAGTCAGGAAACCCAGCAGGGGAAGGAAGACCCATGCTGAATATGTGCAGCCCTGACCAATAGGTTGGGGTCCTGGGGATAAAGTAAAAAGTAGAAGGGGAAGTTTGCTCGTGCATATGATCAACTCATCTTGAACAGGTGCCTGTTTTGTTGCTTTCAGCCTGAAAACAAACTTCAGATTCTTGAGCTTTTGAAGGGGAACTGGAAACAGCAATTTCTCAGGGAGTTCCAGGACTTAATCCTCAGACTAGGGTTGTATCATCACCTGCCTCTTTTGCTGAGGTGTCCAGCTTTTTGGACTCAGTCGTGTTCACTCACCCCAACCTCCACCCCGCATCACTGGTTTGCCTGGCTCTCCACATTGCAGATGACCACGATGCAACTATCCAGCCTCTGGTCAAGTAAACCAATCTAAAAAGTCACCTCTTATAATTATGTATACAAGCATAATTCTGTTCCTCTAGAAATTCTGAAAAATACAATTATTATCTCTTTACTCATTTTTCAGCCAGAGTTCTAAGGTA